>NW_008240027.1:516470-528464 GCF_000691975.1 Corvus brachyrhynchos | reverse complement strand
AGGCAAAGTATCCAAACAGCCACATTTGGCCTAACAGCAGTAGCTGGATATGGAGGGCTTAGTCAAAACATTCCTTTTGAATAATTCCGTATTTCCTTTGGCTACTAACAGTAGCTATATTTTCTCCCAAAAGGGACCATCTCTAAGCTAACCCAAACTAGGCCTAGAACATTTTGCACAACAGGTTCAGGCCCATTAAAACCAGGCAGACAGACCACTGTGAATTACACTGGGTACCACTCCCTCCTGTAACAGATGAAAAAAACCCCAAAAGATCTGTAGCTCAGTCCATCATTTCAATGTTTATCCAAAGCTACAATGCCCGAAGAAACAACTACTTGAAGGCACCAAGAGATTCAACAGGATTACCTAGGAAGAAAAGCTTTCACCCTCTGGGATCTCCTACGCAAGCTCAGGAAGCCAGCATTAACCCACCTGCAAGTGCACAGACAGCACCTGAGGAAGTGCTTACTTTTGAAAGCACCAAATAAATTTTTATCACTAGATAGAGCAGGGCAACTAGAGTTAATTAGATTAATTAAATAGAGTTAATCTATTCCATAAAGTTACATGAGGTTTTCAAGAGAAATAAGAAATGCTGGCAAAGAACATACATTGTTAAAAATCAATTCACTATCCCTTGGGTAACTTACTCTTCTAAAGTTGAGAGAGACCAAGAGCACGGAAAACTCTTTGAGTCCAGGCCACAAACCTGCTCAGAAGGACAGCTGAATTACCCAGATCAGCAGCTTAAAAACAACAAACCACTCAGAGCTGTTCTTAGTAGCATTCGAGATACAGCAAATGATATTACTTATCTCCTTGCATATTTCCTCTGTAATAGAACCAAGATTTACCTTGCTGTTTTATTCACCTCTTCAATTACAACCAGACAGTTCACAGACACATTTCAACTCCCTAGCAGGTTTTGCATATCTCCAAAGACAGGGAGTCTACAGCTTCTCTGGGCAGTTTGTTCCAGTGCTTTACCACCTTCACTGAGAATTGTTTTTCCTTATATTTAATTATAATTTCCCAAGTTGTAACCTATATCCACCACCTCTCACCTTCAGACTGCAACTCCAAGAGAAATTTGATTCTGTATTGTCTGTTATCACCCACTGTACGGCTGGAGACAGCAACTAGATCCTCCCGTAGCCTTCTCTCCCAGGCTACACAAAGCCAGCTCCCTTAACATCACCTTTCACACAAAAATGCTCCAGCCTCCTCCCTTCCTAGGTAACCCTTCACTGGACCTGCTCTGCTCTGTCAATAGAGTGACTGATACAGAACACAGCACTCCTGGTAGCAGTGATCTCACCAAAACAGTGTTAAAGAATGGCCTCCCTCAGGCTCCTGGAACACTAATACAGCCCCCTATGTGGCTACTACTACTTCTAGAAAAATCCTTAATTCCTTCTCCAAGCATTCCTAACAAAAATCAGGTTTCTGGATGCGTTTTAAACAACCCAACCCTGAGTTTCCTC
Organism: Corvus brachyrhynchos; assembly: GCF_000691975.1. Lineage (NCBI taxonomy): Eukaryota > Metazoa > Chordata > Aves > Passeriformes > Corvidae > Corvus > Corvus brachyrhynchos. The sequence continues at coordinate 526,977 of NW_008240027.1, read as the reverse complement.
TTTCTAGAGCCAAACGTAGTACTTTGCTTCCTTTTCCCATCCATTGTGAGGAGAATGGCTCAGTAATCAAGGATAATTATCAAGCCTATAAAGGGTATACCAGATTGTATCTGCTAGAAGTCCACTCAAACCCAGAAAGATTTAGGACACTAATTCAGCCATGACATATTAATAAGTCAGAAAATTTTCTTTAAATTCATACATACACTGTTGCAATGGTGATTACTTCAAAGCTATTGAAACAAAGTGTAACACTTCTCCCCCCAAAACAGGTGAAGTCAAACCAATATGCCCAGCCAAACAAGTAAAGGCTTTAGTACCATAGTATCAAATTTATGATGCCTTTGCAACTCCCTGCTGGGCTATCATGACATGCAGCACATTCAGACACTCACAACTGAGATTTTTTGGTACCTCAGTTCTTCTCATCCCAGAATCCCACCTGTCTTAGGACCACCTCCACAGACTACATCAGCTACACCCCTCTGTGGCATCCCTGCTCATTCTAACCTTACAACAACCCTACTGGTGTACAGAGACTGTTCTTAATATGAGTCATCCATGGTTATTAAATTAACTTTTACTTCTGTTTCAGACAAACATTTAAAAAACAACATCCAGGCATATCGACCAAGACACAGACTGAAAGGTCACCCACTGCAAGCTTCTAACTGAAGAGATAAGAATGCTTCTCTGTTTTTACATAACTCAGAAGACCATCTGGTAAAAATTAAGCAGATTCACCAGCTGTTCGTTTAGCAAAAACAAGCCAATTTACTTACCAGCATCAGAAATCAAGAAAGGGTTTTAGGCAAATATGCCAGGATAAAGTTTGCCCAACGCATTTCAACTCCCACACCCAACTATTTACAAGTTTCATCATTCTACTATTTGAGCATCCCCTTAAGCAAAGCAAGGGGGGAGGAAGGGGGGAGAAGAAAAAATAATATTTCTGAAGGTCACAAAAGACATTTCAACCTATAGCTACCAAGCAGACAGGAGTGAACTTTGCCCATGCTCCGAGATGACTGCAAGCCTTCCAAACAAAGCAAGCTGGGGACAAAGTCTAAGCTGGTAGCATGAAGCTCTAACCACTTCTCAGCAGAACTAACTCACTCAGCACCACACTAACCACTTTCAAATGGATTCCAGCAGACTGTGAACTCTCTCAAGACTCTGGAGAAAATTCTGATTCCAGAATACCACGAAGACAGATCCCTAGGAAGCCCATGAGCTGAGCCAAGACATGAAGTCAAGCCTCCCAAGCCCCATGCTAACACTCCAGTGTTTAAGCCACACACACTACATAAAAAGAGCAGTGGTCAAACTGAATTAAGAAACAAACCAGAAGTCAGTACCCATTAATAAGTACTCTACACTACCAAACCCGTTTGTCTTTCCTGAGGACTGAAGACAGCCTTTACCCAACAACTACAAAAACGTTTTAGTTAGGATTACCCCAACATTTCTGTGTTTGTTTAATACTTTTATTAAGTATGTCAGTGAAGGCAAAACCCCAAGAGTTCCTGAATCATTTTGCCCTTACAGTATCACATAAGAAAAACTGATGGAAAAAAAAAAATAATTGTATGGATCAAATAAATGCTTACTGCACATTTGCATTCATCTCCTTTCTCCTCATTGTCTCAAAAGCAGCAGAACTTTAAAAACAACTCAAGAATAAATAAAAGCCACTTTCTAGATAAGCACACAAAGGAAGAGTACTAATCCATACAAGAAATATTTTAGTCAGCATTCCACACTCTTTTTAATTTTTTGTGAAGAACAAGACAGCAAGGAACAGACATATTCTTCAAAACCTGGAAAAGGCACTGGCATGGTTTAACTCCAGCCAGCAGCCAAGCCCCATGGAACTGCTCACTCACTGTCCCAGCAATGGGACCAGGGAAATAATCAGAAGGGTAAAAGCTGGAAAACTCATGGTTTGAGATAAAGACAGTTTAATAGGCAAAGAAAACGCCACCCATACAAGCAAAGCAAAACAAGGAAATAATTCCCTGCTTTCCATGGGCAGGCAGGTGTTCAGCCACCACCAGGACAATGGGGCCCCACCACATGTAAAGATTACTTGGGAAGACAAACACCATCACTCCAAAGATCCTCTCTTTCTCTTTCTTCCCCCCACTTCATATACCAAGCATGATGCCACATGGTCTGGAAAATCCCTTTGGTCAGTTTGGGCCCCATGTCCCAGCTGTGTCTTCTCCCATCTTCCTCTGCACCTCCAGCCCCTTTCCCAGTGTGGCAGTACAAGAAGCAGAAAAGGCCTTGGCTCAGTGCAAACCCTGCCCAGCAGTAACAAAAACATCTCCTTATTATCAGCTCTGTGTTCAGCACAAATCCAAAGCATAGCCCCTTAACAGCCACTGGGAAGAAAATTAACCCTACCCCAGCCAAAACCAACAGGCATCCAGAGCAGGGAAACAGAAGCACATTCACACTCCAAGCACAGGTCATACCAATAACACAGGCCAACAAGGATGGGAAACAAAAAAAAAACACCAAAAAAAAAAAACGCCCAGAGTTTTCTAAAGACGTTAAAATTATATAGGATTTTAAAAGCATCAGGACAAGAAAGCCTGAAAGTTAGTCAATGGGACCAAAGGAGGAAAATAGCAGAGAAGTATTCAAAGGCAAAGGCATATTACAAAAGCTGCATGAATTCTGTGCACTTATACCCACTACTGAAGAACTTTGGGACCATTCCTGTAACACAGCTGATCTGTACAGAAAATACTCTCATCCTAAAATGTCAGCAGAGAGATATAGAACAAACCCCTACATTTGTGGGAGTCCCTAGAATTTTAAAGGAACTTAAATACAAGTTTTTCACAGCAGACTCCTCTTTAAGTCAGTCTTGATTAAAGGTGAAATCGACACCACATTCCCACAGTGTTGACATTAGTTTTTTGTGGTGCAAACCCCCAGAAGGGGTTAAGTTTTCTACAGTTCAAATTTGACTTCTGTACTAACAAGAAACAGCAGAAATTCCAATAAAGGATATAAAATAGACTTAGTGTGTACATATATACAACACACTGAGGAAAAGTGAACACAGCTTTTATAGAGCAAACTCACATATCACAAAACTACTCAAATGTCTCTCAAGAACTCAGTCAGCTGAAGAACACAAGACTAACTCAAGCTGACACAGTTTATTTCCAAAGTTTTACAACAAATCCCATCATCAAGCTTTCAAAACGCTGACTTCCAGAAACTAGGATGAGGCAAATCCATTCACATTCTGTTTCTTTCAGCTCTTTCCTAAGGACCAGCCACTGCTGTAGAAGAGACATTAGGCCAGCTGAGTCTTCGACCTGAGCTGATATGGCACCTTTGGTATTTGCTCACACAAACAACCTGACCTTTAGAAAAAAAAAATAATAGAAGTGACTCAGTTTCAATGTTCTTGTCTTTACAAATTGTTTCCTGCGATAAAATATGAAACCTATATAAAATAACCCAAGGGCTAACGTACTCTATTCTAGTTTCAAAATGTCTCTTAAGAACTTCAGCTTTAATGAATTATCTTTTGAAAGCATAACTACTGCTGTGGAACAAAGACGTGCTCAACCAGTCAGACACAGATGACTGTTTTGATAGACCAAACAACATGTCATGCATACATGAGGGCTTTGATTTCCTCTTTGAGCAGTTTCTTTTTACAATTGCACATTAACTAGTCAACTCTAAAAAATGGGCTTAATTAGTAGGTATCAATCCAGCCAGTAAGCATGTCATTTCCTTTCATCCAAATAACGAGGGAAGAGTAAAATGTTAGGTACTTCCCCAGGCCTTTTATTCTAGTTCTTACAGTAGTTAAAGGAAAGGACTCATCTAATGGCTGCCCCACATATGCACAAATTTATTCACTGACTAGAAAAATATGAAATCCTAGCAACGATATGCCATGTAGTTCCTCTAAAAAGCTAATTTGTGCTTCTAGTATGGAAGTGTATGAAAACTAGGCTTGCTATGGTAACTGAACCATAAGAACTGCCCAACCAGAGAGGAAAACTCTACCCTTTCAGGCTTTCCAGCTCCAATACAATATTCTCAAGATGGGAGATTCTCAAGGCCCCTTAAGACATGTAGCAAATGGCTCAAACACTCATCCTCTCCCACACCTCTTTCCACACAAAAATATGAGCTCAATAAGTGTAAAGTGTAAAGTTTGCAGTAAATGATCCTTGCTTCCCAAGATATATTAGCCACGTGATATTTTCAATATGACAAATAATTTTCACATTATCTTTCAATGAAAACCCATTCCTAGCCTTTAGAAGTACATATAATTAATAATTTCAATATTATAATTAGTATTGGTTGTCATGGCATTTGAAAAAGGATCCTACAGCTACCACCTCTCAATCTGTTTCAGTGACCTACTAACCCAAATACCTATATGAATGGGCTGATGGAAATGGTGACATGATTACTATGATGTGAAGAGTCTTTTCAAGGTAATTGAATGAAAAAAACAGAATAAACCTATTTCTAAAGACAAATTGGTGCTCCAGTGGTAAATTATTTAGGTTCCTACAGCAGGGGTGTAATGCACACAAACCACAGTATCCTCTTTCTTCTCCAGAAATGTCAGTTAGTATTTCTAAGTAACTATCTGCCCTTACATAGCAGAAATTAACTGGTTTTTCCATGAACAGCTATCAGTGGGAATATCCAAGTTATGTTTCTGAAAGAACACCACTCTTACTCCAACTTCTTATTTGTGACTCGGGAACCCATTTCACCTTCAGATTAAAGGACCAGTAAATCAAATCACCCTTGTTCTGATAAACCTGAACTTTGGGATGACAACTGAGCCTTAACATATCTAGAGAAATGAAACTCCAAAAACCCTCAAAGAATAAATTAATAGAAGTGATGGCAGAAGTGACTGGTAGCAGACAATGAAAATGGCAATAACCAAGCTAGAACACCCTAAACATGCACTGTTTTCATCGTGTCTCTTGGCCCTAAGGCCATTTACAGCAAACAAAACCAACTGTGTTCCAAACCAAGAGGTCCAGCTACCAGTTCCAAAGGTGTTACTCACTGTGTAAGGCACAAAATTATAATGTGATAAAATCCAACAAGGATTAAAAGGAATTCTAATCAAAATGCAAATTAACAGGCCTCCTAAGTATGAACGTCAACATCCTATAGTGTCCTAAAGGCCTCTTTTTTCACACTGAAAAACAGTCCTGTTATCTATTTTAAAATTTAGCTAAAGATACAGTAACCTATATCCACTGAAACAGGTCAGCTGAAGCAGTGATGAGCATCTGGGCACCTGACTATTAGAAACCCAGCAGAGCCCACTTTTAACTAAAGATACCCAGTAGGAGGGTATGAGTAAACAAACCTGTCTATCCCAAACCCTGATTTCCAATCTCTAGAGTACTGGATTTCCTTCCAGCTGCTCTGGAGAGAGCTGCAGAGCTTAGTTCAGCACCCACTGCACTCTACATTCTACAGAAAGGCCACACAAAAGAGGGCTTTGGTTTGAGCAAGACTGAGGTTTTAAGGTCAGACAGATCTGAACACATGTAAATCCAGGTGTTTAGGGAGACCTTCTGATGAAAATGTAGGCCTCCAATAAATTTAAATCTTTGGAAAGTGTCCTCCAGCTTATGTTTAAACTTTGACTGGAACTCTCTTCAGCACCTATCTTTTGCTGAGGACCTTGTTCCAAATTCCCAAACACTCCAGTGAAAGCCTGCAAAGAAAGCAAGAACAGCCCTTTCTGCCCCAGTGCCTTAATGACAAAATATGTCTTTTTCTTTCAGAAATCAGTATTAAGGACATCAACTCTGAGACTTGTTCAGAACCCACAGTGAGAGGTTTATCCTTACAGAAATGTTTGAAACACTTTCCAGCCCCCACTATAAGTCACAGACCAGGGCCAGAATCAAGGGTACTGACTTAAAGCTATTCCTGTATCTGCCTACCTTTTCTATCCATCAAATTTTTATACTAGCAATAACTTAAAATGACAGAAAACCTGAGCCACCATGCCAACACACACAGAAGAGAGCAAAGCTCACTTAGCACCCTTAAAAAAATAAGGCCACACATATAAATTCTGCACACAGACTGTTAGAGCAAACTGTGTGCACAACTGAGATAATGTTCTACAGGGCTGAAGCAGATAGGAATAAAAAAACCCCCAAACCAAACCCAAAGAAAAAACTTTATCTTGTCAGTTATTTAACAGCACTGTGTTAACCTCCAGGTGAAAAGATTCTCCAATTTCTTTAATTTTCGTCATTCCAGAAGGAAACAAGTAGATTGAATTACAATTAATTTTTCAAAAACAAACAAAACAAAAAATAATAAACTGATGTATCACTGTCATAGTCAATTTTATAATTTAAAACATGATCATTTAGCATGCTTTCTCACTTTTCTGCAACTGATGGCAATGAGGTTCTTCCTTCTCAATTTCCCCTTACTCCTCCCACAAACCTGTTTTTATGAAAGACATTGACACAAAGTTGAAGTTTGAAAAGAAAAAATATATATTTTTATATTCAAGTGTGTGAGTTTAAAAAAAAATTTGGAAAAGGAAAAAAAAAAAACCACACATACCTTGATTTCACAATGAACATAGATGAAAGAGGGAAGAAGAAAACTACTAGAAATCCATTGTCTCAATGAAAGCAAGGATTTTTGAATTCTGTCATTTCACTCTGAAATCCTCCCACCCTGACCAAATCCTGAGCTACTTATTTATTTGGTCAATGAAAAACGTGAATTCTTTGAAAAATTTCCTCCTGAAGCTCCATGTGCCAGATAGTCGTGTAATATATGGACACACAGGAGCTGGCAACTCCCACAACACTGCAACCCTTAGGCCCACTCTACACTTAGGATTGTTGCAGGGACAACCACACAGCATGAATAAAGTGGTCCTATAGGTGGACATAGCTTATAAGGACAAAAAGATATTCTTGCTAATTTTAGTTCCATTCCTAAGTGAAGCTGTAAAAACAAAAGCAGAAGTGTTAGCATGCAGAAACATCTGACACTTCTGCCAATACTCAAACTTTGGGAATGAAAACCAGTCTATGCCAATTAAACGAAGCTCTGTGCAACAAAATTTTACAATTTAAAAAGAAAAAAAATCTGTTTTCTTTATAGTGCAAAGCAGACCCCAAACTGCAAGAGATCACGAGTACATCCGTACCATGTGAGTACCTGGGTACTCCACTGAAGATGAAAGAACACTTTGCAGTTAAACACAACAAACAACAGAAGAACAGTTGTTAAAAACTTGGTAGAAATCATATGCCCTTATCTCCCTCAGTATGTGAAGTATGTTGCAGCATCACTCTTTCACCAATTCACATGCAACTACCTTTTGGAAGAATTTATGCTACAAACAAGCTGTTGGTGTTTTTTCCTATGGAGTTTTTCCTTTATGCCAATGACACTTTGTGGAGAAGTTCTGAATTGCATTTAGTAAAAAAGCTAAAACTAGTTTGTGTGCTGAACTCCACATCAGCTACTTCCACTGAAAACAATCACACTACTCATGTACAAAGCACAGCCTCTGCATAATCTTTCCTAAGTGTGGGCCTAAGAAGGAAAAGTTAGGCAGGTTGCTTATACAGCCCACATGCATGAATACGCATTTTGTGCTCCCTGGGTAGCCACACAGTAGCCTCATTAAAAAGGAGAGGAAAAGAAAATAATTACAAACCACACAGAACAGGCTCAAATTGTTTTAAGACATTATGCAAAAATATTTTGGTAGATCACTCACTGTGTTTTACGCTCTACTTAAAATATTTCATGAAATTCCATGGATTTATGTGTATCTGTGTGTGTGTGTATATATATATATATCTCTACAAAACGCTTTTTTTAAAGTATTTCTCTTTAGTACTTCCAAATGCAGAAGTAACCTGTTACTACAGTCAAAGCTAAAAAGAAAAAAACAAATGCAATACAAGTTCCTGCTCTAGCTGAAACCCATGGCAAAATCCCTAATGACTGGAAAATACAAAATAAATTCACGAAAGCTTCACAAAGCATCAAGTATCAGCATCATTATGATTTCACTGATGATTTTTTTATGGGAAGAGAAAACCCTTTCAACTTTTAGAAATTTAAAGACCACAGCTCTATCCCCCTTAAATATAACCTGGGAAAGGTGAGGGTGAAGTGGTGATGGAAGTTTCCCTCCCAGTTTAATTCAACAAAGATTAGCTGAACTAAACTACAAAGAATTGCTTTTGAAATGTTCACTGGGTGCAACATTCTTCAACAACATACCTCACATAAACATAGAAGATGGCAGCAGAACTCTGAGAAACATATTTATTAATTAAAAGTTACAGAAAATATAGAAAGGAAATCATGCAGAATTACTTTGCACATAATGTTTTCTTATCCATTTAAATTCTTAGTGAATGAGTTGCAAATTCCATCAAGTATTTAGAAGACCCAAAAACCTCTACTGTTTTGTAACAGTCTAAAGATACAAGGCCTAAAAATGACTGACATCGTCCTTTACTAATCTGAAGCTTTAACAGCATGACAATTGACAGTTCAGTGCTTCAAAATTAGGTAGACACTTGATACTATCTTTAAAAAGAAACACAATGAAACAGAAAAACAAAGCTGTCTGCTGAAATACAAGAGGAAAAGGTTTGGGTTCTTTTTAAGCAAGGATTAGTATATGATAAAATACTTCCTATGTCCTAGGTTCAGACACATTATGTCATCCACCCTTGATCTAAAACTGGTTTCTGTGACTCCACCACCCACCTGCAAGTTTGCAATGATACTTACTTGTCTTCGTGGTACCAAACACTGCAGTTGCTCCTATACTTTTATTAATGGTTTCAAAATCCAAGCACAACAATACTGCAAAATAGCACAAAACACTTGGAAAGTGTAAATCTGTATTGAAAACTCTATTAAATAAATAATCTTACATTCACCAGCCACTAATTTCATCATCTGGGATTCCTGATTGTAAGTTCACGTAATAATGTGGGATTCCATAAGAATCTGTCCCCACTGGTATGAATGCAGAATTGGGGTCCAGGTTTCCTTTCACACAGTGTGTTGTTCCTGGAAAAACTCCTTTATGAAATCCCAGCCTTAAAACTGGGATGTTATCCCTTATATACACAAAAGTATCTCCAAGCACAACAAAGTAGTATCAATATAGTAACATTTGTTAAGCATTTTAATGAATATGGGTGTAAGATAGTGGGGTACAGAAAGGGCTGACAGTTCCCTGTTGTCAGCTGGGAACTCCATGTGTTACATCAGTGAGATACCAGATACCTTTTGCAACAGAGGAATTACATAATGCACACTACAGTCACCCTACCTGTAGTTTCAAAGAAACACACATGCAGAGTGAATGGAGGGATTATTTTTTTTCCTTTTTAACCTGCTAACAGGTGGAAAACAGTCTTTTAAGAAGCTGAACATACAGATGGCAGTTTTACAAACCAATCCAAGAATACCAGGAGCCTATACATGTGAGAACAACCACTGCAAACGGACAGAGCTTAAAAAAACCCCCATGGATTGAAAAGCAAATATTCAAAAAATATATTCAAATATTATCTGATTCCTTTCCAAGATGTGGTTGGCTCCCTGCACTATTTCAAATGCAGTTATTCTCCACTTTTTGTTTATTTGGCCTTAGAAACACAATATAAAACCAAGCAAGATTATGAAGCAATATACACACCTAAACACATCACTTTTACTTACAGAAATACTTTATTCTGGGGATAAGATTTAGAAGTCTGAAGTTAAATTACAACCCTTTTGGAGAAGGAAAGGTAACAAACAACTCTGAAGAGCATATTCCTCCCTTCTACACCAACACGTTGTTGTTAGGAATGGGGTGGGAAGAGTTTTACCGTCATCACAACAGTCATAGGCTGAGGCAACCATGAAGTTTAGTGTTGATGCTGGAATGGAAACACCTCTGTTCAGCACTAATCTGTAGTACCAGCAAGTGATTCACTACAAACACTGTGACAAATCATGAGGACTGGTGAGTTTTGTATCCTCCCTGGCATTTGCCTCTTCCAAGTGAGCTGCCTCACAGCTGTCCCAGGGCCTGGGTGGTTGCAGAGGGTAGGAACAAGCAAAGGGGATGAAAAAGCTTTTTTTTTATTAATTAAAAACTGAAACTCTCTAAGTTAAAGAAGACATTTTGTTCACGTACCTTGAGAGAAGAGGGCACACGCTCCCCATTTCTGACAAATAAAAAAGAAGAAAAGCGAGAGCGGAGGCTTCAGAGGGTGGGCTTCACACCCACCACCCCGGACCTCCCTACAAAGAACAAGCAGCACAGCAACGAGGAGAAAGAGAAAAGCAGCGAGAGGCCACGGCTGTGTGGCGGCGGCTTGAAATTTACCTGGAAATCAGCCAATATCATTTCTCGGTCCATGTTGGACGCCATTGCAGCCAGCTGCGTCCCGGCTCTGCTCCGGCCCGCGCACCTGGA
>NW_008240027.1:512739-516051 GCF_000691975.1 Corvus brachyrhynchos | reverse complement strand
GCTGGGCTCCGCCGCCGGCTGCGGCCTAACGGGTCTGCGGGGACCTGGCTGCAGCCATCCCCGGGCGGTGCGGGGAAACGCGGGCCGGTGCAGCTGCCGGGAGGAAAGCGGCCTTGCCTCTCTGTGCGGGAGCGGGGCAACCATCCATCCATCCATCCATTCATCCCTCCCTCCTTTCTCCCCTCCCTGCCTCTCTCCCTTCATCAGCGCCCCGGGACCGCGGCGGTTTCGGTGAATGCAGCGCTCGGTCCCGGCGCGATTCGCGTCCCCTCCGATCCCCCGTGACGCGGTGCCCGCCCAGTGACCCGCACCCCCAGGGGGGCACGCACCGCCCGGCGCTCGGGGGAGCGGCGACTTTTCGCCCGGGTCCCGACTTGGCTCAAAAGAAGGAAATGCATTTTTCACAGGTTTTTCTGAGCCAACGCACCGTGATCTGCACAGCGGCCCTCGCTCAGGCTTAGCACTCCAGCACTGTAAGATGCAATTCTATTATATACCGCAAATAAATCTGCTTTAAGTAATGCAAATCTAACTGTAATGCTTTCTAAGTCTGCCTCCTACAACCTGATGCCGTTCATGTACCCCTTTAGCCCTGACATTAAACACGCATTTGGACGCCAACTTGCTAATGAGTCCAACATGTTTTGCTCTGCTTTTTGTAGGAGTGTCCTGTCAGTGTCGTAGCTGAGGTCACAGATGCATCAAGCAGCTTTCCTGTCAGCTAATAACGCTACATTATGATACCTTTGAATCAAGATATTTTGCCGGGTTTAGGAAGCAGCGGTCTTTATTGTTTCTCTCTTCCATCCGCGAGGGTTACAGGGGAGTTTCGCGGACTCTGCGAGCTCCCTGCCGCCGCTGGCCCCGGGGCGACCGGGGACAAACGCTGCGTGCGGAGAGGGGCGCAGGGAAAGCTCAGCTGTACCTTCAGGAGGGTCCGTGGTCCCAAGAGAAACCCTGGGAATTGTTTAGAGCCTGTTGCGGACGCTGCTAGGGAGCGCGGGCTCCAGGGCGCCTGGGCTGGGTGTCTGGCGGCGGCGGCGCTGCTCCGGGGGCTCTGGGCGGGCTGAGGCCACACCGAAACGCCACTTACGATGCAAAGCCACAGCGTCAGAGAAGCTGGGTTTTATATTTTACCGTGTTCCTGCTCTCGTTTATGTTGGCAGGGCTTGCCAAAAGGTTTTTATTGCCCACTGACGTTAGCTTAACAATTCGAGCTCCCCACCACCCACCGGAGGGATGATAAATTAGTTGCCCTCACACCTGCACCTTTTTTTTCCCCCAGTTTGATGTTACAGACAGTTCTGTCCTAAGTACTAGGTATGGTGCAATGCCTGGGACAGCCTATGCTAAATCACAAACAAATCCACCCACACATTACTAGAGAGTAACTATAATAAAGGCTGAAAAGCGAGTTTTAGCAATTGGGTTAAAGCCAATTAATTCCTGGCACAAACCGAAGCTATAAGTATATAGTCAAGATTAGTTACACAGCATTCATGTCTATTACAGTCATATTTTAAATAATGATATCTATATTAGATCAAAACAGGAAGGATTTGATCCAGAACATAAAGAAAAGGTGAAAAGCTGCACGTGCCAGACGTCGCAGGAAGTTCATATTCAAGTCACAGCTAAAGTTTCTGTTTGCCTTCTCACAACCTCTCTGAGCCATTCGAGGTGGGTTTTATCCTCAAACGAGTGTCAGACAAATTAGGGAGCCGATTATTTTACTCCTCGTAATGCCCGGTGATAATATCTCCCTCCAGAAGGTTTTTTTGGGTTTTTTTTTTCTGCTGATTCTGGAGCCGATTGGGATAAATCCCTCTGTTTTAGATGGAGTATCTTTATCACTCATTAGAGGAAATGATCAGGATTAACGAGCTGCTTTCTGCAAAGACTTTTGACAGACCGGCATAGTAGAGGAAGTTTGACGGCATTTTCTGGCCAGGCAGCTTTACTTGCAGGAGGCCTGCAGCACTCCAGCTACACTTCGCTTAATTATTTTTGCTCTGTGGCATGATTAACAGAAGATGGAAGCTTTATTCTGAACTGTAAATCAGCAAAAAATAGTGTGAGACTGTTGTAAGGTTTGCAAATCTAATTCTACAGTAAGTTAGCAACAGGTAAACACCACCAAAGCCTGCGGATTTTAGGCAGTAATTAGTCACGAAATAAGTAATTTATAAGCCATCAGACTGAATAATTCAAGTTTTGCATATAATTCTCTCTTTATGCAGAAAAGCAACTATATTCGAATAATTAGATGGTACTTGCATACATATATTTCTGGAGCTAACTTTGAGGGAAGTTATATTTTATATTTTTGCTTTTTTAAAAATGGAAAAAAGGAGGGGGAAAAAAGCACTATTACTTCTAGACAAGAATTACCACAATGAGGCCCTTAAAAATACGCGTATTTTTTCTCTCCTTTAGTGGGAGTGGGGGGGTCAGTTGATAAATTCAACAAAGTTGTTTTCCCTCCTTCGTGTGTAGGCAGCTCATACTTGTCACCTTTGTATATTCGCAAACAAGCGTGGATGGGGGAATCAGTACAGGAAAATACAATTGCAAAGCAAAAAGCAAGCGACGCGGAGAGGAAAGCCAGAGGCAAAGGTCTGGCTTCGTTCAGCTGCAGATCTACTGCTGTAAAACCGGCTCTGTTTGACGGCTGCGGCCCCGACTCAGGGCCCCGCCCCATCCGGCCCCCGCCGGGCTGGCAGCGGCGGGTCCCCCCCTCAGGGCAGTGCTGGAGGAGCTGTAACTACCACAGGTTCCCTCCCTAACGCACCTCCCCGAGCTGCCTCACGCCTGTTTACATTCAAAATCACTTTCCCGTGGCGTCCACGCAGAAAACAGACGTGCAGATTGCCCCTGCGAGCGATGGGTTACGTGTGCTTATCAGGGAGCCATGACATTGCTGCTTACCTCTCGGAGGGTTCGCTTGGCAGAATTCAGTCCTCCGAGGGTCCCTGAAACCTAAAGCAATCCAGCCATTAAAGCACTTTAAGGCACTAAATATTGTTAGGCAGGGTGGCGGTGACATCTCCGACCTGTACCGTCCTCACTTCTTCTCCCTGGAAAGGAAAAGCGAAGTCCTCGCGTCTTCTCGCTCGGTGCCCGGGCGCGGTTCCCCCTCAAAATGGCACTTTCAAATCAATCAAGGACACCAAAACGCGGGAAGCAGGGAGTGCTGCCGTGGACGGTCGCCTTCCACGGTTAAGACAACTTGACATTGACCCTTCATCCTTGACCTTGTCCTCAGGATGAGAGAGGAGCCCGCGTCGCTGCCGGGGTGGTCCCGAGCGCGGA
>NW_008240027.1:503656-511784 GCF_000691975.1 Corvus brachyrhynchos | reverse complement strand
CTGCGGGGAGCGAGAGCACCCAGGGAGCGAGCTGGGCGCCGGGATAGTCGCCGCCGCCGCACCCGGCCGCCTCCGGGCGCGGCTCGTCCTTTCCTTCCCTGCTGGGCCCGGACTAAGGCGACGGAGTGGGATGAAGGGGGGATCCCGAGCGGGAGTTGGATGCACACTGCTACAGATCTTTCCTCGGAGCTGCTGCTGCTGCTAAGTTTCAGAAACCGACTGTGAACAGGGTGGGTTGTCTTCTTCTTCCAAGATCTCAGGTCTGAGTGAGTCTCCGGTGTACGTGTATATATGTTACCTATAACATATACAATATATTGTATAGCTGTTAATCTATTCCCCCCGCCGCGAAAGTGGCCAAAGTCTTTAATAAGAGTTGCTCTATATGTGGAACCAAAGAAATCTTCCTTCAAGTGGAGCTGCAGTTTTGCTGAATAATCACGTGTGAGTTAGGGGCGGGCTCTTGGCAAGGAGGTTTTTTACGAGTATTTACTACAAGGTCTTACTCCAGAAGATTAACCATCCCAATCCTTCTGTCAGTCTCCGATGCCATGCCTGGTTAAAAAAAAAAAAAAATCTCATCTTTTTTCCGATCGTCAGTCACCCTAAAGAATGGCCGAGCCTTCTGGGAACGAGCTGGCGTCCGCGGCTGCCAAGGGGGACCTAGTGCAACTTACTAATTTGTTGCAAAAGAATGTAAACGTCAATGCACAAAATGGATTTGGGAGGACTGCGCTGCAGGTTGGTATCCAGAGAGGGAGAAAATATTTCATCACTGGTACCTACGTGACCCGGGTTTCCAAAAAAGACAACATTTTAAGCAGGCTGGTGGATGAAATTCGAGTGGTTTTTCAAACTCGTTGGATGCCATATTTTATAACTTTTAGTGGCTCCAACTCCCTAAAATGACGTACTTGAAATAAAACTGGTCAAAACCATTCTTTCAATTGGGGATCACCCTCAATGTCAAACGGGCTACGAGTTTGCTAATATTTTGTGACTTCGTGGGGAGGAGGCAAGGAATGAGAGAGCTGAGATGAAAAGAAATCAGCTTAGGTGAGCAGGATTTCATAGCAGGTCTGTAAACACAAATGTTCTGTTCTCTGAAGCTTAGGATTTATATCTTTTTTTTCTTCCTTTTTTTTTTTTCTTGCAATGTGCTTTTAAAGCGTGGCTCGTCTGGGTTCTGGGATCTGCTGTGGATGATACTTTTCCTTTATGCTCTGTTTGTGGGAATGACCTTTCTCATTGGGAAGCATGCTGCTCAGAACCGAGGACCTCCGATGTACATTAAAAGCTAGCCCTGCGAGTCGGGGTTCCAGCTGAATCACTTGCTTTTTTATTCATAATTAAGACTTTAAAATTTGTTTTATTCGGATCGGCTGGCAGGGCACTGCTTCCAGTTATTTCCTTTCTGATCGTATAGGGTGCTGTGTCCTAATTTTTAACTGTGTAGTTGTGCAGGCAGGAGTTGGAACCTGTCCAACTGCTAACTATTGGAGCTGATGAAAGATTTTGCTTTTAATATTATCAGATAATGATGGCAAAAAGGCTAGAATACCTACCAAATAATGAAAGATGTGATTTATAAATCCAGAGGGAAAATAAGTGTGGTTATTTGTAGTTAAGGTGTAAGTAATGAAATGTGGAAGTGGAGCTGTAGGTCTTTTTCATTTTACACATTAGTAAAATCGTTTTTTAACCCCTCTCCCCCCTTCCCCCAAAACCATGGTAATAATTTCAGAAAGTGGATTTTCAAACAGCATAGAACCTGTGAATGTACTCGAGATATTTACAGCTTTTTGGCTTAATATCAAAATGTTAGAGCTGGAAAATAAGCACCTCTTGCTAATAATGCAGGAATGACCCTTTTTTTGATAATTTCGCTGAAGCTGGAGATCTGTGAGCTCCTCGCTGTCCTGTTAACACCTAAATAGGTCATCGCATTGCACTGCAGGCACTTGCAGCAACTTTTAAGAGAGTGAAAGGGTTTAAATTAAAGACTTAGACAAACTAAATTCTTTAAGAAAGCAGGAAACATTTAGCTGGTTGTTTTATCCTCGGGACAAGGGCTGAAAACCAATTTGTCCTAGAGTAATGCTGGATATTTTTTTCTAAAAGCAGCTAACTGTCCATATCCTGAATTAAGGTATATTTTACACAATGACATAGCATCCAGCTATATTAAACATGCATCCGTGCCCTAACGATACTTCTTAGGGGTGCCTAATAACAACTGAACTAATGAACCACAACAAAAATCAAAACAGGAGAATCTGTCAACTTATTTTCAATATGTATCATCCTGAAATGTGCTGTGGGTGCGTGGCCACGCTCGAAAGACTTCTCTGTCAGTGCACTCTGCTAGACTGAGATAATCTGTCTGTAATCTCTCTCTCAATTACAATGGAGAGAATGCTCCTATATTAATGTCAATTAATTTATATTTTTCCTCTTCATTTATGTTTAATTAAACAGCTACTCGGCTTATCTTGCTCTGTCCTTTTTATTTCTGGTGAAGTGCACCTATGCAGGCCTCAAATACATCTCCTGCCCTAATGCTCTTCGTCAGACTTATTCAATTAATGCTTTCTCTTTCTTCGCCTCCCTCCCCCCAAGCATAACCTTGCAAATATAGGGGACATTTGCTGTTCAGTTGTAGCCCACAGCCAAAAAGCACCACCTTTTATGGGATTTTCTCCCCCTCACATCTTTAACTGAACACTTCAGTCCCCTGGCCTGAACACTGAAAACTCCCACTTAACCCAAATATATGTTTTGAATTCACAAATAATACAGCCTGGGCTCTCAAAAAGAGATCAAAATGTCCGGATTTCACTAAACAAAGAGAGATCACAATGATCTTGTTTTCTTTTAACATCGCTTCCATCTCTCGTCAGAAGTGAAAGAAGTGGCAGTCAGGAGCTGGAAGCCTTGGGGCATAGAGAGATCTCTTTTCCTGAATCCCAGCCTGTCTTATCTGCACTTCTGCTCCTGTCTGTGGTTATAACATGCTAGGCTGCTTTACACTTCAAACGCTGTACATAAATGTATTTATTATAACTGGCTTTTCTTAAAAAACTTAATATATATTTTTCATCAGGAGAGATTTTCAGCAAACCCCTGTAGAAATTGTACCTTATGCTAAATCTAATGCACTGTAATGCTTGTTTATGCTGATTTTTTTTTTTTTTAAACCAAGATTTTCAAATCGATGTGTGGATCTCTTTCTAAGGAAATAGAAAAGAGTTTAGTTTTTTCGAATTTTATACTTACAATGAGACTAGTTACAAGGACAGGAAAATACTGCGTATAGGCTGGAGATTACACATTGTACATTACAGTGTTCGTTTTTGGAAAGTGTGCAAACAAAAAATGAGGAATTACAAGGAAATCGGTGCAAGCTGTTAAGTTACAAATAAGAGAGATTTGTGTTCTAATTATGATAGTTTTATGGTGCAATTGAGAAAATTGAAAGAAGCTTTTTCTTTTTTTTTTCCCTGAGAAACAGTCAGAAAATCCAATTATTGTTGTTGTATATTTTTTAAGGGATGTTTTAACAACAGAACATAGCCACAGTTTACTTATAGAGAGGTTATGAAAGTATAATATAATATACTGATTTTAGAAGAGAACTTCTGTAATTTTGAAACATTCCCTTTGACTTTTCCTTTTTGGGTCACCTAATGAAACACGAATATTGGGGAGAAGAATTTCTTTTAGCATTTGTGTTTCTCAACAGACAGAGCTATGGTACAGTCCAAATATTTGTTTTATCATAATGTACAGACAATGTAAACACCTGAAAGCTTGTAAAAACACCTTCTACATTTGCTGTTGCTGAGGTAAAATATCTGCTCCTCAGAGACCCTATATTTGCTATTTAACAAGATTAAACAGTAATGCAGAGGTGTCTCAATACTTAGGCAAATAAAACCGAACTATACCTAATTTTTATATGTTAAGAAACTGAGATGATCCTCGTTAGGGGGGAAAAAAAAAAACAAAACAAAAAAGCTGTTTTATCCCATTCTATGCTATTTCAGGCATTAATCTCTCCGAGGCAGAAAGCTATGACCACCGAAGTGATAACATCTTTCAGAGTTTCACCGAGTTCAGTAACAAATACATTAAAAACTAGACGTTCTGGTGTGTCATTAGTTTTACAGCGAGGCTCTTCTGTCTGCTTTAAATGAGAACTGGGCTCTGACGAAAGCCAGGGATGAGAAGTGAGGACGGGAGGCAGTGCTGGAGCAATCCCCCTACCCGCGGTATCCAATTCTCCTCTCTCTCTCATAGGTGATGAAACTCGGGAACCCCGAAATCGCCCGGCGGCTGCTCAGTAACGGGGCGAACCCCAACCTGAAAGACAGTACCGGCTTCGCTGTCATCCACGACGTAGCTAGGGAGGGGTTTCTGGACACTTTGCAGACTCTGCTGGAGTTCAAAGCCGATGTTAACATTGAGGATAACGACGGCAACCTGCCCTTGCACTTGGCGGCCCAGGAGGGGCACGTGCGGGTGGTGGAGCTGCTGCTGGCGCGCTCCGAGTGCAAGGTGGGCCACCAGAACAAGCGGGGGGCCACCGCCTACGACCTGGCCAAGCTGTACAGGAGGGCGGCCGTGGTGGAGCTCCTGGAGGCCAGCAGCTCCTTCCCCCCCAGCATGGACTGAACCCTGCTAGGACGGGGTCTCCTTTGGACGTGAGGGCATGCAGACTTTTTGGGGTGTTTCCCTCCTTTTTAACGGCATTTGTTGCCACTTTTTTTTTTTTTTTTCCCCTGAACAGCTGGTAGTGTAAGTCTCAAGAAATTCCAGAGGTGGGTTTTTAGATAACAGAAACGTTTGAAATCCATGCTCCCAGCAGTTTCCTATACCTTTCACTTTACTCAGTGCTCACAGGCTCATCTGTGTGTATGTTGGTTGCTCATATCTAGTTTTCCAGTATCAACTTTTGCAATTTATTTTAGGTCATTTGTATCAAGTCATTAATACAAGAGCTACTATTCACACGCTTAATGTTGCTGGACTTTTAAGAAAAGGAAATAGTTTACTGTGATTTCTCCCACCTCTCAACACACCCCTCCCTTCTCACTCCCCCCACCCCTTTCAGTCGGGCTCAAGAGTCTGAGGTCCTGTTTTGGTTAAAAACATCCTTTAAATAAGGGGTCACCTGCACAGGCAGAGCTGGAAGTCAAAGGGGACGGCCTGAGGACAGTGGATGGCGCTTAGATGCTTTAGGCAGTAACTGTATTTTGTCACTAACAAGAGCTTGTAGAACTAGGTCACTTACTTTCTAAATGTAGATGACACTTTTCCTCTTTGTGTATTTAAACTTTCACCAATCTGGTTTTCAATTTAGTTACCAGAAACAGTATAAGTGGTGTTTCTTTGATTGCCAGAGGTTTTAAACAGCTCAGTTTAGTAGTTCGTGTTTACTGTGCACTGCACAAGACGTTTTTTTCTAGTTTCAAAACAAGCAGCAGAGAACCATTGTCAGAGGCAAGAGGACACGAAAGCTGCAATACAAGATTTCTGGTTGCTTCATCTGCTGAGTGCAGTTTAGATGTTCTTTAAGTAATATTTGCTTTCCACCAACTATTCTGTTTTGTCTGGAAATAAACTATTTTAATGACAGCATCTCACAAAACAAGAATATTTGAATACAGTGACATTTAGGAAGCAGCACTTTTGATATTTGTGAAGTTAAGTTATTGCTTGCACCTAAAACACAATTTAACCATTGGAAATTTTCCATTGCAACACAGCTGAGAGTATTCACCAGACTGAAACTCATTTGCCTCTCCAGCCTCAACAGGAGCTAACGATGCTCAGCACCCTGTCGGGAACAGTCTATTATGAAACTTTTAACATTTGTACAGGATCTACTTGTTGGACAGATGGGCAGTTTAAAGTGCTTCATTTTGAATAGTTTAAATTTCAATTGTGCAAAATAGAAGGTTTTAAATCAATGCAAAATGAATACTACTTTAAATAGCACTTAAAAGAGGAGAGGGAGTACATTAGTTTAGTTCTTAACTTTTTTTTTTTTTAATTAGCCCCACAAAATCAGTTACTACATTTTCAAGTAAAAAATAATTTGCTGAAACTGTCACATTTACTATAAGCTCTGTCACACTGCTGTGTTCTGATTAAAAACCTCTGTGAAATATGAAATTTGTGTGCATGATCATTAATCGGTGCAGCACAGCACATAGGAAGCATTACTGGGGAAATAACCCTCAAAATTCCTGGTAGAAAGAGCACTAAACCACCTGAAATATTAAACCGAGCAACGTAATCCACAGGTCCCCGAGGTGAAGTGACCCAAATCGCTCTGTGTTGCTCTCCATCTTCCTTTCCTCATGTCCTGGAGGATGCTCCAAGACTTTTCCTTCTCCATTCCTCTCAAAAAGAGGAATTCCGTGCTACACCAGAAGGTAATATCCAGCTTTCTCATGTTTGTTTGGGGTTTTTTTTCACCTGTGCTTCTAAAAAACCTCATTCCAAACCCGTTTGGAGCTTCATCAGCATTTAATTTACGCTAAGGCGAAGTTTAAGCAGTGGCTTGATGGAACAACTTCTCTTCCTAGAAAAATGCCCCGCCTAGTCAGAAATAGCGGCTTTTATTGCGTGCCAGGAGTTCAGGGTTAAAGCCAGGACGAATCACCCCCTGGTCGTGCCCAAAGCCTCGGCGGCTGAGTCACGGGCGATAGTCTGGTTTAAAGGTGTGTTTTATCTGACTTTACTGCTGCGTTTTCTCAGTGAGCCCCTCATTTTATCGGAAACAACATTATCAATTGAAATTCCTAGTTAAATACTTTGAAAGCAAGGATTGCTCTCTATTATCCCAGGAAGTTAATAGTTACTACAAAGAGCCTCTGAGAAACCAAAGAAATTCGTCAGCTGGTGGGTTACACGCACCTTACAGGGTTTGTCACTGAAAAAAGGTGCCTGGCTGCTGGGGAATGGCTTTCCTCCAGAAGTCTTTATACTTACTGAGTGAGGAGAAAATAATATAAAGCAAGTCTTATTAATAGGGAATCCTGACACCTAAAAAGGATTGTAGTATCGGGTGTGCTTTCAGAAACTGCTTTGGCGCTTCCCCCCCACTATTTTGGCAACATCAAAAAGTCCAGTTTCAAAAATTCGCGTATTCGTGAAAATGTCGACAATCATGTTTACCCAGAGATGCAAAACTGCAGCGTGTGAGATGGAATTAAAGAATTTTGAGAGCTTTTATTGAGACATAAACCAACTGCCAAGTAAGTCTCCAGGCAGGAGCAGAGATCGCCCTGCAGCAGCCCAGGAATCGACAGCAAACAGTGCAGTATCGAGATGAGAGGTATAAATAGAAACAAATACAGCAAGCACAGAAAAATGTGAAGAAATAGAGCATAAAATGTAGCTGTACCAGGATTCACAGTGACCAGGCTGTGTGAGGACACAACCATGGGGAAACAGCCCTCTCCCCTATTTCGGTTACAAGGATGAGCAAAGCTGTTACACTTGACCTTTGTTTCTGAATTGTCCTCGGAACAACGGCGGGGGCTGCTGAACTCCTTTTGGAAAGGGGCAGATCCTAAAGGGATCCTACAGGGAACGAAGAGAGTTTCATCTGTGGCAGCAGCACCGCGAGAGGGTGAAATACCCTATCTGTGGGTGCTGGGGAGAGAAGGGCAGAGGTGCAGGGCTAACTCAGGCACTGCCCTGCCCTTAGCCGGGGGAGAGTAAATGAGAAGGTATTTGAAGGTGAATTCTGCTCAGTCTCCAGTGCAATAAGCCACTGCACATTTAAGCACAGGAAAATACTTTCCATCTTTCAGTGTGGGGAGAGGGATGGGATCAATGGTTTATTCCATGGTGGGGTAAGATATTAGCTCCCTAGGAAATGCCATTGCATTTTTCACATAAAGAAGGAGTTAACACAGTAGAAAACTACGACTTTGCATCTTCTAAAAGAAAGAAAAGGGTTTCTTCCACAAATGTACCTGAGAATTCGCTAGGCAGCCAGAAGGAACCAGACATTATTATCTCCTGAGTAAAGTGCTGAAATTGCCTCAAAAAAGCGAGGGGAGGAAAGCTTTTGCTTTTCTCCGTGGGGACTGTTATTCTGTGCATGGCGGGG
>NW_008240027.1:470053-503147 GCF_000691975.1 Corvus brachyrhynchos | reverse complement strand
TTTTCCTTTTCTCTTTTTCCCTCCCTTTCCTCCCTCTCCCCGCAGCCGGGACTGGAGTCTCCTCAGCGTTAACTCCGGTGCTTTCGCAGCCGCAGTGAGTACAGAGAAGGGACCCACGTCTTGCCGGGGGGATGTTTCTAACACATCTTTGTGGCCGCTGCCGGGCGGCGGCGGCGGCGGGGCTCCCGCTGCTGCGCCGGGCTCTCCTCCCCCAGCCCCGCGTCCAGGGAGGCAGAAGCATCTTCTCCCAGCACAGCTCACGTTAGAAGGCAAAACCAAGCAGGTTTGTCTCCAGGTTTCCTTTAAAAAAATGGCTAGCAAGGTGTATCTACCAGCAGGAGCTTTTCATAATCTTGTGTTACATTTGAAAATCAGACAGGCGAGAGAGGGGGGAGGAAAAATCCACGCTTCTTGGCTTCTGTGTCACAGAGGCGAGAAAATTATCTTCGGATGTAAAGTACATGGCACATTTCTGAGAGCCAGATGTGCTAAGCCTGGCTCTGCAGCCCTAATTTACAGAGCCTCACTCAGAAAAAAAAAATAATTCACTTCTGCCATGGCTCTGAGTGGTAAAATGGCTTCTGCGTTTTGAAGAAGCACACCAGGGACATTTTACAGTGCCAAAGGCTCTTGCTTGTCA
This sequence comes from Corvus brachyrhynchos, assembly GCF_000691975.1. Taxonomy (NCBI): domain Eukaryota; kingdom Metazoa; phylum Chordata; class Aves; order Passeriformes; family Corvidae; genus Corvus; species Corvus brachyrhynchos. The sequence goes on along the minus strand of NW_008240027.1, from coordinate 502,507 downwards.
TTTTGTACTTTTTCCCTGTTTGAATTACCTTTCAGCACAGTATCAGTTGTAATTGTGCGAAGTTCAGCTTAAGGATCTATGAGGAAGAGAACTCTCCGATGCTGGATACTTCAGAATAACCTTGACCTTTCATTACTGCTTATCCTACAAGATAAGTCATGCAGGGAAAGCAGGGAATTGGGCAAGGCACCTGCAAAAGAACAACTGAAATGGCTCTATTTTTAAACTAGTGTTAAAATAGCTTCTGAATCTGACAAAACAAGGGGCACTCGGGCTAAAAGACAAAATCTAGAGCTTGGTGGCAAAATTCAGTTTGACACACACAGGACCCCGAGCCAATTTCCTCATCCCCAGATGCATTTTGTGCCCTTAGTGCAACCAGACTCAAACTGCCAGAAAGGGTAAATTCCCTCTGAAAGAAACTGAATCAGCCAAAAGTATAATCGGCTTTTCAGGGAAGTACAAGACCACTGAACCATGTTTCCAGTTGCATTTCTTTGTTCCTCTGTAACTGTTTTCTGATATTTGTAGCAGTAATTATAAGGACCACTAGCATTTATGAGAGTCTTTTAAATTAAAGAAGCCTAATTCTGTCTAGGAAGCTGGAAACATTTTCTTCACAGTGCAGCCACTAAGAGGTTAAAGTCGATTCACAGTTCCTGTGAAAGTTTTCCTTCAGCAGATAGTGCCTATCAAGATGGTCTTTCTTTCTCCTGTTACACCCTGAGAGCAGGAAACGGGGCAGCATTTATATTGCAACACAGCCCTCTTCACTCCTCAATATTAAGATTATTACCAGCACAATGATATTTTAATGAACATTTTTATACACAAAGCTAATGAACATTTAAAGGAAAATACACACAGCACAAACCACAATAAAATGCGATGCCTTGTAGGAACACTGAGTATTCAAAAGCTTTTCAGGGTTTGACCTTAATGAAACACAAGAGCAATCCTGGGTACAGATCACATTTATATGCGGAGTATATTGCAGGCTAGAATGAGGGCTTCTGCAAAAGTTAATTGTAATTTTCTGGGGAGGGAGGATGGCATGTTCAGGCCTGAAGTTATTAACATCTATTCTGATGGAAATAGGGACATTGGGATACACTTTGTCAAATCAAAAAGAGTACTTTCTGCTTCAGATATGTTACCCTAGAGGTGATGTACCACCATTTGAAAATCTGCACTTCCCAATCAGGCATGCCAGGATGGCAGCGAATTGATCAGTCAGGAACTTTTGCTTGCATATAGTAATGCTGGAGAAAAGGCAGAGGAGATTTTCAGTCTACACTAGCTGGAATATGCACGGGCCTGGGAACCAAGCTGTTAACTCTAAATGCTTCTTACTGGATGGACTTTTAAAAATTTTCTGAAAGAAGTACACTCTGTTAGAAAAAGCAGTTTTCTCTCTGTACATAACATAGTCCTCGAGGGTGTGACTGTAGGTACACAAACAAAGCTATACTTAATCTCTCTAAGAGAATTTTGTAGAGAACATCTGTCAAAGAGAAAAGTGTACTTGTTTCATGAGCACTGTAACACTTAGTAATATCACCTCCTTGCACCAATATATATGCTTTAAATAGTGTGATGTCTGTGGATTTTTCAGATGTAATTTGTTTTAGCTCCTGTAAATAAGGGCTGCAGACAAAGAGCTGTGCTACACTGTGATAGAGTAACAGTATCCACAATCCAGCACAGTATGCATGTATTGGAGAGAACAACAATTTCCTTCCTGTACAAGCACTTTAATTTATGGAAACATACTGTTTTGTGTAAAGAAGGTAGTAGATAATTAACAGTATTCATTTAATCTAATTATAGGCCTCTGAGGCAAAAAGCTGACACTTTCCATTGTGGTATATTCAGGGAAGTTAATTGAAACAACATTGCAGCCACAAGGCATAACATGCCCATCATATATTTGATACTAATTCTTTTCTCAAAAACGGGATGAATCTGATGCTCGCTAGAGATAAGAATTGCTGTTACTCACTCGAGTAAGGAAAGTCTGGGGAACCTCATTATGCAATGCTGCAGTGCACTGCAATATCTCTGCAATTCCAGAGCAAACCACAGACAACTTAATTTGCCAAATTGCGAGACAGTTTTGTAATGTACACAAGTATCTAGTACAAATTAAGAAAAGATTGAACACATTTTTAGCTGGGACGTAGGTCAGAATTTTAACAGAGATCTGCCTCAAGAAGCAATAGGTCAATGTACCAACTTCTAGCTCTGTTTAATCTTTAGGAGGAACCAAGCAGTAACAGCAACCTTACCCTAGGAGTTGTTATTAGAAGTGTAATTTGTGGATTTAAGCTATCAGTATGACAAACAGATACACAGACAGCAAATCAACACTTGCAGCTCCCAAGTATATGTTAAAAAAGCATGTCAGACCATGTGCAGACTAATTTTTTCTATCACCTGATACACACCAACAACTCAACTTTCTGACAGCAGTGCTGCTTTCATTCTCAAAAGGAAAGTAAAGCTCAGTTCTGCAAAGCTTGCCTTCAGCTTGCAGAAAATGTGACAGACCAAACATGCTGTTTGTGGGAAAGCATTTGCCATTTATATTAAAAAATTTGGAATTTCTTTAACATAAATGGCAAATGCTTGCAAGCTGAATCACCATGATAGGGGCAAATTTGAGTGTTTCTCCCTGTTTTGCCACTGGAGGAGTAGAACTGGTGTCTCTGCAGCTCCAGCAGCACCACGGGGCAGCCCTCCCTGGCTGCTGCTCAGTGACCTCCACCTCTGCTTTGCCCATGGGCAGCACCCAGCCCTCTCCCACTCTCTGTTCCTGTGTCTCCAGGCAGTGTTCCTGTCTAGTGGGAGGTAAAATTGCCAAGGCAGTGCTGCTGACCCCTGTGATGAATTACACACAATGTAATGGGGATGGTGCAAGCCCTCTTAGAGGACAAACACCCACAGTGAAAGGCCATCGAGCCGAGTGCAGGGCCTTGCTTTGCTCTGCCAGTGAGAGACACTGCTGGCAGCCCTACCTATCATTTCAAAATTACTTGTAGCATTTTCGAATGTATTCTGCAGAAAGACTTTTTACTGTGGTTAAAAAAAGCCGTATATTGTACTTTAGGCACTAGAATGTTTGTTAACAAAATCAGAGAGAGGAAGCCTGAAAAATAAACAGATAATGACATGCGGTCACCTTAACTCCAGGGCTCTGGCTCAAGACATCCAGAATATGCGATAAAGATCTCTAACAAGAAAAGAAAATGTGGCTATAGATGTTAGTCATACCTGATTCCTGTTCCTATACCATTACAGATAAATCACAATTTGCATATATGTCTGACTCAGAAAATCAGCTTATTCTCAGAGTTCAGTCTGTACTCACACCCCTTCTTTCCCTTGATGCTTTCTTCTGCCTGGCTCCTGCCTTCTTTTTCTCCTCTGTGCTGTTTTAAGGTAACTCCTAGCTCTTTCTCTTCCACGCTGTGTTTATCCAGCTCTCCATTCCCTGGCTCCTGCCTTCTTACACACTTCACACTCTATTTTCATCTCCTAGTTTCCCTTGCTTCATCTGCACATCCACCCTCTTATTTTTTTGTAATTATTTCCTCCAGCATCTTATCTTTATCTCCATGATGCTTATTAACCTCCTTACCTAATATACCATACCCCTTCCCACTGCCTAGCAGAATCTCTTTATGTAAATATGCATAATCTTTTTTTTCCCTTGTCATGCAGAACTGCTTCCACAACTGATTTCTGTCCATGATGTCCTAGGAGAATTATTACTGGTCAGTAATTGTTGTCTCCTTGGACTCTACTGCCTTCATCTCTTCCTTTCTCTCCCTTTCTGCTCCCTGGTTGGAGGCCTCCTCCCAAACTCTTCCACTTTTGTGACCCATCCTCCTTTTCTCAGCAGCAGGACAAAGGGAGGTGATGCACACAGGAGAGGCACCCAGATCTCACAGGAAGGGAGGAGCACTTGTGGTCCCCATTGCCTCAGGCACAGGCAGTACCCGCTGCTCCAGGAAAGCCACCGAACAGGGAGCACACTCCGTCAGCTCGGGCTGGCCTTTGGAAAATTTAACAAAATGACAAAAGCAAACCATTCTTAACCAATCACATGCAAACTGAGGGGTTTTTTTTCTGAGTCTTACAACTTTTTTTTACATTTGGATGCACATCTGTGAAACCACAGCAGCGGTACTGCCAAATTCCAAGTTGCTGCTTTAAAGGTGCATGGATGAAAGTAGACCAGCAATGGTGTTTCATTTCAAATTCCTTCTGTAATGGGGATACCAACACTTCTGAATGAAGCAACCAGATTATTATTTTTTAATAGGGGCAAAATATTTTTTTAACCTTGTTCTTGAAAATTACTACAGTGGTTTAGCTGGCAACTGCCAAAACTTAAACCTGAGGCAGACGCTTGGGTTGGAAAATACCAGCCCAAACAGTGACAAGCAACCGAAAACTGGATGTTATTATGAAGCACTGGACAAGGTTAAGCAGAGAAGTGGAAGACTTTTAAGTGACCTGCAATGAATTTCTTAATAAAAACTTTGTTGAAATAAGCAGAACTCGGTCAGATTTCACCTTTTTGGGTGAATATATTTCCTCTGAAAACAAAAATGAAAATAAAGGAAAATAAACCCAGAGTGTTCTGATGTGAAGAGGGAGAGGGGAGTGTGCTCAGCTGAGATTGGGAGCACTATGATTGAGGACTGGACCACTCTCTTTGGCAACAAAACCAACTGTAAAGATCTAAAAAAGTGCAGAAATAAATGATCCAAAAGTATTCTGTGAAGATGAAACTTTACAGAGACGGCAGAGTGAAGGGAGAAAGGAATTGCTGCTGGTGGGAAAATGTCAAAACAACAGAAAGGGAAGTCCAAATATTTTGTTAGCTTTGGAGTTCCTAAATATCCTCGTCAGCGCAGTTTACCATGACAAGCCCCAGGGAAAGCATCATCTAACAGTCCCCCAATGGGCTCCACATCTCCCACAGTTGACTGTTTGCCTTCTCTGAAAACTGAGGCAACTCAGGAGCTGCTCCCTATGCTGGGATGGCACTGGTGGGGGCTGTGGGAGCAGTGGCAGGGAGGGCAGCTGAGGTATGACCTGTTCCAGTCCTGTGCCTGACACGTTCCACTGCCTCCCCACCAGAGGAGCAGGTTCACAGCAAGAGTTACAGCAATTACCACCGAGTGCTGTTTGGCACCAAAAACTGTCCTCCCATTCCTCTGCTAGGGATGAAAGCAACGGAGTCACGGAAGCCCTTTCTAATGTACAATGGACTGCCTGTTAATTTGCAAGTTACAAGTGTTTTTTGTCTATAAAATTAATACTTTTAAATACTTTCAGCAGATTTAGTGGGTTGTCTGTCACTTGATTGAACCATTGCTAAATGATATGTTCTTGCTTGAAAAGAAATTATTTCAGGAAGTCCTGTGGCCTTTGTTTTGCAGGAAGCCAGAGGAGGTGAAAATGGTGGTCCCTGTGGCCATCTCACCTCTATCAGTCTGTTTGTCCAGGACTTTAACAGTAAAACTACACTAATGCTGTAAACTTTCTCTGCAGTTAAAATATTCTGAAATATCTTGCATAGCCTGTGTTTGAAAAATTTTCATTGCATTTAAGCAAAATGCTTCATGTTAATGGTCATGATTATCCAAATTATGGTCAAAATGGTGACCTGTGATAACACTGGCGATCAATATGAAATTAAAACTACTCTAATTAAAAAAAAAATCTGCTTTCATAAACAGAAGATTGAAAATTTTTGCTAGGTGCTGCTGTTTGGCATACAAATTCTTTTGCCTTTCTTAAACATGTATGTGTTTGTTATGTCTAGATTTCTTTTTGGGTTTAAGACTAGGCCTGGCCTGGCAGTGCTTAGTTCTGGGACCACTGCAACACTTACACAACATACATTACTCTCAAAGGTATCTTACACTCAGCACATTCTTCCTTCTGATACAGTTTCCCTTTTATTAAAAAGAAAAGCAGTAAAAGTGAGGTTTAAGGGTAACAGAAAACTTGGCCTGGCAACATGTTCTAATGAACCACAAAGCAGCTTTCAAAAAGAAAAAGTAGCAGGAAGTTCTTTCATACCGGGTATTAAAAATAGACTGCACCAAGTCCTGGAATGCACACGGCAGTTATGTAATGATTTTTCAGTGACATGCATTAGGAAATATTCTCAGTACATGTTTTTCCTTCCTAACACCCAGTTTACTTCTCTGAAGTTTGGAAATTCTTCACATGGATGATTCTTAGAAGTCTAAAATTATAATGTTCATTGGAATAACCTATCAATTAGCCAGCCACATAATGACAACATCTAATGGTACAATTGAAGTATTTGAATTTAATATACCGTTTTCATAATGGTACAATATGAAACACACGATGGAATCCAATTTTTTTCCCCGCAAGTTAGGCTTAATTTATTTCTGGCAATGTAATGATTTTGCACTGGAGACACTAAAAGAGAGAAACCATTTTGAGTACATATCCTAAATATTGAGAACATCAGCTCCCTTGGAGCATAGAGAAGTCTCCCAAACATTTCAAAAAGGTTTAAATGTTATTGGGTACTTTCTATAAATGGAAGGACTGAGGGGAGCCAGAACAGCTCTATCTAGTTTCCACCATGCTGAGGAAACGAAATGGTAAATTATTTTGAAGAATGTCTTCCTCGGACTTTTCTTTAGAGATTTCCCAAAGGTCTAGGCTCTGGATCTTTGCCGTATAATTTCAGAAGGTAATAAAGGAGTTAGAAAACACTTGAAATCTAACTTTTGGGTTTTCACAGTTGTATTGTTTTCTTGAATTACTCAGTGTTCAGAACAGTCTGCAACATCCTCTGCCTATAGCAAGAGTATCACACAAGGAAGGCAGCTCCTTGTTTGCTCACAACCTTTTCTGCCTTTTCTGCTAAAAGCCACAAGCCCTCCCATGACCTCTAGACTTCCATGGCCACCATGACCTTAATCACGACCATTTTTAGTTTCAATTTATACTTCAAACTCAGCAAAATTCCCTGCTGGGAAGGCTCACACATCTCTCCCACGTGTGTCACACACACTGTCAGTATTTCCTAGATTGCCATGTATCAAGATGTACCCAGAAGCACAATTACAGACATTTTTCATCACCCACTTATGTCACTGATGGAGAGTGATAGGAAGTATTATGGCAAGTGAAATTCTGTCCAATTTTGGCTCCTACTAACAGCTAATATAGTGGAGATTAAATACCAGGAGATCCTAAATGGTCATTTATGACCATGGTAAAGCAATGAGTCTTTTTTTAAGATGAGTAGAACTCTTAAGTGTTAGGTCTGGCTTTACTGATATATCTTTGAAATATTTTCAGAGCTAAAAATGCTTTTTGTGGAGCAAGTGAAGCTCCACACTGTTCTTTTTGAGAACAGAGAAAAACCTGATCAAAGTACAATCAGATAAAACATCTGATTTATTTTCTCTCCTTACTGTTCTGGGGAATGACAGAATTTAAAAAATCCATGTTTGACATGTGAACAAACTGTACCACATCCAAAATACTTCATTCTGGAAAGACATAAAAAAGCAACCCAAGAAAAAGTTAGCATCTTGTAGGGAACCTGTTTGTTTGATAAAATATTAAGAAACATCTTAATTGGCAGTCTGAAATAAAATGAAAAGGGGCATATTGAATTGATGTAAAAAATTCATTTTAGAAGAAGAGGTAGGAAGTGAGCCCCACAGCTGAGATGACAAACATCATTTTATAAGATCAAAGTGTCTTTAAGGCCATAAAATGAAAGAGAAACTGGTTATTAACACATCCACTTGCTTCTAAATGCTGTTATACAAATATATTTCTGGGAATCCAGTGCCTAAAAAGTAATTTGTGAATAAGTCAATACTTATTTTTCTGCACTAATACATAGGCAAAGCTTGAGCTGTTTATGAGGGGAGGAACAGGGTTTCATGCATAGTATTCAGCAGTGCTCCCACTTACAGGAAGACTCATCATTCAGCCTGATTAGTTTACAGGAACTGAAGCAAACAACATTCTGTGTTTTCCTACATATTTTATGACTATTTTCATATAAGCAAAAATCAGACTTTGTCCTTGTTAAGGACATTTTAGAGCAAATAGAGAATTACAGGCTCTTGTTTAATCTAACTCCTCTGCAAGCTTTGCTTCACTCAGCCACTTGTGAATATTTCTGAGTTTTATTTGATATATTAACTTATTTTCCTATGAGATTTGCTGTCACTTAATGTGATATTCAAGGTCAACACTGCAAATGTATTTGTAAAGGAAAGTTTCTGTTTTGGCTGAATTTAAAACCTCAAGTGTTTTCTGTCCCCAAACAAACATGGGAGACCTCATTTGCATATTTGGAGGAAAAAAATACTTTTTTTCCCCCCAAATTTGCTCTTTGCTTGCAATTTTCCTTTTTCACACAAACCTTTTTTCTCTCCATTAAAGTTGCTGATGTGTCTAAATTAACAAATCATATTATTATATTCATAAATGGGGCAAATTTGAGCTCACCTCTGAAACCCAAAGCAAAGCTCTGCCACACCACATTTCCATCTGCTTTCCAGAAAGGCTGGGATTATCCTGTAGCACTGAAGCTCTGCTTTCACAGTGGGAAGGAGTTCTGGATTTTACACTGTTTGCTGGCTATGCACAACAGAAGAATACACAATACCATCTGAGCTTGGGACAATTAACAGGATGTCTTTAGAATATTTTTATTACGTTAATCTTTTCTTTTGCTTGAGCCAGCATTCCCCTTGAGAGGAAGAGAAATGATGCTGAGACAACTTACTATTGCAAATTAATTGTATGGTCCATTTCCCAAGCATTTAATTTGGCCATGGCAACCTGTTTAACTCAAATGAGTTGTCAAAAAGTGACACAAAAGAGAGGCCAAGTTCTTTAGAGGTGGCCAGTAATTTTAAAGGATGAAGGGAAATGGCTGGCATGATTGCTTTTGTCCAAGTAAAGCCTCTTCTAAATAGTGTGAGGGAAAATCAAGTGATTTGGCCTCACCAAAATTCATGCTACTTGAGACCTTTTGGAAATGTTGATTGAAGACAAACTCTGGACCAGAACTAAAAATAGCAAAAACATATGAAACATGAAAGAAAAAAGTATAGCATTACTTACTTCTCACAACAGATAAGTCTGAAAATTGGGGTGTAAGTTTGCGGTAGGAACTGGGATAGATGCACCTGCTCCAACCTGAGCCACTTACATGCGAGGCAGGTCTCTATCTGCACAAGTGAAGAGGTCAATACATGAGATCACTTTTGCTTCCAAGCCAACAGGTCTGAATTTGATATTTTAGAGCATGGCTTGCTTTTTTCTTTCTTAGCTCTGGTATTCTAGAAGTATTTCCATGTGTGTAGCCCTTGCCTGAGTCCACCCTTGGTATGTGGACCTCTGTGATTGAGCCATCCTGGATTCCTTAACCCATTGCCTCCAGCTTTCCCAGCCTCCTGCCTGGGTGCTTCTCTCACAGTTGTATGGATTTCAGCTTTTCAAAGTACAGTTTGATTCATTCTCTCAAAACAGAAACTTATCTTCAGCATAAATATTTTTGGAACCACAAAGGTATAATTTTAGAGTTAAATAATCACATTTTTCTGGGAAAACTTAGAGGCAGTGGGTAACGCAGATTAGGATTTGGCACTTTATCAGACTCTCAAGGAATCTCTTCCTGAGTAAACTCTGTTTCACTGGGAATACATATTGTTCAGGAAGCAACAGTTAAAATTTTCTTTGCCACAGAAGAAAGTGGTCTCTCACCTCAAAGAAGACTTCCACCAGCCTGATCACTCTCTCTAATGATGTATCCCTCTTCCATGAAGCAGATATAACCAAATACTTCTGATAGGCAATTACTCTTTGAGACTAGGACATAGATACTTCAGTTAGAGGGAGTAGAAGACTAAAGGACATGAATAAAAATTTGGAATGGATGAAATACTTATAATGGTGCATTTTGAAGATAACCAGTTCCCATTTTGTTTGCGTGTCCTAGAGATGACTTCTTTTCAGATAATTACTTCTCATAAATTTAGATTCCAGAGAAGTATGATTCACAGAAGTGCAGGGATTCCTTTTATTAAGCTGACCTTGAAGAACAGATCTGTTTCATTCTGTGCTTAGTCTCTTCTTCCCTGCCTCCTCTTATCACTTTGGAGCAGCCAGAACCATCAGTGATGTTCCCTCTGCAGGCTCCGGGCTCCTGCCAGCTCGACTGCCCTGCAGATGGTGGCCAGGAGCAAAGCTCTTTGCAGGGTCTGGGCACAAACTTGTTCTAAATGTTACTCAAAAACCCTGATCTGATTCTTGGTACCAGATATCCATTCATTTATTAAGAACAAACACAGTAGACAACTAATGCTGCACTTTTTCTGTTATTCAAACCTGCTGCTAACAATGAAGAAGATGATGTCATTCCCTGGATGTGACAAAGGACTAATATTATATGCAGTAAAAACAATGAGTCAACAGTTTCTATGCCCCTGAGGTCAAACCATTCAGCAGTTTTGAAAGTAGACTGTTCTTTTTTTGTGCACAGAGCTTGTTGTATATTAACACAAAATGTGTAAAATCAAGATAAATTTGAAAAAAAAAGAATTTTTGTTTCAAAGGGAATTTTTCAAAGTAAAAGTCAAATGAAAATATCCTATAACATAAACTAACAGATAATTTTTTTCCTCACAGATGTTAATTATAATATTGCAAAACTCTTTCCTTTTTTAGGTCAAAGATACATTATCCATGTTAAGTTATTATTTGTACGATTCTGAGAGGCACTTTGCAGTTCCCAGTAACAGGAGTATGAACTGTGAGTATTCATGCATAACTAAATAAAATGGAATTTTCTACAGATATTTTGTAATGGCCTGAAAGATAAGAAAGACCTTTAACATGAAAATGTGTTTTGATGGACAACTGAAAGCAAGGAGTCTAACAATGGAAATTTCTCAGATTTTCTGGAATAGATGAGGAATTGACCAAATCCTGACCACCTCTAATAGCTGCATCTAGCTCAGGCTAGTGGAAGAAATGCTGTGTTCATATAGATCCTTCCTTCAGCAACTCTAAAACCTTTGTGGAGGATTATTATCCTGCTCATACAGACTGTGAAACCGCAGCACAGAGAAGTGATAGCTCAAGGTCGTTTAAAAGCCAGGAGAGTTTGGAAGAGAACTCAGATTTCTCAATCCCTGTCCAGCACTCTGCCCACTGGGCTCCATTGCCTCACTGAGGATCTGCCTGATAAAGCTCCTCTTCCAAACTGGACAGAATTTAACAACTTTGAGGAGTTTCAATTCATAATATTGTTGTTTATAATAATTTTATTTGATGGGAAAACAGACTTGCCTAACTACATCAGGTTCAAGTGCAAGGGAGTCCTAGGCCACCTGCAGGATCCACTTCTGTTATTACCCTTGCAGACCAAATTTAGAGACAGGAAAGCAAACTGGATTACATCTAGATGGGCTTCTATAGGAAGAAATATCATTTTGCCTGCATTGACCCTATCTGACTATGTTTTAGATTAAAATTAATCTTAGAGTGGAATAAATAATATTCATCATCCTGACGATTAATTGAAATGAAATCTTAGACTCTGAATCCCAAGGAATTTCTTCTGAAATGCTGTCGAAGTGCTGGATAAAGTCTTCTAAGCTTGTGCTGACCACTTTAGTGTGTCACCTAAAATAACTGCAAATGGGTTCAGGCACAGCTTGTCCAGTGCATCCCAGGCCCAAGTGATTACTTATCCAAAATGTGGAGGAGCACATCTGGCAGCCCAGCTGGTCAGTGTCCTGACAGATGTATTGGAGAAGGAAATGCAGGAGGCATGGCTCAGGCTGATCTTTAAACTCTGCTTAAGGAACTCTTACCTTGTTGAGTATTTAGTAGAATACTTAAATCAAATATTTAAGACCTAAAGACAACTCAGTTGTTTTGGGGGTTCTGTTATATTGCTTAAGTGAGACCAGAAATCTTGTTAGAGCACTTCAATTGAAACATAGACATTTCTACTAAAAATTGCTCTTATAAACTCAAACAACAATCAGACAAATTTCAGACAAGGCAAAATAAAGAGACTAAAGCAACTTACAGAATTTCCTCTGGATGTCTCAAGCTAATTGCAAATCCTATGGCCTGGTATTTTCATTTCCACAGTCACAATTAAGGGCACAATGATTTTGATGTCATGTAAGAGGGATGAAATACATTTCCCATGTGAAATTAAAGTCTCCTCTTCAAGTTATGTGATATTTTTGCAGGCAACATGTCTTACTGCCTAATGAAAGCCAAAGCCTGAATGTACTGCAGGAAGATTCACACATGCTGCAGCCATGTAGGTGTGCTGTTTGACGCCAGTGACACACAAAAATATAAATATATTTGATTAAAGTTATTATTGTCTATTTAATAAGCAGACTTAGGAACTACAAATAAAAATAGAGGCTCATATCCTAGTGTGTTCCAAGAAGAGATCATCACCTGATCTTTGTTTTTACAGCTCTGATCCCTGCAACCACTGTGAAAACTTGCATAAGTACTCTAAGCATGATTGAAGCTACTCCTTTGTTAAATGGGGTATTACAAGTTAAAACCAGGGACAGAGATTCCTATTCAGGAAAATAGTGAAGATCTTAATTAAAATTAAACATATCTTAGCATTACTTTGTAAATCAAATCTTACTTAAGCAGCTGACACTTCCAAAAGAAGATTGTAACAAGACTACCCCAATGCAAAGGCATATTAATATTAGGAGGCATCAGCAACATTATCATTTCAAAATTTTGTAAGTATGACATTTGGAATAACTATACTTCTGTTCAATGTTAGTTTGACTGTCAGCACAAAAATTTCAGACCATAGCATTTATAAATTTATAAAGGCAAATGTATTGTTAAAGTTAAATAATATAGACGGAAGACAAAAAAAAAGTTTTTCATGAAACTGTGAAACAACTCATTAGGCTTTGGGTGACTTTATGTATGTGTTTGTCACATCTCTGTTAGATCTGTTAGTAGGTCAGTCCTTTATTATCTTGCAGTGTCTGTTTAGAACCTCACCCATAACCATAATATCAACAAATCAATGTACACAGTACAGCATCAGCATGCCATTGTATTATCAATTTGCAACACTATTACAAATATGAATATAGATTTGCTGTGGGCCAGGGGTCAATATTTTTTGATGTACTAATTTGTTTCACAGTTCTACTGTTACTTTTCTCGTCTATTAAGGCAGGCAAGAATGTTTCATAATATTAAAAAAAAATCCATTTAGCTGGAAGGCCTTTTGAGAGAGCAAAATCTCTGTCTTATTTTCTCTTCCCTGGTAATTTTCTATCATTGGAGGAACAAGAGGGAAACTTGATACTAATTTTAATCTATTTTGCCTGGCAAAACAAAATAAGAAATAGGCACAGCATGCACAACGTGTTACCTATATTTTGTCAGTTTGTGTTGTCTGTGGAGAATAGGTTGGCATACAAAATCAGAAATGGTTATTGCATCCCTCTTCTGAACAGATCCATATCCCCTTCCAGGAAGGAACTTGGGAGAGCCCTGTCTTGATCAGTAATTTCCCTGGGTGCATAGAAAGATCTGAAGCCTACACTGTTAAAGAGAGATGGGGAGAGAGGCTCTGACAGGGGCCTCAACACACACTGTCTCCAGCTGCAGAGCTGAGGGTGAACCCACATCCCACATCCTGGGAGCAGCAGCAGGAACAGATTCCTCCTTCCACACCAAGGTTGGAGGCAATGTGTTCCCAAATCCTGGTTTGGGGATGTAGGATGGAGAACAGACCAGTTCCTGAACCCTAATGTTAGACAAGTATGCACAGAGCAACTTCAGCTAAGTGGGTATGGTGGGTGGGCTTTCTTATTGAGCTGAAGAAATAGGGCAAGATTTTAGTTGGGATCATTTATTTTCTTGCAGAATACATAGTCTGCCCTATCAGTTAGATGGAATTCTTACCCACTCACAGCAACCTTCACATCTAGAATGGTATTACTCATTCTCCTTAACAGAAACCTAGCACTGTGGTTTTGGTGGCACACTGAAAACTTATTTTGAACTTTCTTGTGTTTCAGATGGCAATGCATTGTCTCCCTCCTGATCTTGGATTACAGTCCACACTGAAAAAAAATTAAAGTGATTTAAAGTTTAAGTGGATTTATTTGTAAATGCTTGTTGTGGCCTTCCCATAACGAATCAGCTTTTTCCCCTAAAAGTGTTGCCAAGTACTAGTTAGGAAATTATCTATTTTCCCTTGCAAACACTGTATTACATATAAGAATAAAGTATAGCTTTTTAAACAGGGGTGGATGTTATCACTTCAAATGTGCTTTTATGTACTTCCTGTGCTTAGATACAGCCCAGCAATAACAATACCACAATTGCCAGAATGTATAATCTATAATGTGGCCCTGTGTAAATCAAGCCCCTGCTGAGCACATTGCACACATCCTGCAGGATACCACTGCCATTCTCAATTGTTTCCGGTGAGCGCCGTGCATCTGCAGGAGGATTTCTGAGCCGTGCTCACACTGACTCCTAACTTACAACACTGCAAGTTACCTCCTCCCAGTAAGATTTCAGGCATAGAGCTGAAGCAGGTTTTGTTCATGATTGCCTAAATGGAAAACCAGAAAATCAGGCTTAGAGGAAAAACAGTTTTGATCTTTTAAAAATACTTATGGGATTTCCAATAAAAGCACAAAATCATTGCAAATATTGCAAGGGAGAGTGTTCAGGATTTCAATTCAGTTGTTAAATTACTAAAATAATGCATACCTGGGGTTTTCACACTATGGACACTTAGATGTATGATCTTAGATACTCTGTCATTTCCTCTCTTTAGAATATAGTTTTTTTCTTTGTGCAAAATATCTGAAAAATAAACAATTTTGAAATAATTTTGCAAAGTCAAAGAAAAAGCAAAATCCAAACTAAACCAGAAATATATTATTTTAATTGCAAGACACATTGCAGCCATACACTCCGAACAAGCTTACAGGAATACTCTGACAATGTCACTGTCATGATTCAGTTATTACAAGCTAACTCAACAGACTGACTCATAAATTAAATCTACTTGACCTGCTCATGACTTTACATTTTCAGTTAGTTCTCAGATTAGATACTGATTTTTCTAAACAGATGTTGGAACCAATACAAAGTTTCAAAATACTGTAAATCACTTTAAAATATAATTTATAGATATGATCCTTAAAAAACCATGTAGGTGGCTGTTGTGTTATTTGACAGCTTTTAAAATGGGACTCAATAAGCTTCTAACTCTCATTCTACTTTATAACTGGGAGATAAACCATCTTTCCTGGCTATATATAATTTCCACTGAGTCTCTTACAAGCCAGAAGAATTTTAGTATGTTTTAAAATAATAATTTAGCAATTTAGAGGAAACATATTACGCAAACCCTGTTATTTTTATCTGATACAGGCCTACCATACCAAAGAGAGATTCCAGCCAGGGGGAAGTCAATGCAGTGCTTGTCTGAATGGTATTTTAAATGATCCATTTTTCTTGCTGTTTTTGGTACAAAATTATGTGATGAATAAATGATTCAAATTTAATTTCTCCACTGCAGAAGCTGACAGGGAGTATTTCTTGTGCTAGCATGCATACCTGGGTTGCAGAGGTCCCTGAGGGGAGCAGGGCAGGGTGCAAGAAGCACCATGGGGCCAAGGGTAGCTGAAGAACTGACACACACATTCTGAGGGGAATAGCCAAATCCTTCTGCACTTCAGGTCTTCTGCTCTGCTACAAAGTAGTGTAGTCATTCAGATCCATACAAACAAATTTTTCCTGGAAGTTTTATTGTCTTTTCTTTACTGGATGGTACATTTGACATCTTACATTCCCTGTTACTGCCTTGTACTTTCCCTAGTCTGATCTTTTCTAGAAAGATGCTCATAAACCCGATCATCTGTGCAGGTTCCTCTGAAAGCACTTCATGCCCCTTTGGAATTAATAGTCAACTGTACATTAGCAGAGGACAGGGAGCCTGGATATCCCCAGATCTAGAAATCCCTGGATTATCCTCAGGAAATTAGGATCTGATGTGTCATAGCCACTCTAAGGTAACTGGAAGCTGTCTTGGCTGAAGTTGTGGATGAACTTGCTTGTCAGGATCCAGGCTGATTCCTGCTAAAGTGACCCAGACAAACATAAGACAGATCCCAGTGCTGGCACAGGTAACCCTGCTAGGAAATACACAGCTCTTCATCAGTCTGTCTGCTAAACTCTGAGCTACCTCTTCGTTTTTGTACAGGATTTGGGACAGCCACAGCTGTGTGGATGTTGCTCTCGCTCAGCAGACAGATCCACCTCTGCTCACACAAGTGGTCTAAAAAAAGAGCTTGCAAACCTGTGATATTGTGCTTATGAAATAATTATAAATTCTTTAATGATGCAGATACTTTAGTCAGCCACAAAAAGAAGGTAGAATTATCAAATTATTTTTGCCTTATTTGTTGCAAACTTCTTAGCTGTGGCACCACCTTGTGGACATTACCACGTGGAGTGAGAATTTGGTGGCAAAAAAGCAACTAAACCAGGCATTTTGGAAAAACAGCTATGGTCACACATGGCTTGCTAAAGGAGAGTAAAATAACTACACTTTAAAAACTATTCCTCAAAATCCACCTATGAAATAAAATGTGTAATACCATCATTAGGGTGCTCAGTTGTCTTTGCAGCTTTTACCAACTCTTTTGCCTGCCAGCCAGGAGGAATGGCAGCCTTCAAAACTACTTTTGTTCCTTCTCAATTGACTAAGCAGCAGCATCCAAACCCCAGTTCTGCTCTTGCTGTACATGCAGACATGACTTGTACACCTATCCCAAGCAACAAGACTTGCAAAGTCAGAATCATAATACTGAACACATGGAGAAAACCTTGGGTCCTATTCCATAAATGTAAACTCAACAGTGAGATTGGTGGCCAAACTAAGCCAAAAGAAAAACAATCTGACAAAGATAAACTGGTGGATCTTTTAAATGCTTGCTGAAACACAAACCAAACAAAAATAAATTTAAATTCCACTCTCTTGGCCATTAGATTCTCAGAACCTTTTGCAGCTGAGGTAACAGGGTGTTCCTGTTATGAACTCTCTTATCTGCTCTATGGGCAAAGCAGGAAAGCACAGGGGAGCCAGAATTTATAACACAAGATCTCCAAGTTCAGTGCAGCACATATTCACTCTGGGTGTGCCTGTCTGAGCAAACTTGGGGAGCATGAAATAAAACATAGAATTGCATTTTCTACTTCTCTCTCTTCAGTAAGTAACTTCATACAACCTGGCATTTGCACTAGCATAAAGCACAGGAGATGATGAAGACTTGGACCAATCTCAGACTTGCTAAAATGAAATACTGAGCACTGCAGCCAGGGAAGCCAACTCATCTCCAGTGGAGCTCATCCTTCACTCTAGAGCAGACACTACTCTTGTTGCACCTGGTGTCCTTCCTGTGCAAACAGCAGCATTGTACCTGTTTTACAAAAGAACAGAGAGTAAAATGTCATCTTTTTTTTCTTATTATAAAATTAAAATATCTTTTAAAACATGACAATGACAACACAATTTTTACAATACAGATTTTTTTTTTAATTGTTTCTCAGAAATGCACTTTTATTTTGTCTATTCTTCATCTCAAAAAGATGAAAGAGTTTACGCTGGTAATTTTTTTTTCCTTTGGTATATTCATACATAAACATTACAGTTATTTTACTTTTTGTGCTTGGTAATTCCTTAGTATAAGTGCAGTGTTTTGAAAAAAAATATAGGGCTTTCAAACTCCTAGTGATTATTCTTAGAGATTAACTATTGTTTTCAATTTAACTTAATTACTTGTTTCAGAAAAAATAAGGCATTGGCTACCCCTTACACACACTGAGTGCAGTGATTCTCTTTCACCTTAGGCACCATTAATGTAATTTTGTTCCCCACTGCAGTTAGTTGCATAGTGCAGCCCCATTAATGGCCCTGGATGTATCTGCATGGAAGTTTTCACCCACAAAATTGCAGGAGCAGTTACTGTAAACATGGGGTGAGTGACACACAAAAGACTGAACCAAGTTTATTCTTATGCTGAAATCAGTTTCTAAAAATATCTTATTTCTTATTGTTTTGAGCATGTGAAAATGTCATATTTGTGTCCACCACATCCAGCTTATTTGCTTTCAGAAAAGAAGCTAATAAGCTGTAAGGCAAAAATAATCTTAAATCTCCAAAATGGTATTTTCTCCACAGACTTGGAACTCCCTTGAATGTTTTAATTATCTCTTTCCTAAAAGCCTACGAAGTAGCATGGCACTAGATTAAAATAATTTTCTTTGCTTTTCTGCAACAACTGATTTCTTGCTGAATTAGCATATCAACTGCAAAACCAATTTCTACAGCATCAGTGACCTTATGTCACTTTATGTATTACAGCAGTGAGAGAGAAATGGTTTCAGAGAGCTGTAACAGTTTAAAATTATTCAGTATAAATCCACTTATTGAACTGCTACATGCAGGAGACAAAGCCCTGAAATTATGTTGCTAACCTGTATGGCCTAAAGTCAGATTTCTGCATTTTTAAATGCTGCACCGACTGACACAGAGTCGTGGTGGGTATTATCAGAAAATGGGATGGAAATCTGTTCAGGCTGGAAAATCCTGGGAGGAAGAGAATGAAAGAGAGAGCAGCAGCACCCCCAGGATGAGATCATGGGGGACACAGCCCCTGTGTGGGAACAAAGAGAGAAGTGGAGAAAGGGACCAAACCCTACACATGAAAGTTTCAGGGGGTCCTTCAACAAGAGGAGAATTTTTGAGGTGACATCCAGTAAGGCTGCAGAAAAGGATGGACAAACCCAGACTCCTCGAGCTCATATGCAGAGCCAATTTGGTCTACATAAAAACTAAGCACACAACATTCCAGCTATCAAAAGACAAGGTAATATTATTATGTTATTTAATACTTTTTAGAGGGAATGAAGGTTGTATAAGCCTCTATGCTTATTAGACATTAGATTTAATTTCCTCTCTTACTGAGAAATGGGTGACTTGGAGCTCAGCCAGGCTTGGATAGATATAATAGGTTACACATTTATAAAGGAAATCAGTACAAGTAGGAACTGCTGCTCGAGGTGTCAATTCAAAGTAATACTGTCTCCACCAAAAACCCCATCCCACACAGGATAGAGGAGACTGAATCAGAGGAGATGTGCTGTAAAAGCATTAAGTCAGGGGAAAGTGGTGCAGAGACAGCAACTAATGACTAAGTACGTTTGAACTTCATGTGCTATTTTTCTCTGAAGTCTTAATTTTGTGTTTTCACAATGGGCTCATCCCTAGCAAAACTTGATGCCCTCTAATAATTATCATAGGTACTACTTATACATTTATGCCTTGGTCTGTCAGACCCAATGTGACTCCATATATTAATAATAAAGAAACACGTTACTTACTGTTTCATTTGATGAAGTGCAAAACCAGACCAAAATCAAATGCTTTATAATATATTTATTTCCTAATTACTTGTGCAGTGTTGCTCAATTTCTTGTTTTCCAGCATGCTTTCCTTTTTCCTTAGAGGCAATATATAAGACAAAGAATTTTCAAAAGAAGGAGGATCTGGGAATTTTCAATACTGCAAGTTAGTTCCTTGGCATTTTCATGATGAAAAACCACAGGTGAATCTTCCCACCACTATTCAGCTGATTTAAAAAAAAAATACATTATCTTTGCCTTTCAACATAAATCTTGTTTGAACATAAATTTTTTTAAACTATGAAAGCCCTTTCTGAATTTCATCTTTCCTCTTATTCAGAAGGTGCTGTAAGAATAGTTACAAACTAAGTGCCATAGAATATGCAACGTAATTATATATTTTGATTTTACCTTGCTCAAATTATGATATTCTCTACTCCTTGAGACATAGTATGTGCTTATTACTGAAGAAATATGTCAAAATACATTGTAATTTGTTAATATTAGTACTGGTATGGAAAGAAAGGGTGGAACAAACCAACAAATAAATTCTGAATCATAAAGCACCAAGTAATAATTTCTAGAGTAAAGTATATGGTAAGATTTTACAGAGCAAGATTAAACTAAAATAAGTGTGTTCAGATAGAGAGAGGTTGTTACCATCTGCAGTCCAGCTGAAGTGAGAGAATATTATGGGTATTCAGTGTCATTAAGACCCAAGTAATTTCTGTTTTGTATTTTCAAGTGAAATATCACTCTGATGAGACATTCAGAATACTTAGCAGCTCCCATTATGCCTTTTCTGGGCCTCAGCCATCTGGATGAATTTCTAGGGTCACAGCCTTTGCTCTTCTTAGGATTCCTCCACAGTCAAGTTCCAGCTAAAACACTGACAAGACCCAAGCAAACTGCCTCAAATATTCCCAGTCTGGAAGCATCTCCGGAGATCACTCAGTCCAAGCCCAGCTCAAAGCTGGATCAACCAGGGCAGGGTGCTCGGGACCTTGCTCAGTTGGGTTTGGAGTTTCTTCAACGATGGCAACTTCAAAACCTTCCTGGGCAGCCACAGGACAGATGCTCTTCTTATCCATCCTCATGGCCCTTTCCTGCACTCACTCCAGCCTGTCCATGTCCTTCCTGCTGTGGGGAGCCCAGAACGGGGCACAGCACTTCCACTGAAGTCTCACCAGTGCTGGGGAAAGGGGAATAATCACCTCCTTTGACTTCCTAGCAATGCTCTTCCTAATGCAGCCCAGGACGCTGCTGGGCCTCTCTGCCAATATATAGGTTTACAGATGGAATAGAATTTTAAGAATATGATGAGTTATGTATTTCCAGGGTCTGTTCTATATCAGGGAAATACAAACTACATTATTTTCCTAATACATGTTTTATGTCAGTATCAGGGATTGTATTTATGTTCTCATTACATGATTTCCTAAATAACTGGCCCATTAAAACCAGTTGTTTGGGATGATTACACAGTGCTTTGTAAAAACATCTGTGCAGAGATTTCTAAAGGTAATGCTGAAAATCTTGATGTGCAGACCAGGGTATCTTCTCAGGAATGAAGCCATCTTGGAAACTGCAATTCTAGAAGACAGGCATTCTCAATTTCATTGTGTTGTTAGTGTTAAAAGATAGCAGATTAATTACTATTATGTTTAACTCACAGATAACCTTTTGTAGCAGTAATATCCAGCTTATAAACTTCCAGTTTCCAAAAGCACTCCACACTGTTTCAGAAGCCAAAAATCCAGTTCTCCCTAACGTATTCCCGAGAACCTTCCACTTCCTCTGCAGCTGCCACAGTGTAACTGTGGACAATACACTGATGTATTGACAATACACAAATTTTCTGTGGAAAAAGGTCCATACACTTTCCAGTGGGTCCTCAGGCAGCCTAAAGCAATGAGATGGTCTATTAGATTTGTTTGTCTTGGCAAGGAAGAGAGCAACCTTGTTCTTGAAAAATCTACATTTAGTTCCCCATCTATAAACAATTTTCATCAGTTCTTCCATCTGCAGTGTAAAGTCTTTCTTTGGCAAACAATTTGCAATGTTTCTTGTAATACATGTCAAATTGTTTCTGCTCTGCATGAGCTATAATGACTTAAAGGACCAAAGTTCCATGTGGTGGAAGGAGTTTGTTCCCTCTGAATCCAGGGGTACCTTTACTGCCCTGGTTGGTCCATGATTTCTTTGCTTTTCTTACAGTCTGTGACTGCAGAAAACAGGAATAAAAACTCCTTGCCATTAGTGACATAGCAGCACATGAGCCAATACACTGTCTAGCTAATGTCCTTTTACCTTCTGGAACAGTTTAAAGCAGGATGCAAAATATTCTTCCAAAAATATACAAAGTCCTTTCCATCCACTTTTCTGTAAAGCTATGCCAAAAGCCCTGGGAAAGCCTTTTGACTGCAGCCTACATGCTCAAAAGAAATCCAGGAGACTGGCAAAACCCCACAACATAATTAGGACAATGCTGGGACTCAGATTAACATAATGGAAAGCAAACACCTTTCATACCACTCCCAGCTCTCACATACCCATGCTTAAGGGAGATTAAAATTCAGATGCTCTGGAGCAGAGTAACACTTCCCAAAACAACACTAGATTGGCCCAGGTGGCCACAACCTGCACAATTTTTCACGGACTGACTTTCAAACTGCCTCATAGCTGCCTCTTGGTCTCAGAGATGTTGAATATCTTTCTCAGCTTTTTCCAACACAGACCAGATGTTCTGTTGTGATAATTCTCTCATGGGCCTTTTCCATTTTGACTCTCCATCATCTAGGGATCCAAAGAGACATTACTTGAAAAACAGGAACCATAAAAGAGCCAGGAACTTATAAATTAAAACATAAACATTAATTTGTTTTCCAAAATACAGATGTCTTTTGTCAGTTCAAGCCTCGATCTCTCCACCAGTTAAATGCAGCAGTTGTTCTGTGGAGGCATGCACTGGAAATTAGCCAATGGGCATTAACTTTTGGTTCTGATTGAACTGAGGAAAATTTGAAACAGAAACACAGAATTAAAAGTTGTGATAGCAATTATTGTCTGACAACATTTTAAAATGTTCACGACATTAATAGCAGAAGTGTCTTGCCATAAGGAACTGTAAATTAGTGAACCTTTTTGGATGAGGCTCAGCAGACATTTGGGTTGTCTTTGGTGACAGCAGGGACCTGTCCCTCTCCTTACCTGGCTGATATGGCACAGGGACCAGGATCCATCCCTGGGGAAGTGGATCCTATGATGGTGACTGAATGCACTGGGGTCACAGCAATGTGGCACCACCACAGCTCTGCACAAAGGGACTGGGCTGGAAGAGGAAGGGACACAAGGCAGAGACAGCTTTAAAAGAACAAACACAGGTGCTCAAGGTTCAACTGCATAGATTTAGTTTTGTATTGACATAACACATCAGGCCTTGTTTTCAAATGGCCACTGAAAATTCATCTTTTTTAATACTAATCACTTGATATATCAGTATTATTACATATTTTAACATTTTTATCTCAATAAAACTTTGAGAATCTTTAAAATAGCAGAAAGGCTAGAGGCAACCAAAGAAAACATCTATAAAAATGTGCATAATAAAGAGATAAGGATGAAAAGTTACTATCTTTTTTTAACATGACCTACATGTGAACTAATCTTTTATCTTTAAAAAGTAGCAATTCACAAGTCACACCTCTTCATTCCCTTTGAAATCAATTTTATACACCTACACAATCCTTCTGACAGTGGATTACTGCAGGTTTACACTCAAACTTTGAGTTTCCAGTCCTGCTGTATTTTCTTGAAAAAATCTATTAGTATGAGAGATACATACTACTCTGCAACTTTCAGCTATGAACCCTCTGCAACTGGAAATTTTATTGTACATATTAGCAGGGAAGGTATAACAAATTACTGTTCTTGATGTAATCAGTTCCCTTCCTTCTCATATGGGCATAAACAAACAACTGTAATTTATAATACAATCCAATACAAGAAGTATCACAGAATGCTTGTCCTTATCTTCTACTCCTTCAGAGACTTTGCTTTTACCAATACTTACTTTTTCTAGAGCCTTCTGCTCAGAATAAGGCAATATTCTGTCCTTTATACCAAGGCTTGTCCTTCCTCTGTACTACAATGAACTGACTTGGTGGAGCAGGGAGTGAGCAGCCCTTATTCCTTCTCTTGACACCGCTGAAATAAATCCTTGCTTTCCAACACCCTTTTATGACGAGCTTTACATCTCCATTTTCTGTTCCTAGGCTACAGCTCCTCTAGATTTCACACCATACTAATATCTGTCTGTACTCCTCTTGCTGAACTGTTCATACTTTATTATTTAAGTGCAGGGAATTCTAAGTAGCTGTTCCCACTTCATCTGCTCTTCCCTTGAGGGGTGAACTAGCATCTGCTGTTCCCTGTCTCCTGAGGAAGAAACAACGTCCACAGAAAGGAGCTGCAAAGATCCTTTCACGGCTTCACTTCTCACTAAGAAACATTTTGATTGCTCGTGCTGGTTCCAGCAGAACTTGCTCTCAGGTAAAAATTGTAGTCCCATATATTGCTAAAGTTTTAATATTCTCTTCCTTAAGGAGCAGACTGAGGTAAAAATTTGGAATATGCATTCTTCTCAAAGGTTTTGCAGTGGTTAAGACAATTCATCAAAGATATCCTTCATCAAAAATGTAGAATTCTATTCCAAAAGAATATGAGAAGCAAAAAGAGTCAGCCAGGCATGGACATTTCTGTGAATTTTTTAGTAATATACCGATATTGTGCATTTATAATTGTATCTGTTCGCTTTTTAAGAAAGGTGACTTTTTCAGATATATATATGTTACAAATGAGTTATTTATGAAATTCTCAGACCACTGAACGATGAAAATCTAAGTATTTCAATTCAATATGAAAAAAACAGTTATTTTAAACCTAAACTGTAAAGTGACAGATGTACACTCACTTTTAAAGGTAATTTTAAGTAGTAAAATGTATTGTAGCTGGTACGTCTTAAAAGTGAAGATTTCATCCAGATTACTATTGGTAAGAACTAAAAAATTATTTTCTGGCTTTACAATGTCCAGATCCTGAACTTTTGCCTCTGTTAGTCCCCTTGCTCAGTTAAACATCCATGTGTAGGAATAGCAACCCCTGTCCTCCTCCCATCAAAGGGGCTGTTTTGGCACCTTGTTCACATGCCAGAATCTTTTTTCTCTTGGCATCCCTTCCAAGTAAGCCACTCCAACAAAACTTTCCCTGGATACACCACCTTCACAGAAAAAGAAGTAGCTGCATTTTCAGTGGGAGGTGTTTCAGTTGGAGGCACTTCTGCCAACCTTTCCCTAGATGTCGCCACATTTTCTGGCTCCTTCATTACAGCCTTAATTAATACATGGAAAACTATCATGAAGGTTCCAACTTTCTTCATAGGGAAGAAACAGAAAACTATCATAGAGTAACCCAATTTCTTCAGAGCAACAAAAAGTTATTCTAATTATATGCATATATTATTCTATTTAATAGAATGTATCTAATATATCCTACCAGTGTCATAGTGAAACCGGAAAATAGCTTTTATCACAGGCTTGTTTTCACACCCTTTTTACCTTCCTAACACTCTTCCTACCAAATCTGTTGACTCATTGATTCTGGAGTTGTTTGACCTCTTCCATTAATTTGTGCTGCAACAAACAATTTCCTTAGGGATATTTCCAAAGTTTCCAGATTCAGTTTTCATGCATACTTTGCTATTCTTTCTCTCTTAACAATTTTTTTCAAAGGCTGTCCTTCTGCCCTTATATGATTTTGCCACTTAAAGACTCATTTATACTATCCAAATGCTACAGGACACTATTTTAGGAATTCAAGGCAGGATTCAGGCTTGTGTTTTAGCTGATTTGGAGTTTAAACAGAGTTCTGAGGACACCATCCTTGTTTCCACCCCTGTGTTAATACCCCTCTCTAATTCACAATTCCTTCATGTGGAAATAGTCTTTGAAAAGCATATTCTGATTTCTACACATGAATGAAGTTTTCATACTGTCCAGAAATACGAAGACTCTCCAGTTTATTGCAAAGACTATCAAAATATCTTCAGATTTTCCAAGTATTTCAAATTTCAGTTGTGCTGAAGTAGTCATTGATTTGTTGTCCACAAGATGGGGCTTCTACAACAGAGATCTTTCTATCCAAATTTAAGATTCTGATGTAAAACCTATGAACGGCACCACAGTTGACAGGAACATACTTTGAAATTTTGGCACAGGAATGGTCCTCACTGCATTCCTCATTTCTCATGTAAAAATAATAACCCCTCAGGAAATCAAAACAGCAGCAAGTAATTTTATCTTGTCCTTAACCCTTGCACTGTGCTGGTATACACCTTGTAAGTCAGAGGCAAAATGCACCATTGTAATCACCCTGTCTTGCAGAGATTCTGTGCAGTCACCTATGTCTAAATGAGTGTTTGTGGAACAGCACACAGACCGAAACCCTAAATGGAGTGTTTGTGGTATTCTAAGTCAATATGCAGCCTAATACTTAAATTTCTGAAGCAGCATGCAAGTCCACTGCTAAGATGATAACACTTCCAAATAAAAGTTAAAGTAGCTCCACAGAGTGTGCAATTTCTATAAACTTAACTGAGAAAGGGAACAGTTTGCTGTTACACAAACTAACTGTAGGCATGCACTTCACAACAGAGGAGAAGAAAAATAGTTTTTCTTTAGACACAAAAATTTTGAAACATTTAAAAAAAAGAAGAATAGACTTACAGTACCTTTAGCTCTCTTGTTTCACTGTGATAACTGTTTGTTGAAACAGTATGTTCTGCTAAAAAAAAAAAGGCCTCTCTCCTCTTTTGTCATGTAAGTAAACAAGCAAGGTTTCCATGTCTTATAGGAATCTCCACACAACCAAAATCAAGACAGACTAAGGAATTGTACAGTTACCTTCTTGTATTCCTTTTCATACTACTAGAGACATCAGGAAGACTTAACTTATGATAATTTCTGTTTTCTGCATGATATAGTTATTTCCTAGAATTATTTTTCAGGAAACATAGTAGTGTTTGAGCATGCAAAAGCAAATACTGGTACAAATTTCCAGCCTGCTCCTCCAAGAGGAGGCTGTACACACATGGACTAATCAAAAAGCAAAACTAAATGTTAAGAAGAAACATTTCTGACCAGAGGGCAGACTGCATTTCCCAAGGGCAGTCATTCACAAGCACCCCATACTTTTAGTACAAAATCTTCAGTGGTTCCTTCTCACATTCCTTCTGTTCTGTCTCCAGTAACTTGTCTCCTGCAATTCAGCCAGCTAAGCTCTCACAGACCACAGTTTCAACAGGAAGTGCAAAATAGTACCCTTCAGAATAATCATCTGGAGAAGCATAAAATAAGAAAATCCGAGTAGGCAGGAATTACATGGAGAAGGATAGGGAGTGACAGGGGCTACAAACGATGTGTTAGGAAAAGGGAAGGACACTAAGTTTGATCGATGGCATTTTTGCACACACTAAATGATATTCTCTTTACCCAACACTGATGTTTTAACTGGATCACTCTGTGCAGCTTGGGGTACCATGCTTACTGGAAAAGTGGACCAAAGAAGGAGGCCACAGGGCAGTGAAATATGGGAGATTTACAACTCATACCCATAAGGAAAAACTGAAACAAAGCATTGTAACAGTTTCCAGACATCTAAAATTGCTGTAACAGTACAAACATGACACATAATAAAGAGTCTGACTTGTAGCAATCTTACTAAATTTTCTGAAGCAGTAAGGGATTAGAACACAGTACCTGTAGCCATCATTCAGTATCCAGAAAGAGTTTCAACAGTTTTCTGTCAAGGAATGACAAAGACATGGGTGATCTTGGACTTGGGCAGAGTTGTCTGACAGAAGGTCACACTCCCTAGGTTCTCATGAATCCTTCCAAGTGTCATTTTAACACTCTGTTTTTGCTGAAGACCTACAGTTACCTACAGGAAGAAAATAGAGATTTTTAGGCTACAGGAAGAATGGTGAAAATCAGAAAAATAGGAAGACTACAGAGAAGGTGAATAAGAGGTGTTTTAAGATGTGCGGCAGAATGCATATTTAACTTGAACAAACAATTAACTCATCAATTCACTTTCAAAGAGGTACAAGCATTTTGGATAGTACCTTACTGTTGCAGAGAACTGGAGGAACAAAAAGGCTAATGAACTGGCCCCTGATAAACTGTGGATAGAGCTCACTCCTTGCAAATTCAGGAAATACTTAAACACAGCAAAAAGTGAAGAAAGACAAATGCTTCTATTAAAAGTTAAAATTAAAATAAAATTTAAAAGATTAGTTAAAGCATAGATTTCTGTGTATTGACTATCCACCACTTGTTGAAAGCCAGCCCAATACTTGTGTCCCAAAGCCTGTCAGGAGGACATGTCAGCATGTCACACTCTGCTCAAACATACCAGCTTTCCTGCAGGAACTGTGATTTCTTAATATTCTACTATTGGGAATATCGCCACCCACTCTACTTACCCAATTTTTTTACCTACTGACATATTTTCTTACTGGCATTTTCTAAGGATATAAGGAAGCGTGAGAATCAAAATAACCCAGCAGTAAAACATCTGCTGTAAATCACCTGAGAGAAACAAAACACCATAAACCAGCCAGGAACCTTTTGGGGTTATCTCCAATAATCTACTGCAACTAAAACCATGCCTGAGACACGTGACCTAATCCACCTTCCAAAAGCTTCAGCAAATGAGATTCCCAGATAATCATTTTCAGTGCCAAACTACATTTGCAGTTTGAAATAATTTCCTAATGTCTGCTTTAAATCTCCAAGTGCATCACCTCTTGCCCTAGACCCACTGAACATAAAGAAAAACTTACTCCTCCTCTCTGCAGAGAAACAATTTACATTTTGAAAGATCATTACCATTTTTCCCAACACCTTCCTTTTCTTCAGACTAAACCACCCCAATTCTTTCAATCTCTCCTCTTAGATCATGTTTATAGGTCTCTGATCATTCTTGCAGTTGAGACTGTGGCAACATGTGGTACAAGGAGAAAAAGGAAAATTGACTCCTACAAAAAATTCACGAGGAAGCTGGGTGACAAAGGGCTTGTTTGAAGAGCTTACTTTTGTATGATGACTCTCTGCTTTGTTGCTTGGGTGTTTCAGTGCCAAAAAACATGTTCTTGCTGTTCTATGTGGCACACAGTGCAGGTGCCCCAGTGCACAGAATAGGTAAGCATTACACTCCTTGCTGAAAAAACATTTTGGACCTGGGGAAAACCATTATTATGGAAGGCAAGTTATTTTTGTCAATAATGGAATACTTCTCCTTACCAAGATGGCCTCTTCAGGATAAATTGATTTAAGTGATATTTGTGATACAAGGATAATTTAGGCAGAAGTTTAAGTAATTTTTAGAAACATGAGTAAAATCTTGCATCACAAAGTACATTTCAGGGAAATATATTAGTTCCATAATTGCTTTCTAGTGCTGCATTCACTCTGTCTCAGAAAACAATATGCAGTTGTAATATACACTGAGAAACGTCTACAATCCAGCTAAAATCAACAAAACTAAAAATAATCATGTGCATTTTAGAAGAAGCCATGTTCTTTATAACCAGATAAATTAATTCCACCATTCCCATAATCAGATTCACATACATAATAGAAGAATGTAATTTACTTCCATTCTCCAGAGGTATACAAAGTCTTTTTTTTTCCTTCCAGAAAAAGGTTTTAAAATTGCATTGTGTTCTATTCACCAACATTACCCAAGCAAACAGAGTTATCTCTGAACCTCTGCGTACCATGGCATGGAAAGATTGCACTCAGAAGTTAACTGGGCTTCTGTGTATGAATTGGGAAAACAATCTTATCCAGAAGAAAGATAAGACATAATGAGAGATGATAAGTGCTGGGAAAATAAGCTTGGTGGAAGAAAAGGAAGTGAAAAAACTTTTCCATGCTGAGGACAGAAAAGGTCTTTCAAAAACTTTTGTTGAGCATGACACATTAAACATATCCAAAATGTTGTCCAACAATAACATGAGCATGGATCACGTAAACTGGTGTTATCAAAGGGTCTTTCATCTAAAAATTAGGCAATTCATGATGTCAATTTTGCAGAGAAACTCTTAACAAGAAGGACTTTTTATGTCCTCCGTGGATTTTAGATTTTTAACTCAAAAGGGAACAGATTTTTCAGTAAGATAGTTCATAATCTCTGGCTAGCTCGTATGAGCCTTAAGAATACCACAGTATGTAACTCGCCTCCTCTCATATCAAAAGCCTATAAAATAAAAAAATCAACTTTGTCTGCATTTCAATTTTGAATTTCAATTTTGTTTTGAAAAATAGATGTCACTTGGAAGATGCTAGCTGCCAGAAGGTTGCTAGCTGCCAAAAAGTGGTTAGAACAGACCTGTATATGACATTGTTGTATCGAGATGTACCAGAACATGAATCCTGTACACTGGTAAATTTCAGAACATCCCCATTTCCATTCTGATGGAATCCAACAGATTACAGCCAACTGTTTAAATGTCTACAGGTGAGAAAAAGTTTCATTGACTTAGGTTGCCAGTTCTGTATTGATATTTGTCTGATATTAGTCTGACAAGAATTTTTGTATTTGCATTATCTTTTCTATCTGTAGTATCTGCAGACCTAAACCACTACATTAATATTTCTTCCTCTATAGGAGCATTTTAAGGCTCTAGAAGATCCATTCTCATCATTACTTGTTCCCCAAACTAAATAGAGGAAGTAAAAAACAGAAAGAACTGAAGTAATCAGTTAAACTGCCCTATGTTTCCGCTAGAACATCAAAACCATACTCATAAATCACATCCTCTGAGGATCCATCCATCTGCTTCCTTGTCCCCAACACGCAAAAAGTGTGGTAGCAAAAGGAGTAGGCTCACAGCTACACCTCAGCATACACAGGGATATTAAAAGACATTTGTGAACACAAGAATTCTTCCATTTTCCCATCTCCTGGACTGCTGTACAACTTTTGAGCTGGTGGTGCAAAGCCATTGTTAATGACCTGTCTGACACAACAGGAGTGAACGGCCTTGAAAAGCAGTGCCTTCAACCACTCCTACTTCAAAGAACCCAGGCATGCCTGGTAGTAGCTCTTCCCCCTTCAGAGCTCTCACCGGTGCAGTCTGTCGTGTTGCAAGGCCAAACATGAACTGCTGCTTCCTCTCTGGTCTCTGTGAGTCCACCATGAAAAGCAGATCTCTTCTGGCACTTGCCAAGTCTGCATTTTTTAAAACATGCCCAGATTTGGAGCATCCTGTACCTACTAATGGGAAAGTTTTAACTGGGCTTGGCAGCTGTTCCTTCCGGAGATCTGCCTCAAGGTAAATAAATGCAACATCTATACTGTAAGACTCAGAGACCTATGTCCTGACTGCGTATCAGGATGAGACCAGTTTGCACTCTGGTTTCCAGAGAAAGGCTCTCGTGGCATGTCAGCCAGCAGGGAGGCACCACAGGTTTCCATAGGACCTCCTCACTGCAGAGGATCACAACTGTGATCACAGCCTCACACCAAAGCACAGTGTGACCTGTGGTTTCCACTGAACTACACCAATGACACAGGCCAAAAGCCTCACAGAGAAAACAAAACATGAAATAACAGCTGAATAAATAAGTCTTTCTGGTCGCCCATAATCTCATTCCCAATGGTGCCACTGCACAACTGAAAATACCACTGACAACGCTGGAGTTTCATCACCAGGTTCTCACAGCAGACAGCTCTGACATTGTCTTAACCTTGAAATCATGACTGGGTGAGGCAGTGGTTCACTGGATCCCCTCCAACAATTGCTTGCCTAATTCTATTAAACCAAGCCAAGAGACTCATAGGATAAACACCCAAATGAGTAAACCATGTACAACAGTCATTATTTGCAATGCACCATTGCAAGCCTCTCTATCTTGAACAACAATCACAATTCCTGCCCCATTTTCAGTTTCCTCGAAAAGCCTGAAACTGAGTCAGAACACCGTAAATGGCAGCAATCACAGGCTTTACACTGGGGTTGTTTAACTTACCCATTGATAAGCAGCAAAACAAACCTCCCTAAACAGTAATAAAATGAAATCTCCAAGAATGAACTCATACGGATAATCAGCAAAAAAGTCTGATCCTAGACTGAGGTCCACCAGCAAAGGCTGTGGAGCCAAATCTGTGAACAACAGGTCTGTAGATACTCTGACCCGACATGGGAGATCTTGGTGCAAAGCAGGCCCGAGCTGTATCAGCAGAGAACGTGGTGATAAGCAGCAGCCACGCTGTACTTCTTTACAGACTGGACTTTCCAGCTGTTCTCATCTGCACCACATTTGCTTCACTTTAAAAAATAATTTGCTTTAAAAATTGGATTTTAAAATATTTTCCATGGTGCGAATCTGAAGGCCAAGGAGGGATTTTGAGGAGCCATCACAGATGACAAAGATGGGAAGAACATTAATAGGACCATCCTGTATTCTCTTTGTGGGTCAGTGCTGGCACACTAACACAGTGACACAGGGACATTCACTCTCCTCAAATTTGCATTTATCAGTACTTACCTATACTTATATCCAAGTATGAATACATTTTTATGAAGGAAAAAGAAGGAGCTAAATATATGGCTTATTACTGTATCTGCTTATCACATAAAAAAACCTTTAGAAACGCAACAGCCAACTGCCTGTTCCTGGTTTTGCTGCACACTGGGGTTCACTGCCCGTGCCCCTCGGATCACGCCAGCGACCGGCACAGGAAACCCCCTTCCCTGCCTGGGGACCCGCCCGCGGGGGATCCCATGGGAAGGCACCTGGGCCTCGCACAACCCCCCCAGCCGGGGTGGGCCGGGTGGCGCAGGGGGTCCCC
>NW_008240027.1:446305-469089 GCF_000691975.1 Corvus brachyrhynchos | reverse complement strand
CCGGCGGTGACATCACCGTCTGGCGCGGGGACGCTCCGGGATGGGGACCGCGGGCCCTGCCCGGGCTTTGTCCGGGCCCGCTCGCACCGCTCCCGTATTTTTAGCAGCATCTGATCCCCACTAAGTAACTCCCCCAGCGCAGGGGATCCTGTTTCCCTCCGTCCTGTGGGGCACCGGCGGGGAAGTGTTTCCCATTGTTCGGTGGGTTGTTTTTTTTTTTTTTTTCTGTCTCTGTGAGAATCTGTTAATTTACATCTTGATGACGAATCAGGGGGAAAGAAGGAAAAGGCCGGGTATTTGCTTTGATGGCTTTGCTGGCAGCGGAGGATAACGCCGATGTGGAGGGGGGATGGCGTTGGTGTGAAAGCCTGCGCTTGGCCACCTCTGGAAGGGATGGACACGGAAAGGAAACCTGAACTTGAGGTTGCACTTGTCTGCTCCCTGTGATCTCCGCCCCCATGTATAGAAATGTGTATTGACCTAAAGAAGCGGTCTACAGCACTGAAAAATGAAAATGAAGACCATCCAGTGGTAGAACTGCACATTCTGTTGAAGTTTTGAAAGTATTTCCCTATCTGGGATAATAGCATACATTTCAGAGGAATCTATAGAAACGGCAGTCGAGACACACATTCTAGGGGGGTGACTTGAGAGCTGTAGGTTTTCTAGGATGGGAGTCATTCCATAATTGCAGACCCTGATGCATAATTAACAAAATTGCAGGAAGTATTTAATCGGACAGGCATGTAATCTACAAATGCTTTAGCAAGTTCAAGAATTCCACCCCGACAGGAGCCCTGTAAGTGTTGAAGAGAAGCCCTACACGTAGCAGCCTTTGCTGGTGCCCTGAAGCTGCACTGATGTTTCTTGGCAGTGTGTGCCTGATTGTTTTGTTTGGGTGCAAAAGCTGAGTGTTACAATAAATTCCGTGATGTGAGGAATTTTTTTTTCTGATTTCTGAACTATGTCTGCTGAAGTCCAGTAAATAGAAAGTTCCTGGTGGCAGATCAAGTTTTTAAAGGTTGTGTTGTTCTAAATTAAGCCTGAATGGTCCATGAGGTTTAGGACTGCATTGTATTTTTGTCAAATCAGCGTAAAAGTTTGAGTGTTTGTTGCATTTGTATCTGTGATTCTAGGAAGACTTGTGGAGGTTTTTTTTCTTGTTCTTCCCTTTGAAAACAAGCTGTTAGCTCTTGTCAGTCACCAATCAAGTACATGCCTTATGCAGGCCTTCTTGTGTGAAAGTTGGTGTAGGTAATGACTCTTTCTCTGTTGTCAGAGTTTTTTAAAATTTTTTCTCGATAAAGAACTTGTCTATAAGTGTGGATGGTTGACTGAGAGCATGACAGACAGTAAAATAAATTAACCCACAGGTGTCTATTTTCGAGTGAGTGTATTCATAGCAAACCTTCCCTCAGCTGGAGAGAGCTGTGCAGCATCAGGTGATGTGCCCACAGGCACTTGGCTGTGTCGAACATCACTGTCTGTCCTGAAAGCTCCTCCACTGATCCTGGCAGTTCCTAAAGTTTCACCTTAGGGTAGCCTTTAGCATCTCATAGTCAAAGTCAAAGCTACTCTTTCCACAGATTTTGAACCACAGTGGTTTGTAACTTAAAAAAAAAAAAAAAAGAAAAGGCCTTACCTACAATATTATGCATCACTTTGTGCACTTTGAGGTTGAGGGGATTTATAATTTTAAGTTGGTTAATGTTTACAAGATGCACAAAACTCTTAAGTATGAGCAATTGCTGATGCTCCAGTATTGCTTTTGTGCTAGCAATAAGTCTCTCATTTTAACTTTCCAGTGGCAGCTAAGAGTCAATATTACAAATGGGGATTTAGGAGTTGTGTCCTTGATCCTGGTAATTACTTCTTTCAATGTCTTAACCAGAGTTAGTGTATAATTTGTAGACATTAGGAATGAAAGCAAGGAAGAGGATAAAACGAGTTTGAAAACTTGTTTGTGGCAACTAGCCTCAAGAAACTGGAAGATGAACAGTTTTACAGCCAACTGCTGAAATTTCAGCTGCAAAATGGACATATTTTAGAAGAGACTAAAATCTGGTATGTTTGTTACTCTTGGGTTTGCAGCAACAATGTGTCAACTTCCTGAATAGCTCTTGCAAGGTATGCAAACTATGGGAAGGCTTGTTGGGTGAAGATACACAGTTGAGGAAGATGACTTCTGTGTTATTTTGACATTTAAAGTACTTTTTCATGTTCTGACAGGATTGTGCCATGGGCATTCACATGGGAATCTTGTTATGCCGTAATTTTTATTTACCTATTGATTTCCAACTGCAAAATGTACCCCCAGTAACAATTGCAGTATAGCATGTCAAATTGCTTGGATCAGTGAGTGCTATTAAACTGGCTGTGTAAAATTCCTGCTTCCAAAAGTGAGGTTGAGAATTGGATTGTCAGTATGGACACATGGAGTAATGGGGAATTGAGAGGCTCTGCAAATACCTGTCTCTTCGTTCCTCTGGCAGTACCTGTTGCCAGCTGCTGCAGAAAGGCCTCAGAGAGTAAGTACCTTTTCAAACAGGTATCTTAGTTAATGAGAAAGTGGCCCATTAAAGCATCAGATATTTTCCAGTGTGTTGAGCTTAACAGCTAACGTGAGAAATAATGAAAACACACCGAAAAAAGAGTGTGTTTTCATGGTGGGGAGGAAGGAAGTGATTTCAAGAGTGGACCAACATTTTCATAGACACTAATTTTGAATGCCTCCATTTTAGAACCCAGAAATTACAACTGCTTTTCTAAGTGTTAAGAACATGCAGCTCCATTTTTAACCAGGGAATCTGTGATTGGGAAGGAGTTAGCTTTGGTTTTGTTTTTTTTCTCAAGTCCTCAAAATTGAGTATGCTTTCAAGTTTGTTTTCCTTTTTGGTGTATGACTTCTTCACCATCTGTTGGCAGTATGCCTTCTGCTGTTTTTCCGTACAAGTTCACTGGGTTTTTTTTCAGTTTCTCTTACTTGTAGTAGTTCTTCTGAAAGACTTTATTCTGCTAAACAGAATGTGTCCCTTTCCTTAATCCTTGTTTTATATTTCTGTTCTTAAATAGTTCCTTAATAGCTGTAGGAAATAATTTGCCATTTTATTCAATTTTGGAATTTTTACACACTAAAGTACGGAATGCTTTACACCTTTTCTCCCTAAGTTTCTAAAAAGTATTACTGTGGACAAAACACACTGCAGTCTTCTAAAAAAGATGTATACCACTTGCTAAATTACTTAGCTAAAAGCATGAGAAATAAGCACAAGATCTTGGTGTTGATACTAAACTACTAAAAGCACGTTTGATATGTTGATGTGGCAGATAGGCTAATAAAATATTTTACCCTCTTGCCTGAAAAACTCCAGAGCCCTGTCTGGTACTTTGTACCACCTTGTGTTGTCTTACGGGCCCAGATAAAATGTTTCAGTGGATCTAGTGGATTTTTTTTTTTCTTTTTCTTTTTTTTTTTATTTGGAGGGATTAATTTAAAACCTTTTGGCCTGGATACTCACTTGATTTGGCTGTAGGCACAAAATGAGATGAGAGATCACAAACATGAGCTTAACCCAATGCTGTGCTCCCATAATCCTCCAAAAGCTGTTGGGGACAGCAGGTTTTGAAAGTGTAATTTAGGATGTCTCATGGCTCCTCTTAAAACTGAGATTGCTGCAAAAGCCTCCTTGGGCCTCCTCTGTTAACTGAGTGTCACCTGTACACAGTGTACGTGTCCTCATCCCTCTGTCTTGTCATGCTTCATTCCAGCTGTCCCCAGTTCAGGGAGGTGGCACGTCAGCCTGTCCTGGCAGTGCCATAGGCTGGTGAGGAGTACAGCACAGTAGGTGCAGCCCTGGAGATGTTGAAAAAGTGCCCAGTTTGAACAGTCAGAGAATCTTCTTGAAATAGTCCACTGCATTTCTGTGTGAACCTTGCCCCATGGGTGGGAGTGTTGGATGTCTTTTGCTCAGCAGAGAAACCAAGCCTTTGTTACACTCTCCTCGTGACTTAAGTAATATGTTACACTGGTGTTCTGATACTGTCTTTTCAAAGGCATGGTAATTAATGTAATTCGAAATTCCTAGCCAGAATAATTCTGATCTAGGAGTTGCACCCATTTATAGAATCAACTGAATATAAATTCCCTTGGGTCCCAATTGAAATGATTTATCATCTGTGATTGCCTGTATAGTACAAGAAAGAAGAGTGCAGTAGTGTAACAGGTTATAATCTACCACGGAGTGGTTGTGCAAAGCTGGAACTCTTCGTCTATGTTGGAACAGCATGAAAGGGGGAAAGATGCAATGGGAAAACATTACATACAGAAAGCTACCCATGAAGGAAAGCAAACCAACTAGTAGGGTTACTTTCATATAAGAGAAAGCAGTATATTTAAAAGTTGCCTATGCATGTCTTACCCTTTTTTCTACTTGTCCTCCACATCTTCGTGATGTGTATGAATTACAGTTGCACTTGTGGATGTGAACTGAAATACCTCTCCAATCCACAATTCCTTACTCTGGTGGAAACTTCAAAGGGATTCAAACCCTTTGTTTTTGTTGCTGGTTGGTGCCTTCTGGCAGCAGTGCCTGAGGTGAAGGTCAGCTGCAGTGAGGAGAGAAAGTGATGGAGGAGCTGAAGTTGAGAGTTTGCTGCATGGGTAAGAAATGATAGAGTAGCCAGTGATGTTTGGCTCTTCTCTTCAATGATGAGATTGCTTGAGTGACCTTATGTAACTTATTCTCAGAAATGAAGAAGTGTTTTAGTAGTTTTCTGGAATAACATTTTTATCTGTGAAAGACCAAGTATTAAGTGATAAAGTCACTCCTGATAAATAGTTATGATACAATTCGACACCTGCATTCAGAAAAGCTGTAAATGCTCCATGTT
The DNA here is from genome assembly GCF_000691975.1 of Corvus brachyrhynchos. Lineage (NCBI taxonomy): Eukaryota > Metazoa > Chordata > Aves > Passeriformes > Corvidae > Corvus > Corvus brachyrhynchos. Next base: position 464,199 of record NW_008240027.1, on the reverse strand, counting down.
TTATGCTGCAGTTCTGGTAAATTATTTATATGTGCAATGCAATAAACCTTTTTTAAAATATCAGTGTAGGGCTATACAGTTCATTTTCCATACTGTAATGAAATATATGTATTATAACTGTCATTATAATAGCATTCAAGATTATTTGGTTAGTGAACAATATGCCATGACACTTCTTATTCTTCCACAGCTGAAGAATTTAGCAAGTTGTCTAGAGAATTGTATTTCTGGTTATCAGTTATAGATGAGAAGTTTCTTGAGGGTGTTAAGCCTAAACTTCCTTTCTAGACAACAGTTAGAAAAAACCTGCACCTGTATTTCCTGTCTCAGTGCATACTGGTTTCAGCCTGCCATGCTGGCTGACAGGGGCTGTTTTTCATTTTGCTGGTGAAAAAAGCTGGTGGGGCAGAGGGAGAAGACAGGAAGGAAGACAGACCTTAAAGTAAAGGATACCAGATGGTATCACAGAGTTGGGTAACTTCAGTCTTGAAAGTACCCATTCATAAACAGTTTAAGTGAATATTTTAATTAATATTAGTTGAATATTGTAAGGCTTTGTCCACTTAAAATAGATTTTAAACTACAGTCTGTTAAAAATGTGTTAGGCATGGCTAGAGGAAATGGGAAGTGTGCTGATATTTGAGTTCTCTGTGTTACCACCTTTCTTATAAAATTAGAGCTGGTTTCTAGATTCATTGTTGTTGAGTTGGCTGTTGGTAAGGATCTGTTCCTAACCACTCTGTCCAGAAGATTTTCCAAGGGGGATTCTGAAAAAGAAGAGAATATGTTTATAATAGCATTTAACAGAGTATTGCTTTCTGTTTCACATGGATTTCTGCAAGAAGTGTCTTAAGTTGGATCAAGATGCTCTACTGAGTCCGTCCCTGTCTTCCCATGTCCCTGTTCATCACTTCAACAAAGGAAGGAGGCTCAGCTTAATGAGCACTTCTGCAGACCCTGTTAATGGTTGTAGTCAAACTAGCTGCAGAATGTAAGGCAAAGAAACTAAAAATAACACCTCTTGCTTGTGGCAGACTTGTGTCTTCCAATCATTGTGCTTGTCCTTGTTTCTGCTTCCCCATATGCACAAAGAGAAATGTATTTGTATTTTGGAGAAGTAATAGTCTGTGGAATAGACTCAAGCAAATCAGCCATGACTTTTCTATAAGCTAATGAAACAGTTCCTCAGAGACTAAAGAATTACAAAATGAGCAGGTTTTTAGGGATGTCGTGGTTGAGTAAGAATAAAACCTTTTCAAGGGAAAAAGCTGAAGAGTCACCAATCTCTTGACTCTGAAAGGCAAAGCAAGCTTCGATCTCTGTTTAGACCACAAGAAAAATTGGCTCTGACATTTCAAAGGTCTCAGAAGCAAAGATGTGTCTTGCTCCCTGAAGGTAGGATGTGTTTCTGTAGAAGATGCTGCCTTGTTCTGCCTGTCTCTTGGGGGACAGCCATAGCAGCAGCCTGTGCCAGCAGAGCTAGAGTTGTGTAACTTCTTGTTGGGTAAAACTGCACTTCAACCAAAAAAACTCCCAGCCCCAAGACTAAACAAAACAAAATCTACCAAAAAACCCAACTCTAGCAGCCCTAGGATAAGCTATCATCATCCTTATTTAATGTCTTCTGTTCTGTTTGTAACTTTAGCAAACCACTTAACTGGTCTGTGCTTTAGTTTCTTCACTGTAAAATGAAGAGTAAAGGAGTAATAAAGTTTATCTTTAGTGCAGGCATGCTCAGTAATTTAATTCAAGTTTGTAAAGTGTTCAGTGGTAATTTGATTTTAATAAAATAGTGTTCCTCTATTACAAAAGGAACCTCTGCAGAAATTTATGACAAACCTGATGCTGTAGAGAGGGAGCTTTATCAGAAGATCTGTTTAAGGCAGTAGATAAGTCTCCTAAAATCTGTTTTGGAATCTGATAGTTCAGCGTTTATTTGGCAGCCTGCATTCCAGATGCTTGATTAGTAGGAATGAAGAGGCTGTGGAGATGGTAATAAGAAATCGTGCCTAATCAGGGTGATGAATCTTTGCTATGCTGGAAGATTGCGCATTCTTTTGGACAAGCCAACCCAAACGTGCAATACCGCCCTCCCTAAAAATCTAGGACCACCGTGGATTTAGGAAGCTCTTCTGTTTCTCATATGTACCTCAGGTTCAGTGCTGTGATCAGCTGTTGCTGGCTGTACATCTGGAGTCAGTTTCTGACCCGCGAAAAATAAACTACTTTTATGTTTTGAGGAGATAATGATCTGTGGAATGGACTAAAGCAAATCAACCATGACTTTCCTATGAACTAATGCAACAATTTCCAAGAGACCAAACAGTTACAGAGAGTGATTATTTTATTTACCAGCCCCTCCATAGGAATCTGCCAACCACTCTGTTTCTCATCAGTGAAGAAGAAAGTCAGAATGCCGGTGGCATAAAAGCTGCTGGGCCAGGATCCACACACGGTGACACGGACAAAGAGCAGATGCGTGCGGCAACTGGAGGAGGAGATAAAAGAACCATCCTTTCAACCGCAGTTGCGTCAGCCGAATCACAACCAGCTGGGTTATTGCACTGGGCATTTCTGCTGATCCACCACAACGCTCTCGCATGCTCTGTACACATTTGCACGCACGCGTACCCTCTATCAAAGGCCAGGCTGATTTTTGAGCCTTCTCATCCTCCCTCTGTTTTTAGCCACTGGTTTAGTTGAGGGATGATGTAGACCTGAGGTGCCCAGGGGAGGAGTGAAACTGTTGGAAGGGTGAGAGAAACCGTGACTCAGGAAATTCAGTTCCTCCCTTAGCCCCAGCATGCAGTGATGAATGTGCAGGCTATTACCCTTGCAATATTGAAACCTGTTTCCCTTGGTTGTATTTTTGGACACTGGAGTGGTCTCCATCTCCTCTCATCTGATTTTTGCTCAGATGAAGCAATTTGTATTTCTAGAGGCATGGTTCAGGAGCAGTCCTCGCATGTAGTGCCCTGTACTCCAAGGCCAAATGCGTGTGCAGGGACAACTTCATCCTCAGTCAAAGACAAGTCTCAGCTGGCTCACAGTGCTGAGTTTCCCAGAACTTGGGATTGTAGCTAGCCCACTTGCCAGTAGAGTTTGGACTGCTAAGAGAGGTCCTAGAAGCATCAAGGAAATGCCTGGTTTATGACTAATAAAATTTAATGAAGCTGCTTGACTATCCCGTTGTAAGCAAAAAATGAGTCAATCTATGCTGGTTTGGACAAAAGCAAGGAATCGAGTATCCTGCAGCCATGATTAGAACCATTATGTCTACCACATGCTGCCAGTTTCTAATCTTTGTCATGGCAAAACTTCTTCAGAAGAAAAATCGGACTAGAATATATCCCACAAATATATTATAACTACTGTCCAAGGATATATAGCTCTGTGGAGACTGTAAGGTGTCCCTGTTGTCCTCACCACTTTCACTCTCTGTGGCTCTCCAGATGATTTGTGTACAAGCTCCAGCCAGAAGGAAATGGAGCAATATTTCTCTGTGTTTATTCCCATAAGATGTATCCTGTTAGTGGGGGATACAAATCTCTTACGACTCAGTGTGCGAACATTGCAGAATTGGATGAGGTTGGGTGCTCTTGCCCTTTCTGTTTCAGAGCTGTGGGAGGCTTATCTAAGAGATCAAAGTGCATCAGATTCCATTATTTCAGTATCTATGGGACAGTATAATGCATGAATACTCTGGGACGATGCCTGTGTCTGACTTTTATTCATCACTGTAATTAAAGCCAGATACAGAGCATGTTCTGTGCACTAAACGTTAATCACAGTGTTTTATTAACACAGTTGTTGAAATCTTTAATTCAGACATTGTATAATTTTGTAATATAGATTAAGACCAGTATTTATTTTGCCTGAATACATGAATTTTATTTAAAGTTCAGAAGGAGAAGAGATTGCTCTCAGGTTTTGAACAAATGAGTAGCAAGTATTGCTTGGCTGCAGACGTACCAAACTGCTAAACTGGTTTGGTCTGTACTGTTGCTTAACAAAAAGCAGTGAACTGCTGTATTCAGTGGAAAATACATAAAAGGCTCAGCAAACTAATGCTCTAAATTCAGATTTAGTTAAGACGCTGAAATTAATATTTTAACATCTGTAGTCTTTATTTTATGCTCTGTAGTAGTACTTGCTTAATTGCCATTGCCAGTTTCTGATGTTTTGGGATTTCCCTTGGTTGTTTTCTGTTTAAATATTATGATTTGTATTGCAGTTGCATCCATATATCTTCAGTTTAGCTTATGAAATATGACAAACACATTGCTTTAGTGTCTGCTTCACAGAGTTCTTTAATGTTGCATCTATATATTTGGAGACCTTGAGGCAGTTGTGGATTGTCCCGTGGAGAATGGTGTCCTTGAAAGTGTATTACCCTTCTTGGAAGGGAACAGAGTAAGTTTTAAAATTCAAGCAAAAATACTTACTTTAAATTAACTGTTAATTCTTTTCTTGGTTAGTGCTTTTTTACCTCTCAGTTCCTGGCTCTCCGGGGCTCTGTGGGCTGTTTTGACTGTGCTCACAAGAGCCAATGAAATCCCCTCCGTAGTCACTAAACTGAAATACAGGCCCACACCTCTACTTGGCAGTTTTTAGGGATCTGCTGATTGGAAGCTGGTGAGAAGCACTGCATAGGTAGTGTTGCACTAAGGTCTGTCCCGAGCTGAGAAGACTCCTCCTGCCCCAATCTCGCAGGCACACCTCTTCAGCTAATGGCACCTGCAGGATGCTGCAGTGGCTGGGCTGGCCAGGTACCCCCAGTGGCTGGGCTGAGTTAGATGGGTGGCCTTTGGCCCAAACCTGAGTTGAGATGCTTGGTTATTCTCCCACCCTGCCCTCGATTGGAAATGGGAGTGTGGTACTTAATCCATGAGAGTGGATTCATATGATAGCTTGCCTGGAGCTGTGCTGGGTTGTGCGTAATCATTCCAGTCATCTGTAAGAATCACAAATGAGGTGCAGGGAGGGATTTTACTTTATATCTGAATAGAGACAAACACCTTGAAATTTCTGAGACCTGAAGTTGTATTTATTTTACTGTGTCGCTAAACTACTGAAAGTAAGTTTACCAAAGAATGCCCATTCCTTCTGTAAATATAGTGGGCTTCTCAGCTTAAAGTAGACGGAGCCAGGTATTCAGAGACAGTGTTTAATGGTGAATTTTGTTTTTAAAAGTCCTTTAGGAAACAAAAAAATACTATCCACACAAAATTTCATGCTCCAAGTAATCTTTTATTTCCTCTAGAAACTGTATTCTTGTTCAATGAGTAACCTGGTTTTTCCTGCCTCCCAGAAGAAGCAAGATGACCTAGATCTAGAGCTTCCTGGGGAAGAGTTCATGTCACCCTATATATAGTGTCTCCTGAAGTGTCTTTATGTAGCTGTCATTTACTCTGAGCTGATGAACTGAAGGAGAAAAGAGCTATAGTTTTAGGCTGAGGTAGGAAAGGTAGAAAAGTTTTATCCCTCCGTTTTTGGGGGGTCTATCTTATGCACATGTCACTAGCCAGATTCCAGCCTGGTGAAGGCCAGACTTCCCAACTTCCAGCTGTAACACAGAACTTCATGTCTCTGTCTCCTCAATGTGCTGCAGCTGAAAGTGACCAACTAGCTCTGTTAAGGAGTGAATTGGATCCTGCCTTTGTGCCAGCAAGAGTTTCTGCACAGGACTCAGAACGTGATATCCTGGGGTCAGTGTGTTCTTTGGTCCGGTCAGATCACGCAGATGGAGACTCCTCCGAGCAGCGCTGTTGGCACGGTGGTGTTTTTATTGGAGAGCAAAAACTGGGAAAATGGTAGTAACAAGTACATAACAGATGCTACCAAACAGGCTGTTGGTGTTGAGGGATCCGGCAAGTGTTTCCACCTCAGGGTGCTGAGTCAAACAGTGAAGTGTACTGTAGGCTGAGGGAAATCTGCCCGTCCTTTTGTCAGTATAAGGCTTTTTTTTAGATAAAGGAGAGTTTATCTGAGTCCATCAGCAACTTGAGTGGTTTGGACTTCTGCAGCCTTTCTGGGGAGAAAAGGGTATTTTCCAAGTCCCTAAAGAAAGTGCCACTGCCTATGGACACCAAATACTCCTGTCCTGGGGCCTTCACCAGGCCCGTGTTGGTGGAACCCATCAGTGCTCCTGGGGTGGCTGTGTACACCTCTGGCATGTGGAGAAAGCAGCATCTGTGTTCATTTAACTTGATGGCAGGATTCTGTTCCAGCACTTAAAAATAATGACTTCAACAGGCCCAGCTCAGGAATGAACACAGCCAAGGCCCAAGGAGAGGCTTGGGGGCTGTCTCTGAGTTCAGCAGACCACTGGCTGAAACCAGGCAAAAATGTGATGTGCCTCATGCTCAGCATCATGTGTGTAGATGTTTCTGGGACAAGGAGGTCTGATCTAACCATCCACTGCTGCCAAAAAGGGATTGCTTCACTTTTCCCTCCTGTTTTCTACATGGAGCCATGTTCTCTGCAGTCACTCCATGGTGGCTCTGGTGCTTGGTGGGGCAGCTCATACCATTCAGTTGTCTGAGATGGGTTGTCTTATTCTTCCTCCTGTCAGATTAGTGAAATGAACTGAATTCCTGGTGGAGATTGGATTTATCAGCACCTACAGATTGCATTTTACTCAGCGACATCTGTGGAAAGGTCTACATGTGTCAGGTATTAGATATGTGCTATTACTTCCAAGTATTAGAGAAGTTTTGGCTTTTCCATGTTGAAATTAGGGCTATACTTGGATTTAACTGGGTACCAGAGCATGCACAGGATGAGTATCTTATACTGGTTTGGGCAGTGAGTGCATTTGGGAATGGTCTGTGCATGAAATGCAGTCTAAAGATGCTATTTCTAACTTGAGCAGGGTGGTGATTTCAGTTGAAGGGATTTTACTGCTTCAGGACAAATCTCTAATGTGGACATTTATTTCTTAAATGTGATCTTTCTGATTTAAAGAAGAAACAAACGCAAAACCAGAAAAAAAAAAGAAATAATCTAAGTTTGCCTACCACAACCGTCTTTAAAGGTGCTTGAGTCCTTTTCTTTGCTATTTTTCTTGTTAAAAAAGCTTCATTAGTGTTACCTAACAGTTCATGAGTAGACTTGGTAAGCACAGGAGTGTCTGAAGACTTTGACAGCCTGTTCACATTGTGCAACAGACTCTGATGTCCCTTGGGATACAACTGACCACAGTAACATCATTGATCTGTGTTGTGGGTGCTGCTCTGCCTCCTTCCTCACACAGACCTTCCAGTTATGACTCTGTGGATGGTTTCCAAAGCCTGAACATTGCTTGGCAAGCTTTGTCACTGCTGTTAGGAGTTTGATTACCTTTGTGCATATGTATGTGAAGACTGCCAGTGTCTGTGGCTTTTAATGAAACAACCTCCCTGTTGTCTAAAATGTTTAGAATTAAGAAATTATATAAGTATGCAAGAGCAGGAGCTAGGCTGGCTGCCTGAGTTTGACTGTCCTGTTGTATATGTTGTGACTCCTTACTCTAGTTTGGTGTCTGTCAGAGGAGGCCACTGGCTTCCTGTTGTAGCTAGTCTTACTTAAGGCAAATTAAGGAACAAAATCCTGTTTCAGAAAATAAATTTGAGAAGCAAATCTTCCTGCTTCTTCCTGCATCCACTTATGCAGCATTACCAGTTCTTCTCCTTGCTGGGATAACGCTGTGCTCTTGCATAGCTCAGTCCCCTTGCTTAGAACCTTTCTGTTCAGCTGAATTCAGAACCAGGAATGCTGAACACGAGCAGTAAATGCCATCTTTACAGCTTTTTTGCTGTACAATGTACCCTATTGACTATGTTGGGTCAGGCTTAGTTTTCAGCTTGGAGACCTACCAAAAAAAACCCCAAAGCTTCAGGAGATGGGCTGCTGGGGCAGAGGGGACACCCTTCCTTGTTGGTCATATTCCACATTGCTGGGGCTGTGGGGCACTGCAAAGCTGTAGAAATTGTTTTCTGAATGAGACCACTAAGATTTCCTTGGATTATTTCACAGAATATGCTGGCCGGGTTTCAGTTTGAATACAGTTATGCATTTCAGCTGGACAGAATATAACTATTTAAATTAGAGTAATAGCTAGTGCCCTTTCTGCCTTAGAAAGACTTAAGTAATACAGCAAACTAAAGTAAGATAAATATTATTTTAAATCCTAATGCAAAGTGGTTACCAGCACTAAAGTGCCTGCAGATTGGCATAGACTGCACTAATCTCATGTACACTTGTCACTGATGACCTCACGTTTTGCTTGCCATGGGCCAAATCCTCACCAGTGGTGCAGCTGCCTGGTGCTACTCAAGCAACACAAGTGGAACTTCCAGCTAGCATATGGCCAGCAGAATAAACTTTATAAAGGTCTTTCATTCAGCCCTGCCTTCGTTCCTGCTTCTGCCTGTAGACTGTGCTGCAGGAGAAAGGGTTTGGCCAAGAACATTTGTGCTCTGCTGTAGGTATCTTCCACCAGTGGGCTATCAAAACCCTCCCCGAGATCAAACCAGAATTCCTAATGGAAAATTATTTTGTCCAAAAATTTCTTTTCTCACATTTAAAGCTTCTGTTTTGTTACTGTCTTAAACTTCCAAGTGGGCATGACAGTGTTTGCAGACTTGGCTTCAACAAAATGAGGCTTGGATTTAATGAGCATTATCTTCTGTATTTTATTTAAATTAGCTTTGAGTTAAACATGACAAGCATTATTGCTAGTTCTTACACTGCATCAGAGATTGTATCAATTTGGATAACAACTGTTTACAGTACAGTTTGAAAATTGCATATTAACAAGTGTGTGAATTGGACTGTTTTCTGGTGTCTGGATAAGGGGATATATGGATAATTTTGTATATACTCAGTGAAGTATATTTTCTGCAGACCATGGATGATTTTGAAAGACACTGGTCAAGCTTTGCCCTGTTACCCCTACAGGAGCCTCTTTTGATCAACCAAGAACCAAGGCTCAGGAAGCTTATTTCACAATCCTAGATTATTTATGGCAAAGTTGCACTTGTTATTCTTCTACCAAGTAGGTCTTTAGTTGTTTCTCTGATGTTATACTCCTGATTTATTTAGAGATCCTATATCCCTTTCAGCCTTTGTTTTTCTGGGCTAACGCTTCTATTTTTATTTTGTTTATTAGAGGATATGATATTCAAGCAACTTGGTTTTCCTGAAAAACAAAATGTCTCATCTATAGTCAGTGAAACCAAACAAAAAACAACAGTAAAAAAAGAAAATATTAAAATAGGGTGTGTGTTAAGTGATGGAGGGAGCGTTGATTGACCTCTCAGAATCTTGCAGTGAATTTGGCTTGTGGATTCAGAAGTTAGAGACAATACTTACTCCAAATCTGCAGAATGTGCAGCTCCTTGGGGCAAGCATTTTTCACGTGCTGCTGGCTGTTATCGTCTCTCACTGGGGTAAACCATTCCATAACGTGAATGAAGACCTCACCAGGAGTGCAGCACTACATGGAATGATATAAAAAAATTAGAACCAGGCCTGTAAGTTATTTCAAGGCTAATTTCAGTATAAAGCTTCAGCAGAGCGAAGAAAATTTTTTTAACCTGATTTCTAGTCTGAAATTGCTCTTCAGGGTGCTTGCTTGTGGTGTACAGCAGACTTCATTTGATGAACATTGGGCTCCTTTTTGCCAAAGTTCGCAGAGAAGGCCATGCCCAGCCTTTTCATGCCCCCAAGGAAGAACACAGAACACCCCATCTCCCAGCAGGATCAGTTTATTTCTGTTTCCACTGTGTGATTCAAAACAACAAATGAACAAAAAAATTGTTCGCTGCAGTAATTTCTACTCATGTCTTTACTGCACTGGAGATTCATCCATAAGAAAGGTGGTATCCCAAATAAAGACAGGAATTCAGGTTCTTGTTACCTTGCCCATTTGGTTCAGCAAACCCTTTGGTGTTCCCAGGGAAGCACATTCGCCGACTTCACTTAACTGCAGCCGTTCGTAAGGAGACAAAGTGAGTTTAGTCCTGTACACTTGCAGGAGAGGCACTAAATGCCCTCTGCTTCCCAAGTTACTCTGCTGCACCCACTGCCTCTCGGAGAGGTCTCCATTCGGGGATCAAAGGGCGAGCTAAAGAGTCTAGAAAGACAACTAAAATATTTCTGTAGTCATTTATAGTCTGAGCAAGAGGCTGTTGTTTTTTTTTTTTTGGAGCTTATCTAGGTATTACAGTTACCTCTGTAGTTACACCCTAATGACTGCCAAGGTAACAAGACTAGATGTCTAGACTAAATGTCATAAATTAAACGTAAAGAACTCACAGGTTTTCTTGATAGCTGTTCTGCTGGGGCTGTGTGTATTTTTTTTTTACCTCCAAAAAAGCTCACTGTTACTTCCTTCTGGTGTTTTGTCATGACTGCAGTTTGTCTGTGTATGTATAAACTGACAAAACTTATTTTAGTGAGCGTGTAGGTTGCAGCAGGACATGGTTATTCCACCCTAAACATTAACGCAGGAGAATACAGTGAGTACAAGTGTTTCTTTATATTTTCATAAAGCCTGAGTGTGTTGGTAGCTTAATGTTAGTGACATTGGGCTCTCATTTCTGACTCAGGGGAAGCATCAAAAGTAGCGTGAACCTCACCTAGAGTGGTGGAGTTACACTTCAGTGCAGGACCTGAGCTGTATCCTTGTATGTGTGTGTAAATGTTCTTGGTAAATTAGTAATTTGCACAGATAAACTTTGTATTTCCATGAGATTTTCTCAACTCCACCTGTAAAACTGCCTCCTGAGTATCACTGTATTTAGCGTTCAGGGTTTCTGGCATTCTGCACACAACCTGAAAGATGGGTTGTTGTGTGTGGATGAGCTGAGGCTGGACATCTCCAGGCTTTGCAGCTGCCTTCATGCGAGTGTGTCAGGGTGAAATGGGGCTTTGTCTTCCAACCAGTCAGTCCATATTCAGAAAAATGACCTCTCTGTTTTCATGTCCCTCCTCTCAAACAGTTTTCTGTTCTTCTGAGATTTTGTGGCAGCCTGAGCCATAATTCAGGCAAGTACTTAAGTAGGTGCTCAAGTGCCATGTCCCTGGTAGTGTTTGAAATCCTTACTGAGTGTGCTACCGGGGCAGTAGTGGGGACATTGGTAGATTTTACTGATCCGTGCAGACAGCAGGATGAATCCATTGTGGGAACTTCAAGTTTTCCTTCAGAAAGGCAGTTTCAATGTAAACAAAGCCCTGTCTTCCATGACAGTGAGTGTAAGCAGGGGAATGGCCTGCAAAAATAGAGGTTTTTCTTCATCCCATTGGAACAATGTGAACAAGATGAAATGGGAGAGGCTGGGTTGGGCTCTGTGCTGCCCATCTCCCCCCTCACCCTTGCAAAACCTTGGAACTGCTTCACTTCCCCCTTTAAACCACCTACTCCGAAAGCACCTGTGCTGAAACGAACATGGGTATTTTTGGTGTGAAACCAGCACAGGCAAGATCCAAAGATGAGTATAAAAAACCCCACTACACCATAGATTGAGAAGGCTGATTAGCCAGGTATTTGCATGTACAGTTAGTGGTGGATGTTGTACCTTATTTATCTGTGAAGCTGAATATTTGCAATTTGTCCTGCTTGCACCAGCAACTGGCTGCGCGTTTCATACATAGCAGTGAAATGAACCCATGTTGTCTGGTAACACATTATAGAGATGACCAGGTGCCCATTGAACTGTCTCTGTGCATTTAAAACTTTAAAATAGTACAAAAAATGTGTTCTGGAAATATTTCACTTGTATAACCACCTCCTGAGAGAGCTATTTATGATTTCTCTACCTGTTCTTGGCACAGGCCTTTTTTCTGTTAGAAGAGGTTTGACAGTTGCATGAGATCACACTTGGATTTGTGCCCTGCGAGCTGAAAACGCAGAGTCACTGCTTGCGAGGACAAGACTTAACTGGAAAAAATAGAAACATTGCCCTTGTGTTCACTGCTAATACTGCATCAAGAAGTGGAGCTCTGTCAAGCTTTTGTGTGCCTTGATATTCATGCAGTCATTACTTGCTTAAAAATGGAGAACTGCTTGAAAAAAAAACCCCCAACCAAGAGATTTAGAAATATTCATGTAATGCCTGGGACGTTCCTTTAAGATTAATAAATGACTGGCTGAGATGAGCTGATAGCCTGACTCGGTGCCTCTGGCTATTTACAGCTGCTTCTTATTAACTCAGAGATGAAATAATTAATGTTATTATCAAATGACGCTAAACAAATAGGTCACATTTTTTGTGTGTGCTCATTCTCCCTGAAGTGGGCAATGGCAGCAAGTGGGCGCCTGGAGAAGTGTCAGTGTCCGCACTACAGAGCGCCCTGGGCTGCACTGGAACCTCTTGTGCACAGCCCAGCGTTTCAGGGTGCTGCTGGCAGCCCCGATTCAAACTCCAGTTCCAGCCTCAAGATGTGAATGAAATCACAGAAAACCCCAGTCAGTTTCCCAGGATTTGGTGGAGAAGAGGAGCTGTTGGCTGGGTGGTTGGTAAGGACATCCTCACCAAGCCCTCTCACCAGTGACACTGGGACAGCAGCGCACAGAGACTTGGACTGTGTTTGAGGTGCACAGCAGGTGTGTGTGAGGCTTCATCTGTCTGTGGCTTTCCAGCAGGCTGATGCAGAAACATGCTTTAAAAAAAGCTGTGGTTATGCTGTTGCAAAATGCAGCATTGATGTACCCTTTAACTGCCCCCAGGAAGCCTTCTAGCTGCCTGTGCACAGTCTCTTGCTGCACTGCCTGGGTTGAGGCTTCGTCACACACCTGGATCTCAGGGGTATCCACTCTGCATTAGAAATTCAGATGCCAATAAGAAAATAAAAAGGCCTGTGGAGATGAGTGTACCATCAAACTGCCAAGGTGTGGCAGCTTTCAACTTGAGCAGGCATTCATAATTGAGGATGGCTTTGTTAAAAAGGCAATTAAAATATTTCAAATTGAGTACAAAGTTACGATGCAGTGAAGTATAGCACAGATTCCTGGCTTTTGGAAGAAACCCTGCTGTCATGGGCTGCCTCACTGACACAGTCTCCCAGCAGCCGCCCCACACCAGCAGTCTCTCTGCTGCAGGTTTTCCTGCTCTGTGGTTACACACACCCAGCTCATCACCAGCCCCATCTGCTTTTTGAAGCTCTTCTGCAGTAGCATGTGAACTGCTGCCTCTTTTCTCCTCCAAGTTATTTATCCTTGGTAGAGCAATCTGTTTTCTCTCCTTTCTTTATGCTGTGGCAGAGCTTTGTACTGCATGAGAGTCCCGCTCTCCTGAGTCCCTGTTTGCTGTGAGGCATGGTGGAAAATTCTTCCATCAGGTGTGGCAGAGGTTTGCAGTGTGTGAGTCCTGTTCTGCAGAGGCCCTGTTTGCTGCCTGTCCTGATGGGCTGTGGCAGAGCTTTGTACTGCATGAGAGTCCCGCTCTCCTGAGTCCCTGTTTGCTGTGAGGCGTGGTGGAAAATTCTTCCATCAGGTGTGGCAGAGGTTTGCAGTGTGTGAGAGTCCTGTTCTGCAGAGGCCCTGTTTGCTGCCTGTCCTGATGGAAAAATGTTCATCAGGCTTCTGCTTGGCTTCCCTTGCTGGGGGAGCCCACTGCTGGCCCATCTTCCCAGGCTCTGGCACAGCTTGGCCTTATGAGCTGGGCCCCGGTAAGGGGAAGGTCCCTGCCAAGGTTTGCAGAAGCCCTCTCCTATGTTGCCTTTTCTGTGTATTTTGGTGAGGTAACAGACTGTATCTCTATAAAAAGAACAACTGTGCCCTCTTTCACACCTCTTTTTGCTGCTTGCTTACAACGGGGTGGCTACAAAAAAGCAGTTTGTGTCATGGCCCAGGATAGTGCATGAAGGGCAGATGATCTGAGGGAGCTGCTGCTGCTGCTGCTGTGCCTGTTTGTTTTCATTACCTGTGTTACCTCTTCTCTGAATTTGAATTGACACCTCACAGAGACCTTATATAAGGGTGATGTTCTCAGTCTAGCTGGGACTGTTGTGTCTATTTAAGTCCTGTTTTAGGAACCTGATGTAGGAGGACCTATGTTCCTTGATAGGACGCTTTTGGATGTCTATGGAAAAGAGCTTTAGGCAGGGCTGTTAAACTGCATTCTGGAGAGTGCTCTTTGCCCAAGGAGGGTGCTTGTCATGTGTTGAACAGTAACGCTCGGCCTAGAGATGAGATCATTCGTCACTTGATTTTTCTGATCCTTTGATATCCTACTCACTCTTTTGCTAAAATACTTTCCTAGTTCTGCATAATATTTCTCTACTATGTGTTATGATGTTCTCATTAGTTCAAACTAGCAAACTTAAATACACACATATACATGTCTATTTACACACTGAAGTACAGCCTGTATTTATACCTCAGCAGTCCTCCCCTGATGGATTGACTGCTCGTGCCTTCAGTTTATGTGCATTTTCATGTTTACTCCCTGGCTTGGACCCCTGTCCCCAGTCTGTCCTCTTGGCTAATTAGAGCTGATTCCATAATTTTGCTACATTGTTTCTGAAGTACTCAGAAGGACTGTTTTGTTCTTAGAATTGCCATCGAGCTGACCTAATTCTTGCCAGAATATACATTTTAGCACTCTTGCTATTTTTTAAGTATTTGGAGTCAGGTTTTCACAATTGGCTTGAGTCCCAACAGGGGCACTCCTCCCATTTTCCTTTTGCATGCCTGTTCCCAACTTTCCCAGCAGCTGTAGAGATCATACTGTCAATGGCAATGGCTTGTTTGGTTTCCATGAGGGGAAGAGTCAGTCAGAGCAGTGTCCTTGGAGCCATTGCAAGGGAAGTGGCAGGACCCACAGTCCTGAGGCAGTGCTGTTTTAGACCAGCTGGAGTCAGCTGTGCCCTAATCCCCAAATTCCCTGAAATGGCACCATAAGCAGGGACTGCGTGTGCTTACTCAGTTGCACTGAGTCTGTGGGTTCAGTAGCTGTTCAGGGCACAATGTGCACTGCTGTTCACCCTTAGTGCCTTACACTGCCCAGCTGAAGTCCCCTCTATCCCTGTATCCTTCCCCGGGAATGCCTGTCCAGTGATCCATACCCAGCCCTTCATACAGAGGACTAGCACGCACTTGTCAGAGTGATGCAATGCTTTGGGAGCTTTGGGCCTGGAGGTTTGGGCCAGGCTCATGTCTCGGGTGGCAGAAGCACGTGTGAGCTTTTTGTACCCAGAGGTGAGTCAGAGCCTCGGGGTGGTTTGGGGTGTGCATGGGGACAGTGTCTGGAACAGATCCCATGTGTCTGACATCAGGGAGCGGGGCAGGGTGTGAGCAAAGCGTGTTTGCTGCTACACACAGGGCCTGGCTCAGCGAGAGTCATGGCTGCCTGCAGACTCTGTGTGTTCCCCAGGATGATCAATACTACCATTTTTTAGCTGTTGCCCCTTCGATTTATACTGTAAACAAGTTGCACTGACTGATATTTACCCTTTCCAGAAAGCAAATGTGTCTAAAGGAAGTGTGAACGATTCCCCGATGTCTGTGTGGACTGCTCGTGTTCTGTCAGCTTTTCCATCATAGTTTCCCCTGTCTCTTGTGCTTGAATGCAGCCTCCAAAAACCATGTTAACTCCATTCCTTTGTTTGGGGTGTTCTTTTGTGGTTTTGCTTCCTGCTACCCAGCAGTTCCACAGCAGTACGTGGGTGGCACACCGTAGGTTCACTTTACCTTTCAGCCGAGGAGTCAGTCTGAGATACTTGTTTTCAGCCTTTTCCACCTCAGAACTGTTTTCTTTTCCCCAAAATTTCAGGTTTTTATTTGCTGTTAAATCAACTTCTCAGTTTTCCAGCGGCCATCTCACGTGAAGCATAAGTGCTGTGTTTAATGTAGCCGTAGCTCTGTAATAACTGTCTGCTCTTGTCAGGCCTGAGGAGGGGTTTCTGCAAAGAACCACTTGGCATAAGTGGGAGAGACCATGTACCAGTAACACACATGTGGGGTTGCTTGTGGGGTAGGATGATCCACATTCATGTGCTGTTCTTCTACCACCAGCTGCAGAATTGATTGTTGGCACCTCCCCAGCTGCTTTGCTTTGTAGTCCCTGGGGTGTACCATTCTCAGGAGGTTGCATTTTGTGCCTGAGTATCCTTAATTTAATGTTCAGGTGCAACTGTTCTTTCCTGGCTTTTCTCACTGCAGCAGCCTGACAGAAAAGCATGAATTTTAATAAATTGTTTATGAATCTTTTCCTTCTCAATATAAAAAAAGCCTATTAAAATAAACATGCTAGGAGCTGTAATAAGAGGGCTTTGTTATCTCTCACAGCTTGTGGCCTGATGCTGTAAGTTGAGCTGTCAGTGAGGCTGTCTGGAGGGACAGAATCAATTCTCTGGTGAGCAATTTAGTGGTCTGGGACATGTTGGTATATCAGTTACTGACTTTCCTGAAAAAATTCACACTCTGATGTTTGGTGGGATCTCTGGAGGAAGGAACAAGAATACCTAAAACTGATACAAGGCTGGTGAACAAGAACTCAGTAAGTGGAACCATCAGTACCCAAGGTTGACGCCCTTGAGTCAGAGAAACCTGCTGTGCAGCCTGGAAATGTAAAAACTGGCTGTGTCAGGAGATTGTGCTTCCAGGGATTAATTACTGCTTTTTTCCTACAACTCCTTCTTGCTAGTCTTTTGTATTTAGGTTTGCCTTGATGGTTAATCAAATTTCAGAGCAGGTGACTCTACAGAGCCACAGGTGATTTCCATCTGCCAGGTAAGGCTGGGTTTGCTCTGGTCAAGCTGAAAGGGCACTGCCAACTGTTTGTCTCGGCAGTAGGTTGGTAGTCTTTTTGGGTTTGTGTGACAGTGCAGGGACAAAACTTGAAAGGCCTTTTCTCACAGCCCTTGTCACTGTCTAGGAAAGCAGCAGGCAGGATACATCTGCTTTGTATCTCCTCTCTCTCTGCCCCAGCCCTATTTTTGGTAGCAAAGCTGAGCTCAGGGGACAGGTGATATTTTAGAGTCAGCAGCCAGGAGTCACTCACTCTCTTTCATGGTTGCTACTCTTTTCCAACTCCTTGGATACATTTATTTGCCAGTAATTTTAGTGGAACAATTGTGAAGTATGCACAGGACAATTTTACAGTTTTGGTTGCAGTGTGAATGAGGCTGTGCCATCTCTGCAGAACCACCTTGGCTTTCACCAAAAAACACCTCTCTCTGAAGTGTGATCCATGACTCAAAACAGGTGTTGCTTCTTAACTGGAGTCAACAGCTGGAGAAGCACAGCACAGATCCTGCAGGTTCCTCTCCTCTGGTGCAGACTGGTTCCTCACTCTGTTGTTATATTAATTACCAACCATATTTACAGTGCCCAGTTCCTACAATGCCAGATTTCTTAGTAATCTTTCCTTAGGAGCACCATGGTGGGAAGTGTATGGGTACAGGTATCTGATCTGTCTGTCCCAGATGTCCCCTCCAAAAGGGAGAGGGGAGAGGAGGGGATTTTTCTTTCAGAAAGCTTTAAGTGCTCAGCTGTTGCAGTTATTCATACTGAGTGACTACTTAGCAGCAGAAATACAAAAAAATTGGGTAACAATTTCATTACATGATGTTTTATAGCAACTGCTATTCACCTTTATAAATTGACTGTTCTCTTCTGTATGGCAGAAAAAGGCTTTTATAGTTGGCAGGCTGCTTGTAATATTCTAAGGATTATTAAAGTAAGCTGTAGTTGTCGTATAATGCACGTTATAATGGTGCGTGGTTTTACATTAATGTGTCTTGGGGGAGGATATTATTTCAGAATGTGTATTCACATGTGGATGAAGTTTGAATTTCTTCACCCTGATCAGAATGACATTCACAGAAGAGGTCCCTGGACCATCATCCTAGCAAGTTCCTTATGAGTAATAAAGTGGTGAGAAGAGAAAATGTCATCAAATTCAGCA
>NW_008240027.1:425692-446188 GCF_000691975.1 Corvus brachyrhynchos | reverse complement strand
TTTTGAAAAAGACCTCAAAGAGCACAATTTTTTTTCTCACCTTCTGACTTTACATTTATAAACTGAGCTTTTTCATATTTAGGTGAGTTATTTGGGCTCTCCGCTCTTCTTAGAGGTGAGAAAGGCAGGGAGCAGCAAGGCTGAGCTGTGTGTAGGGGTGATGAGTGCTGCAATGGGGCTGCTGGGGCTGCAGTGGTGGGGGCTGGTGTGTGTGAACCAGGGCAGCTGCCTTCAGACACCCTGTTCCAGGCAGGACGTTTGCAAGTCAAAGGGGTTTCAGAACAGAGCTGTGGGAACAGCTGGGGAAATGCAAATGGAACTGTTATATTTGCATTAATTAATTAGGCAGCAACCGCAAGGAGCGTAAGCGCTACAGCTACTGGCATTTAAAAAGTGTAAAAAAGATGTAGGATAAACATAGTTAGGGAGGTGTTTGTCTCCTCTGTCAGACTGAATTAACAGATACACTGTTGATCTGGTGATAAAATGCAAATTAATATCCCAGGGTGAAACACAGAGAGCATTGGATTAGGTGAGGAGGAAAATTCAGAGATGGAAAGGGGGCAAAGCAATCAGTAGAGGACAGCAGGTGGCTGTAGACAGGATGTC
This sequence comes from Corvus brachyrhynchos, assembly GCF_000691975.1. Classification (NCBI taxonomy): domain Eukaryota; kingdom Metazoa; phylum Chordata; class Aves; order Passeriformes; family Corvidae; genus Corvus; species Corvus brachyrhynchos. The sequence continues at coordinate 445,579 of NW_008240027.1, read as the reverse complement.
AGGGACAGCAGTGAGGCTTTAACCTCTGGAACTATTCGATGTTAGGAATTATTCATCTCACCTTTGACCATCCTGAAAGGATAATTGGGGCATGTTGGTGCAATTATAAAAGCAACAAACAAGCAAAAGCCCTGATAACATACTGGTGATATGTGGTATAGAGGGATCTTAAAATAATCTTTATCCAGGGATTAAGAGTTTCTGATCTACCACTGACCTGTTTTCAGAGTATTACAAATTCATGGTACTTGCAAATACAAGACAAAAAGGTTGTAAAACAAGAGAAAAGCAGATTTGCAGCAGCATAAGTAACTAAAGTAAGTTCCCCTGATGAGGAAACTTCAAACTAAAAACCATGCTTGGTGAAACCTCCTTTTTCTAGTCAAGAATCCAAAGTGTGCTTTGAAATCTGTGTGTAGAAAGTTTCTGGGCCTTTTAGGCCATGTGTGAAAATGTTTATTTTCATTAGGAGTGAGAAATGCAGACCTCCGGATGCCCTCTATGATTTTTTTCCCCCCAAAGGGGGAGGAGCTGGGGTTAGATGGAGACACAAACCCTGCTGTAGTCCTTGAGTCTGAATTAATGCTGCTGTTTTTAAGGGCTGAATAAACATTGGGAGTGAATGATTTCTGCGCACAGAAAGTCAGGGAAACTTCTGCTGATACCACTAACTTTGTGAACAGAGAAAGTTGTGTATCTCCAGGATTATGGCCATCTGAGGTGTTTCATCATTATTGAATTCTTATGGGAAAAAAAATAATTGACTAAAGCAAATTAAGTGCCAGAAAGTGATTTTTATTTCATTGCCTGACAGTAATATGTGGATTTGATTATTTGTTTTGGCCCTTTTTAGGGGCTTTTGCACATAGTAATAGAGTTAGCGTGAAATTTCATCTTAGTTTGAAGTGCCTTACATCTTTGTCAAATGATAAATAACACAGACTTTGGCTAGAAGTTCAGTATTTTGTAATTTTGTCTGCAAAAACATTTTCCATGGTCGATAAGAGAAATGTGAGACACCAGAGCAATAAATTCATGCTCGTCTTTGGAGTAAAATAATAATTACTTGGGTAATACAATCTTTTTTATATACACACAAGTCAGGGGGCCCCTGGCTACAAATGTGAGCTGAGTGCAGTCTTGAGTCATTACCCCTGAACACCCACCCTGGAGCGAGCAGGACCTTGGTCAGTGAAAGCAGGTTTTATAAACTGTGAAGGATTTGCAAAGGGGTGATAAACCCACACAGGGAGGGCTGCACTCCGTCCTAAAAGGTAGCTTGGAATTATTGTTGGGTGAGCTTAACTCCCAAAACTGCTGCAGATATTGGGTAGTGGAGAAACCCAGGGCTGCAGCTGCCACGTGGCTACGAGCGGGGCCAGCTGGGTGTGTGCCCAAGGGGCTGCCAGGGGGGCAGGAGCCCTGCTCCACTCAGGGTCTTTTGAAGGACCTGGGGATGTCACTTCGCAGTCGGAGAAGTCTGGGCTCTCAGATTCTCATTAATAAAGAGTTTTAAATAGTTCTAAAATCATACAGGTATGAACACCTTTTTTTTTCACCTGTTGGAGGGGAGAGGGCTGGTTTGAAAGCGTCAGTGTCAATGTACCCTATAGTGTGACACTGCAACGTGTGTGGCTGTGTTCTTCATTTCCGTGGTATATTCATGTACAGGGCTCCGTTTGGGCAGGCTTTTAATAGCAGTGGGGGGGGAGATCAAAGTGCCACCAAGGCAGCGTGTTCAGTGCCTGGGTATCGAGTGGTCTCTGTGGTTTATTTACAGTAATTTGTTATGCATTTTTCACAACGGCCACACCAACCCCAGTTCTCTGCATTCACGAGCGTGAGGACGTCGTGGTTCATGAAAGACACCACCATTTTCACCCAGTTACTCCTCTGACAAGAGGTTCTTGTCTAGAATGTGAAATTGTAGAAGCCCCCAGCTGGTGACTATAAATTCCTGCCTTAATGGGCTGTGTCAGACACGTCGGGGGGGTGGCTGTGCCGGGAGGGAACCTGAGACGGGATGCCAAAGGGAGGAGTTTCCATCCAGCGCTGGCAGTCGGGAAAGCATTGGTGTGTTTGGCACGAGAAGGGAGCCGGGGGTCCCTCCAGCCCCTCTGCAGGGAAGGTGACACCCAGGGGAGAGGGGCACTGCAATAACGCACAAGTGGCTTCCCCAGCTACAGGGTCCCTCAGTGGTCACACACAAGTGCCTGTAAAAGATTAGAACAACAGAATGAAGTTTCATTCTTGTCTGGCCTATCACAGGTTTAAAAGTTGTGTTAATTTCCTGTCCAAAACTTAACCAAGGCAGTTGTTGGTTGGGCAGTGTGTGACTGTTGCTCACTTCAGAGTTGTCCAGATGTGACTGTTCTAACTCACAGCAGATTCTTACTTAATGGTTTCCTTTTGCTGTATCATTTTTGCTGAGATGATCAGTTTGCTGTTCTTCTGTTACAGATATTCACTGTCAGTTTTCATTGCTACTTTCAGACATTTTGAGGATTTCTTGGATCTTTTGTCCTCCTGTTTTTGCCTTTCATCAAATTTCTGCATTATCACTTGGAGCTGTGGCTTAGGCCAGGGCAGCTGTATTTAAGTACAGTTTCCTCCCCTCCTCCTGCCCATGTAGGCACCAACCTGTGCTGTGCCTGTGATTTGTTGTACTGTTCCTCTTTTTTCCTAGATGTGAAGGAGGATCTCTCTCCTGAGAGAGTGTTCTCTACGTCTGTGTAACAAGTAAAGGAGGTAGCAGTAGTGTCTTCTGCTATTGCTTTAATAACCTGTTCAAAGAAGTACAGCAAAGCCCTGAGAAAAAAAAGTTACTGATAGTTTGTGGTGTTAAGTTCTTGAAACATAAAACCAGGACCAGGCTCTGCTTTGAGCTGAAGTGTTCAGTGCAGAGGGTCTGCAGCATTTGTCAGGGGAAAATGCTTTATTTTGCTGGCACCACAGGCTGCACTTTTGGAATACTGTTATATCTGACAGGCCAGTCCTAGGTTCAGCCAGTGCTTTTCTCTCTTCAGATGATGATTAGAGAATACTTTAGATAATTTAAAACACTAAAAGGCAGCTGATCCAAAAGAATTCTGTGATTTTGTGAAATATAGTTCAGAGTAGTCAGGAAATTAATCACTTGGAGAACCCCTGGCGTTCTGTCTTTTGAACCTTCTCATAATTCCTCTGAGTTCTGCCAGGAAATCAGAGGGGGAAATCCTCATGTAGCTAAATTAAGAGATGACTGTGAATTTTACCCCACAGCTGAATTGCCAGTGGCAGGCACTGTGTTCAATGAAGAATTGCCAGGCAGACTTGTATCTGTAATTAGCATTTCTCACAAGCAAGGGCTTCTGCTGCTGGGTGGCACCAGCAAGAGGGTGCTCACTCCTGGGACAGCTTTCTCCTGGCCTTCCGGGAGTCCTGGCTGGCTGTCCACTTGCTGTGATTCCTGGCAGTGAAAGGAGAAGGGCTTTATTGGGTTTGACAAATGCAATGTTACATGTGGGAGGTGACCTGTGCGCCTCAGCTGCACACACCTGCCCTCGGCTGGCTCAGCTTGTACCAGTGTCCTCTGAAACAGCAAATTTGGCATTTGCCAAACAGATGATTCGGTGCATTGTGTATCTGATGCAGCAGGTTTATTTTCAGACACATCTATATGTTGACTGTTTTTCTGCTGTTTAAGAAGAACCATTAAAATGGGCCTCTTGCAAGAAATTGCCTCCCTGTTAACAGCAGATTTATGGCTACTGGCCAATACTGTCCTAATAGTGTATCCTGTTCAAAATTGGTATTTATGTACCAAAAAATGCTTTAAAAGCAAGTAAATGAAATACCATGTTAATATAAATGTTAGTGAAAATATCTGATCTAAAGTTCATTAATATTTAAAAGAAGCTTCTGAGAATGTGGTCGAGGAAGGACTACACAATAGCTGTATGTTGCCTATATTTTTTTTGAAAATATATACCTCAAACATATCAATAGTTGAATCCAGCTTGGGAGAACTTGTAAAGTCATATTAGTATATGAGAAGAAACATAAAACTTGGGTTACTTACTTAAGCTGTTGTCTGTATTATCCAGGTGACACTCTTTTAACACATGAGAATTAAATCTACAGTTCTGGATTTAAGCTTGTGTGGCCCAAACAGTTCACATAAATTTTAGTTACTACAGAATAAGTAAAACCTTCCTCTCTAAAAATTTTGGGAGTAGGCAGCGTCCTCATCTTGCCAAAGAATTCTTCCTAAATGTAAAAAAAAAAAAGAAAAAAATCATAGAATCTACTTTCAGTTGCAGATACTGGGGGCTCTTCCTCAGTCCTTACACTGCTCAGTTCTGTACCTTAGCACTTTCCTAGGTGCCCGTAAGGTTTATTTGCCTGCTGGCATGTGGAGTTTCTTGTCCATGTGTCTCCTGTATGAACAATTCCTGGAGATCAAAAGCTTTTGCAGAGAACCACCACGAACAGCTCCTTGCTCAAATACTGCCCTCAGTTCTTATTCTCAGTATAATTATAGCCCCAAAATTGCAAAGTAGGAGTGGGAGTTCGTACAAATATTTGTAGGACTGTGAATTGTACTGTGCTGTGGAAGGCTAGGAAAGCCTCAGAGGTGTTTTTTAATGGAAATATTTTGATTTTAGGAGCAGGTGCCTGTTCCTGTGTATCACCCCACGCCGAGCCAGACTCGCCTGGCCACGCAGCTGACGGAAGAGGAGCAGATCCGGATAGCGCAGCGGATCGGCCTCATCCAGCACCTTCCCAAAGGAGTCTATGACCCCGGCAGAGACGGCTCCGAGAAGAAGATCCGAGAGTAAGTCCCAGGGACTGAATGGAAGGGATGTGGCTGTTGCCTTGGTTTGTGATGCTGCCCTGGGATACCTGACCTTGTCATCCTGGGTTTGCCTTATTTTCAGGGACTGTAATTTCATGTAGTTTTCTAAAAGAAAATAAAGCCCTGCAGAAGGCTGATGTGGTGAGTGCCATCCCTGCCCAGGGTAGGGGGTTGGAACTCCACGGGTTCTAAGGTCGCTTCCAACCCAAACCACTCTATGACTCTGAGGCTCTTTCCTTTATCTTATGCAAGGATACCCCTCACAGTATCTACAAATACTAAAAGCATCCAGAAATAGATATTACTGTTTTTCATTTCCAGTTTGGTAACACCAGCTTAAATATTTTATTTTTCCCCCCCAGATGTGTCATTTGTATGATGGACTTTGTTTATGGGGACCCTATCCGATTTCTGCCGTGCATGCACATTTACCACCTGGACTGTATAGATGACTGGTTGATGAGATCCTTTACCTGTCCATCCTGCATGGAGCCAGTGGATGCAGCACTGCTTTCATCATATGAGACTAACTGAGCCAGGGTTTCTCTACTGAACCTTCAAGGAGACCATCCACTTCCATGGGTTTGATCCTTTTGTCATTCAGCCCAAAGAGCCAGGAATTAGGAATTAAGATCATGCACAAAGTATACATTTCCTAATAAATAAATAAAAAAATATTCCTGAATGGCTGCAAATATTGGAAAACATAGTATTTTAGAGACTATAGAAAAGTAGGTTGTTATTTTTAATGTAAAGCCTTGACCCACCATTGTCTTTTAATGTTTGTTCTTACACCCATATATAGGAATTGTGTAAAGTGTTACAGCAACTGTAAATGTTAAAACTGCGTGTATCCAATTTTATTAGCAGTAAGATAAGAGTATTTTTTTTCCTAAATAAAGTAACCAGTTCTGTTCTGATTCTTTTCACAAGTCCTGGCATTTGGGTCAAGGCTTTATTGAAATCTACATTTTATAACACTGGCACAAAGAAATAGTTTTAAGCTTGTTTGCACAGTTCTTTTTCTTTTTTTTTTTTTCCATTGGAGATGGAATTCATTGCCTTAGGTCTTTTTAATAGTGTATTGTTATTGTTGGGCTGGCTCTATGCTTGAAAACCAGTTTATTTATAACCTGTTAAAAGTGCTATATTTTGTTTGCAGTTAGGAATATGCAGACTTCAAAGTGATCTCCTAGCTTGTAAGCAAACTGAGATGCATTATCCCTTTTCTACAAGTGATGCAGATTATGAAGATATGACACAAGTCCTGCAGTGAAACTGTGGTTTTATGGGGTTTTTTTATAACTTCCTTCGGTTTTGATGAAATAACAGTCCTTAAACTTTAATATGTGACCTTTAACTTGATCAGATTTAAAGTGGGCCAGATGAACAATAAATAGTTAAGCTGCCATAACTGAAAAAAAATATATTTGGAACTAATGTAGTGTTAGCATTGCTTATTCTACTTTTTTCTTCCTAAAAATGGTTGTCTTGGATCATAGCAAATGGATACTGCATCTCTCGTTCTTGTAGTTCTTAGGCTATCAGAAGTTAAGAATAAACATACTGTATCTCAGTCTCCTGGATTAAATGTATCTGTTGAGCCCTGCTGGCTGACACATCAGTCCACTGAACAGGAATGAACACAGAGAGGAGAAAAATAGACTTTGTTCTGCACATAAATGCAAAGTTTATATAAACACAGAGTGTCAGGGTAGCAGTGGAGGGGCAAACAGTCCTGCTATAGCCAGAATCACACAATTTCCTGATTTCTGTAGCAAACAGTATGTGCTTGTTATGAGAAGCTCCAGCAAAGAGTGTAGCTGAAAAGACCTTTTTCCACTTAGCATGGTTTTTTTCCCTTTTTTCTTCTCCCCCACTCCCTTAATGTACCTACTGTGACTTCTGTGCATTCAGTGCCACCCTGACACAGTGAGAAGGCCCTGGTCTCGTGAAGTGAAACACAGTCTCAAGCTAACCACAGCAGACAGGGGGATGTTCGTTGATTGTGTTTCAGCTATAGTTTGAGTTCTTGATACAACAAGTTGTGTTTCAAAACCCAGGTCCTTGGAGGACTTAGTGCATTTACAGTAGAGGAGAATTGTAATTCTGTGGGTTATGGATAACTGGTCAGCACAATGGAGAGTCAACATTTGTTTGTTATTCCTGCAGCTGACAGCACCCTGCTCCCTTAGAGAAGAACTCCAAGGAGCAGTCAAAAGGAACTGAAAACACTCTGCAGTTCTCAGTTCACTCAAATGGCCACACATTTATCTGGACACAATGTTTTTGCTGAATTCATACATACCTAATTACATGGATCAAAATCTGGGAAGAGAGACCTGAAGTTGTGCAATATCATTGTTCCTTTTCATCATTCCGTGTGTGTTCCTTTGTGTCCTCCTTTTTGTCTGTTTCAGGGGTTGGGTTCTTTTTTTTTTTTTTTTTTTTTTTTTGGTAAAACAATGTCCACATTAAGTATTCATTTCTTTATCTTGTTAAAACTGGCAAATGAACAATTTGAAAAAAACGGTGTTGTCATGGTGGTATTAGTCTTTATTTATTGCAAGACTTGATTAAGAAATATTTAAAAGAAGTAGAAAGTGATAGATTACTGAGCTGAATGCTTTCCTAGGCAGCTGACACCTGAGCAGCTGAACTTTAACACTGATACTGACTGGGCTAAGGGAAGAAATTACTTTTATTAAAGTACTTGTTAAATAGCAAAAAGATGTGAAGGGGTAAAACTGGAGCTGATGACACAAGAACAGTCCAAAAAAGTTCAAAGTTTAGCTTAAAGACAAATGTGTAAATATAACAAATAAATCAATTATTTTTCAAGTTTTTAGGTACAATACTGTTCTGAGTGATTTCTAATTCAAAGACTAATTGATCTGAATTTAATGTAAAATAATGTATAACCTGAATTTTAGCTACAACTGTGGAACCAGATCTGTGTCTTATTTCTACCATGTATAAGATGAAGATACATTTATCTCCTGTCCTAGAGGTGTCTAACAAATTACTTGCACTTCAAACACGTTAAGACAGTCCAGCACAGCACAGCTGGTTCCAACTGGAGTCTCCTGAAGCTGAGTGAGGGGAAGGAGTTGGCTCTGACTCACCTGGACCTGTTCACCCAACGCCAGGGTGGGCAGGCCCATAGAAAAATGTCTGCAAAGCAGTTTGAAGGAAAAACCAAACAAAAAAGCCTCTTACAGCCACTGTGTGCAAGTACCTGAGTTTGGAGGTGCTTGACAGCCCTCAAGAGCTGTTGCTTTAAAGCATTTTCATAGGGCCCATGCACTGTGATGAAAGCACTGAGTGCAGTGATGTCATTTGTAATTCAGAACTGCAAGTGGCACAGCAGCCCTGGCAGAGACCCAGGGAGGGCTGGGGGATCACCATGCTCCATTTCAGCGGTGCGAGGGACACCGAGTGTGAAAGCCCACACGCAGCAGGTCAGCGCCACCACATCACTGCTGTCCCCTCCACAGCCAGAGCTGCTGCAGAACCAGCAGGGAGGGAGGGCAGCACCTGCATCCAGGAGGCACAGCAAGGATGTGGTTGGGTTCCACTTGCAGATTAGAGTAGGAAATGGATTTTCTCTCATACGTCAGAAGGAAACTCCCACAAACCTGAGGCCAGAGATATAATGATGAGTAAGGAATACTCAGTTTTATACAGACCTTTATGCTTAAAAATTGTTGCATGCTACAGGAGTTACCACTTTAATCATTTCACATCTAAGGATGGTAATCCTTATTACTTGTTGCCAGTTCATTATGTAAATCTGGGGGAGAATCATACATTAACAAACAAACCCAGCCCAGAGCATTTCTTTCTGAGGAATATGAGCCACATAAGGGTTTAAAAGCTCCTACAGTCTTGCAGCTTCCCAGGGCTGAAAGCAATTCTGTGTTTGGAAGGCTGACAGTCTCCCTTTCCAGTGGCAGAAGGGTACATTTCTGGGCTGAGGGATTACGAAATACCTGAACTTACTTCAGTTGCCACAGTTTTAGGACTTCAACATTTCCTGTCCTTGTGCAATCGTGGTAAGGATGAAAATTCTTTTGAGTCAGACTGCCAGTGAAATAAATAACAAGATGGCTGAAACCAAACGTACAGGATCTCTCAGCAGTTAAATCCTGGATTAAAAGGACTCAGGAAAAAAGTGGATGCTGGCTGATTACAAACACAGTTTGTTACAGACGCCACATTTTTATTAAAAACATACATTCTAGTTGACAACCTATAAAACACATGAATAAAAGCTGTTCAGAAGAACCCTTTTTGACTTAATACCCAAAATAAAAATTAGATTCAAGGATTAACTTTTCTTTTTATAGAGCATTTGACTTTGAAGAATATAATTTATGCTAACCATCCTTTGCAGATTATCTTGCATTTAAACCTGTTCTGGGATAAGAGTTTGGGGCTTTGGAATTCTTGGTATGAAATGCAAAGTTAATGCTTTGTGATAAAGAGAGCAGTCTAAACATACTCTGCAAAGTATCTTTTTGATTTAAGCAAAAGGAATAACTGTATTCTCATGCTAGGAACTGATTCATTACACTGACACTTTGCTAAGTAAAAGCTGCAGAGAGGAGTTTATAATGAAGAAATCCTTTGTGCAAAGCCCTTTCTGTGTTCTCACAGCACCGAGGTATTTGCTTACTCAGCAAGAGGGGCCCAGCCACACCGAGCGTGCACAGAGAGCCCCCAGCCCTCCTCTGTCCTCCCAGCTGGAAAACAAGCACCAGAAACTTCAGAAAACTGCTCTTTTCAGCACCAACCCCTACAAAACATTTGTCTTTCTTTCCAAGAAGGCATTTCAAGAGCTCTGCACACAGCAGTAAACAGATTCACCACACACACCACACGGGCCCTGGCTGCCCACACCAAGCACTTTCCCAGCCTCACTTTGCTTCCTCACTGCACTTTTGCCAGGGCTCTCACTGCACCATGACAGACAAACGTCACCTTTTCAGCATCTTTTGCCCATGCTTCTGCCACATTAGCAGGAGCTGCCTGTGTAATCCAGGATTCACGCTGGGGAAGCAGATTGAGGCAGGCAGACAAGGCAAGAATTCAAGGGGGGAAAAGATGAATCGCTCCAGAACTTTTCTGAGCAGGACAGAGCCGTTCCAGGCACTGTCCCACTGAGGCAGAGCTCTGCTACTCCAGAGTGAAAACTGATGCCCTTCAAATCTAGAGCATAAAACTGCATTTTTGTGAGGTTACCCCACTGAAGGGCTCTTGCTAGATTGTCTTTTTGCCTTGGGATTCCTTCTAGAAGGCTGCAAACTGCACAGTCCTGCAGTGTGATCCTGCTGCAAACCATTAGTAAAGGCCTTTAACCTCTGCATTTTCCTCAGCCATCATCAAAGCTTTCTTTTCTTTTCTTTTTAAAGTATCTTGCCTTTTTGAAGTCCTGAATTTAATAATTTGTTCAAGCAGTTCTGATAACTTTTCAAAAAGCTGTGGCTCCAGAACCTGTTACCACTGTGTGTGAGTATACATACATAGATGTTTTATGTATATTTATATATGCATTTCTTTATGTGCTGTTCCTTAAAAAAACCAACATTTATTTGCATCAAATAAATGATGAGCCCAGCCAGCATCACAGAATGGAAACCTGAGTCATGTATCCACAAGCCATAAGAATGAAAGGCAAATCAAATTTTTCACAACTGTATCAGTCATTGGAATAATCTCCCCAGGGAATGTTAGATCTCCCAACACTGGACACTTCTAAGATTCAGCTGGACAGGGTGCATGGCCACCTTGTCCAGCCTCCGCTTTTGGCAAGAAAGGTTGGACCACATGATCCTTGAGGTCCCTTCCAACCTGGTATTGTATCTATGACTGAAATATCAAAACTGTAACTGGCACTGATTTTTGCTTCTAAAAACCTCTGCAGCTGCATAACCTTAGTGGTGGTAACAGCAGTGCTGGGTACTGTGCCCAGGTAAGATGACATTGAACGTGAGCCACGTAATTCTAGGATCCTCTGGAGTTAACAGCATTGCTTCACTCCCCAGAATGATTTACTGAACTCCACTGAGATACAGTTCCTATTCTACATCTGCGGAGCATAGACAGCTGCAGGCATCTCACACCAGCACCTTTGCCAAAACATCAGGGAAAGCACCACATTCACAAAGCACCAGCTCACCCTGGGACTGCCCCTGTGACAACTGACACCAAGCACAGCCCCGGGGCTCTGGCACTGCAGACAAACATCCCACACAGCTCCAACACCAAGGATGATGTTCTTACCTTCACACCTGTGTGCAGCAGGATAAAAGGAATGGAAAGAGGAAAACTGTCCAGAGTATTGGGGTTTCTGCGTATCTTCTCTTCCCACCACATCACTGCTGCTCCTATACTTCGCTAAGTATAGAGATATATATATATATATATATGTATATATATAAAAAACACAAAATAAACTTTTCTTTGCCTTTTTTTTTTAAATTTTAAAATTTTTTAATTGCCCATAAAAAGAGCATGAAGAGGGCTATGACTGCTCCATTTTGTATTTTCTGTAAAACCGTCAAGGAGAGAGAAAGCAAGTAGACTTTATTGCAATGCATAATTCTAAAAAGACATTTTGCCTATGCTTAGCCAGCAATGAAAGTAAGTAGGTCCTGAGATTTTAAAAAACCACAGAAAATAATGGAGCACAGCCCAGTCCTACAGAAGCATGGCTGAATTTGAGCAAACACTATGCAGTATTTACCACAGTGCAATGCAGGTATTTATTAGTTCTGTTGCTAATCATAAATCTTAGAGACAGGAATTGACTGGGCACGTCCTTAAAAGAAAGTACTGGTGGGGTTTTTTTTAAACACCTGAAGCAAACCTAGATAGCATCTTTAAAAAATACTCTATGATAACAAATCATTCAATTAAAACACTTGTTGGTACACGCTTTGCACGTAATCTGCCACCAAAATGTATTTGCAGAACATAATGAGAAAAGAAGCAAGTTCATTTCTAGTCTGTTCAGGTTTCCCAATCTCATTCATCAGTGACGTTGCCAACCATTACCCATTTTCCTGTAGAGCCGTAAACAACATGACTCACCTCTTTATCTTCTCCTCTTCCTCCCAGAGGGGAAACAGTGTTGAATGCATTGTTTTGGTCATTTCATATACATTTGCTTTGCTGCTGTGTTTTTATGCGTGAGAAGGCAAAGTAACACATCTTGCAGGTGGAACTGGAGGCTGAGTGTTGTATTTAAACTCCTGGGAGTGCTTTTTGCATTCTGGGACTGACCTGTAGGAAAGCCTTGTCTCACACAGAGGAGCATTAGCTGACGTCCCTGTTGGGCCAGAGGCACACAAGCTGTCAGCCTGTGAGCTTTTAGTCTTGGACCCAGGCCACAAATAACAAAAAATACTAAAGCACTCAATACAGCATTTAATGCCAAAACCAGTGTGAAAGGGGAGAAAATGTTTGATATGATCCTGTTCTACGCTGCTGTATTTCATAAAATGTGATTTCCTAAGCCAAGTTTTGAGGTGTAAACAGCCCGAGGCCAGGCACAGTCAGAAGGGGACAGTCCTTAAACCATCCATCCTTGATGGCACATGTGAACTGTTGATTGCAAGAGAACTGTGTGTCAGTAAGCAAAGCAGGCTCCCGTGCCACAGGTGGAGTTGAGCAATTTTAAGTGTGTGTTTCCAGATCACAGTAGTTCTGTACCATGTTTGTGGCTTCATCAATTTCTCTTCTAGCCATCCAGAAAAGCTGTGACCATATTCAGTTCCAGCCCAGTGTCCTTTGCCCAACAGCTTGTATCTCATCTCATGTTACTTACAGGAGCTGGGAGCTGATGCAGTTGCACCTCATCAGACCTCAGCAGGAGCTGCTGGCTCTTCAGCCCCTCTCTTCCCTCAGTTCAGTGAGAGACCTTGCATGCAGGGATTCCACATAACAGAGCCCATGATAAAAGGGGTGCCCCTTTTACTGCCTTGCCCTTCCTGCCAGCACCACTTTCAGGTGAGAGCATTATCCCATGGGGCACCATGGCCACTGCTGCAGATATCCAGGAAACTGAGAACGAATTTCTCCCCCTCCTCGGTTACTGGCAGGAAAACACTTACTACTAGTGCTAGTTTAAAAAAAATGCATTGAAAAAGAAATAAAGTTTGTAGGTTTTATGATAAAGGTCCTACCAAGTGCAGAAAACTTTTCTGCTGTCTGAGTTAGTAATTTTTGTCTTTGGATAACATCTCTGGCTTTGCTGAAGATGGGGAAGAGCTGATTGCAGCAGTTGTTGGCTAAAGATGGTGCACAGAGTGGGTTTCTCAAGCATTGCTCAAGACAGTTCAGTATTTGAATGCAGAAGGAACTGCTCTTTCTGCAGTTGAGGTGTTGACTATATCCATCTGCAGTAGTACTTCCATTTCCTGAATCTTGGGCCATGCTTCAATCTCTGATGTACAATTCCATGACAATATCCACTATTTTCTGCTAAGTGAATACCCTGAGGTGAGAACTCACACATTTGTGTTTCCCCTGATTCACTGCATTTGGGACTCCAGACTGAGGAAGCAATTTACTGTCCTGCAGAGCTGCTCCAGGCACCATGCAGAGAAATGGAAAAACCAGCCCAGCATCAACCTTCCAGCCCAGATTGACCCCACGGAGTCTGGATGCCTGCCATGGAGGAGCACCAAAATGAAGGAACTGATGAGCAGAGTGATGTTGGGCAATTCAAAATATAATACACCAAAAACTTACACAGTGACAATGTACCAGACCTTCCACTCATCTTTTCCTCAAGTGAATCCATACTGTTACAATCCATAAATCCTCATTGCATGAGGAAGGTGATTATTTCCTATGGCTTGGGAGCCAAGGAGTCAAACATCACAGTGAACTACAAAGCACTCAGCTGAAGCTGCAGATGAGGTCTACAGTGCAACTGGTGCTGGTGTTTGACTAGAGGAGACTAGGAAAGTCTTAGGAAGGCAATGAAAAGCTTAGGAAAATCTTGGGATTTTCATTGCTGCAAAGCATCAGGGAAGCTGGCTGAGTATCACACAGTACATCCTTTGTGTGATGTATCTAAGATCAGGCAAAACCAAGTTGTGGGTGAAATTTCAAAGACAAGGAATGAATCTACACTCAGAAGGATTGTTCAGTTTCTGCAAAGTACAATTTATGCTAATTTTCACATGGCATTGCTTGCTTAAAAGATGCTAAGGCTGCCAAAATATTTGAAAAGGACACAACTGGAAGAAGAGGCGTTATATGCATGAAGTAGAACAAGAAACTTTTTTTATTCTATACAAAGAATGACTGAATTTTTACACTGAAGTCTTGATGTGCAGCTTGTAAATAGCGTAACTGTTTATACCGAATTTTGTCTGAATTGAGACATTTATCTGAACTGAATTTATCTGAGAAAGTCACTTTAAAAATGCGTTTTCCATCTATCATTTTAACTTGGAAAGACTTTTATAAAGGGTATCTATTTTTAAGACAATGCAAGTTCTCCTTGTTGAGGAACTGGTGGTTCTGTCTCCTTGCATATTAATTTACAGTTATAAAACAATTTCATTTCCTTTGAGGAGGCAAAAGCAGAGCTATAAACTGTCAATTTTCTCTTCTGCTGGGAACAATCACTTTAGAAAGGATATTCACTGTGAGGTACATAGATACGAATCTTCCTGACAAACATCTCCATTGGAGAAAAAGGGCTCTCAGAAGACCTCCCATCTCCACCCATCAGAATGGGTAATGGGGAAGAAGCTCTTTCAAAAGGGAGGTAGAAGTGTGCCCCAAAACCCCAGAGGCATACAGACATGGAGCCAGCCTGGAGAACAGCAACCACAAGTCAAAGCTGTGGTACCACTGACTTCACCAGTTTTGCAGCAAAGCAGGAATTCCATGGCGTTGGAAAGCAGACCAAGCTCATTGCTCTATTCTCAAAGCCCCTTACACAGGAAATCTCCCAAAAGATCAATCAAGAGCAAAAAGATAAAGGCCTCTCCTTTGTGCTGAGGGAGCTGCTCCAGCCCCGGCTTCCTCCCACAGGGAACACCAGCCTCTTGCAACATGGACATGTCAGCTTGGGAATCCTAAAAACAGCCACTGTAGGAAGGGATGGGCTGTCACAGTAACTCCAGAATCGCTCCAGCCACTGCAGTGTTGCCATTTCTTAAATGACCTTCAAGGACTTGTGCTTTAAATTTGACATAAGCTTCAGATCATGTTCATTCTGACAGAAGACATTTCCTAAGAACCTTCCATTGTCAAAGAAGAAGTGATGCAGTTTTATACTGTCACCACCTTTCCCCCTGCAATCCTCAGTAAATTAATTCAGCTGCTACAAGCAGCAGACTTGACAGGAAAACCAAACTAAAGAAAAAGTCAAGGTACTTGCATAAGAGAGACCATTCTTTTCACCAGCAGGTTTCTTACAGAAGCAAAAATGGGGCTGGTAAAAGCTGGTATAGAGAAGCTTTCTGTGCCCAACTAGAAACGCCCAGAATCCAGAGCTCCTCCCTGCTGTGAGATTTTCTCACACCATTCCAACTAAGCAGGTACTGGGAAAAAGCAATGTTTTCCTTTTCAACTCCAAGTAGTATGGATCCAAACAAATATTTAGAATTAACTGAGATTAAATCTGGAAATCTTAAAGTTTTGCTGTTTGTTTTTTTTTCAAATGTTCCCCTTTCACTAAGCAAGCTACAACATAATGTTGCGAACACAAGAGAAAGGCACACGATTGAAAAATGAATTACACAGATGTAAGTATTCAAAAAGCCACTGTTGGAAAAACAATATTTTTCAGGGTTATGGTTGGTTTGAGAGATTTTTTGCCATGTTATTACACTAGATTAATGTTTTATGCATCACCTTTGAAATTTTAAGTTATTTGGTTTTTCACTGACTTGAAAGAGAAGGAAAAATAAATCTAAAGTGTTGGTAATTTTCTGCACCAAATTTTGCAACAAACAGAACATCAAAGAAGAAAAAGTTACGACACTGCTGAGGCTCCACAGTGCATTCCATTTTCTGGGGTGGATTTGGCTTGGTGCAGGGCAGCTTGAATTCTGAAATGTGTCCTTGTTTCCATGGAGTAATTCTTGTAGTTTTGTCTGAAACAAAAGAAGATCCACTCTGATGAATATATATATTTTAAACATTTCCAAGTTATCTTTGTATTACTGTTTTAAGCAAAACAACTGTAGACAGCAAAAAAGCCTTTCTTCACAAGCTCCTTTGTTGCCTACTCTAAAATACAAGGCATGTGTTCCTGGCCAAACAAGGCAGCTCTTTGTTCTTTATTTGTAATTCCACTGTCTGGCAATTACCAGAAAAATATAGCTTAATAAGAAATTGAATCTGATCCACTCAATCAAAATACTGAGTCCATATTAATTATCTGTAACATCCACTTAGTTTACATTCAGAAATTAGAATTTCCCCCCCCCCAAAGTATAACTGACAGATTTGAATACAAATATTTTCAGCATTAAAAAAAATCATTTTAATAAGGTAAACTCATTTCAAGAAAGTAAAGAGGAGAGGGGGGAAAAAAAAAAAGAGAGAGAGAGAGAAAGAGAACCTGTCCTGATCCAGAGGAGGGGAACATCCCCATCTCCATCCTGTGTTTGCCAACAAATACTGTGTGTAGGAAATGAAGGCAGACAATTTGCTGCTCCAGAGCTTGGAAAGAGAAAGTGGGCACACACCAGATTCCATATCAGCTTTTGAGGAGCAATTCACCATCCCAGGGAAGACTAGCAGGATTTCCACCACACACATCTAGTGCCTGGCTCCGCACTGTCATCTGCCTATAGTTTCCAGTAGCTCTGTCATGCTCTAAAGAGTTACTGGAGCATTCAAAGAATCTGTATTTTCATGGAAAAGCTTATATAAAAAACCAAAAAATTTTCCCCAGGACCACATAGAAAGTGCGGATCCTACTTAGTAGGAATTAGCATGTCAGCTCCTACAGGATGGATACAGAATCCAGATACAAAAGAGGATTAGACCATGCTAATTTTCTTGTAGAAGATATTTGTCATCTTTACAGAAACATAACATTAAGTATTAAACTCTGTGTATCTTAACAGCCTTTCAGTTCGGAATTCATAATTCAAACCAAGCATGGCAGCGTGGTATCTGTCTGTGGCAGTGCCAGTCTCTTGGTGAAAACCAGGAATTCCATGCCCATCCTACACCAGCTTATAATTTTATGTATGCAACACCCAAGAGGCTGACTGAGAAAAGGAGGTGGCGAGGTTCTGCTGTGTGCTGATTTGAAACCCCTTGAAGTTTTTCCTTTAAATTAAATAGATTTTGTCATGCAGAGCCTGTATTTCTCATGAGTACACTGATATTCTTGTTTGTAGTTTACAGTCATACAAATAGAAATATTTCCATGCATGACCAAGCCAAAACTGTTTATCATCTCATCCCACTCTTTCTACCAGAGCTGAGGATCCAAGCCAGCAGCAGTATGTGGATTTAGGTCAGGCAAATCAAGCGTCATGCACCAGCCAAGCGCTTGCCTGCACTCCTGCCAACTGCAAACAGAATTCTGCAGCCCCAACCCCACCAACGCCCTGCTCTCCCTCTCGTGGCTGCTGAGACACTCAGTGTTTGTAGCTGAAAGCTCATAAACACAGAGCATTTTAATGCCACAGGTGGAAATGTAAGAGCTGCACTTTTATTTATGACTGACTGAAACAAGGGGTTTTGTAATGAGGGGGTTTTTTTTTGCATGTCACAACAGTGTTCAAGAGTTCTTTGAGCACAGCAAGTCTGAGTAGCAGCTTTCAGACACTGGGCAACAGCACATTTTTCAGAGTTGCTGTCTGCTGGTGCACCCCTTTAATCCAAACACCTTCTCCTGAGGGGACCTGAGACACATTCAGAGCTGCCAGGGAAATGTGCAATGGCCAAGCAGCAATGACAGAAGTTCCAGCTGTAATCAGCAGCTCCAAATCATTCATTTCTAGAGCTCTCCTTAAGAGAGATGTGAACAAAGGAAATGAGGACAGGAGAGGTGTGTTTAGAGGAACATGAAGCCAGTTGAAACACTTTCCACTGCACTTTGCTAATGCAATTTTTGCTGCTCTTAATATCTTCCATGAGTCTACAGAGAACCAGGCTCACAAGCACAGGAGATTAAGGATTGCAATATTTTAATTTTTGTGCTGACAGGCTTTTGTCATAATCTTTGGTAGGCTTGATTTGCTACTCTGACTTGCAGAGTGGCCTGACTTGGACAAAAAACAACATAGAAATTCTGTGTGACCTCTCTGAACCGGGCGCAGGCATCGGTTTTGTAGCTGCTGACGCTTGTGGCAGTGACTCTGCACATCTGGACTCGCTCAGGATCCAGGCAGAGGTGAACTACCTTGATGCTGGGATGCTTGAAGAGGGGGAAGAGTTGTTTGGGTTGGATTTCCTCTCTCCCCACCACTGCCAAAATTTGGCTCAGCAGAGAAGTAAAGGTTCAAACAGACGCAAACCCTGTATTTATTAATTTTATAATAAAGAACACATATGATCAAGCCCAACTTCCCAATAAACCTATTTTGCTAGAAAAATCAATCACACAAAACAGTAAAAGCAGGTGTTTAAGTTGCCTCGATGCAGATGAAACAATACAAAGATACCAAGTGTAACCTGAAGCATTATCTTAAATGTATTTCATCAAGGAAAGAAACAGGCACTGCTGGCCATCAATTTAAGTAATGCTATTTTAGCCATAACACAGAGCTTTGATTTAATTTAATACATCTTTTATATGAATAAGCAAATAGACTACAAAGATTATTACATTTTGTTGCACATGGATTATTTCTTATGGAAACTTTTGACATTTAGATTAAGATATTTAAATTTTTTTGGCTCTTTTTGCAAGTCCCAGACTGAACAAATGTAACACCTACCACTGGAAAGGTCCAAACCAAAACTAAGGCATGCACACTCCCACAGGAAAAATGAAATGAGTTTCCACGATATTAATGAAATGCTTCTGCTTCCTGCTAACCGGTAAAACACCAAACTGACCCATCAGACACCAACACAGGCTTTTCACTTACTTTGCTTTTTCCAGAAGTTTTATTGCTTCTTCTCTTCTATCCTGCTCCAGATACAGTATTGCCAGCTCCAGCAAGGCATTTGGAATTAGATAATGGTCATATTTTATCTTCTTCTCACTGCATTGGAAAAGAAATAGCCTAGAGACCTTGAAATGATATATTGTTTCCCTCATTTAACAGGTCCAAACACAAATAACTAGGAGATTAGCTAAGATCAGAAGGAGCTATCAATCTCTATTACAACACTTGTCATGTTCTCTATCTGAAGCCCTCTTCTGGGTTATTAAATGTGTATTTTGCATAAGCATCCTACACAATATGTATAATCTCAGGATTAGAAAATAATGCCTTTATTATCAGGAAAGTGTTAGAAAAGATGACAACATCATGAGCTCTATCCATGTGAGCTGACAAGAAGAGGTGCCATGCACCACATGATGTGCAGAAGTTCCCATTGTAATCACGCTCCCACCTGCAGAGTGCATTTGGCTTCTTGGGTACAGCTTCTTCATGACCGGGAAGAGGAAGGGGGCAAAAAAAGTAAGTGGTATCTGAAAAATTTTGTGCACCTACAGTCCCCCCAAAAGGAGAAAATACCTCAATAAAAATTGCATATTTGAAATTCTTCAACACATGGCTAACAACACTGGAAATTAAAATTTAAATACCTTGAAGTAAACACTAAAGATACTGCAGTCCTCTCCCTTCTATTCATATCATGGCTACATCTCCTCTTACTTGAAACTCAAGAGCTCTCCTACATGCCAGGTATGAAAACTTACTTTAAATAGATGTAATTAAAATGGTCTTCTGCTTCTGAGATCTTGCCCAAATGCTTGAGGCATAATCCCTTTAACAGCTTTATCACACACCGGTCATCTGCCAGTAGCTCTGCAGCTGCAGGAGGAAGTAAATGGCACATTTTAGAAAACTCTAGAACAGAAGAGACTCTCCTACCTGTAGGGA
>NW_008240027.1:415659-425667 GCF_000691975.1 Corvus brachyrhynchos | reverse complement strand
GGAAACTTTCAAAGGCAAATGTCAGCACAGTCCATCTACTGAAACACAGAAAAGAACTAGTTGGTGAATTTAATGCAGAGACAAACACACATCAAGCTTTTCAAAAATTGATCAAACTTTGTGCAAAAATTGTTAGGATGTTCTTTCCCTCCCTACTCCCACTGAAAGGCTATTCCACAGTCTTACTGCTCTGACACCTAAAAACTAATTTAGGGTGTCCATTTCGTAAATACTGAAGTCAAATTTACAGTCTCTCCACCCTTTGCCTTTATTGCCCTGTACAACTCTTCTGCTTCCTGACTTGTAGTCTCATAGTCCATTCATGGGCAAGAATTTTGTCAATTCTCTACCTTCATTTGGCTAAATAAAAATATGTGAAACTTTGCTACCTGTACCTCACATCCTACCATTTCTTCTTTGGAGTTATACTTCTGAGTGCCCAGAGTCTTACCAGCCTCACCTAGTTCTAAGTCCTTATTATCAACACCCTTTCTTCATCAGAAAATTTTGCATAATACATTTCAAAGAAAACTACTGGGTTTTTCATAGCCAATCCACATAGGCAGCTTACTCTTAAAAGTTTACAAGCAAAAATCTTCAGCTTAGTTGCTCATTTCCAATTCATTAAATATGCCTGAAAACAGCAAGTCAGTATTTGAAACAGGCAACACTTTAAATTGTTGGCATGTTTAAAATACATCCCAGTTTTCAATTTCATGTCCTCATAGTGTTCTAGAAACATGAATCGGCTACAAATCCCTGCAAAATGCAGCCTTACCCACAGTTTGCCAACTGAGAAAAAAAATGGAACAGGGAAATACTGTTGATGATGAAACAAAATGGGTGACAAAGAAGGTGAAATGGTCAAAGGCCTTTTTCTAGGATGTCACCTTCACTGAAAATATTTTCCCATTCTCTTTTTCAATTAATTAAAAATAGATAGTTTTAGCCAGTCTTTCAGGCAACCCTTTCAAATCTTGTGTAACTCACTGCACAGAAGTCCAAGGCCCTAGAAAAGACTGCAATGCAGTGTTTTAGCCTATATTCCTTTATCAACAGGGGCTTGATCCTTTTGCAGGAAGGTTGCATATAAAAGTAATGAGATCAAATATTGGTCAAGGAAAAACTTTGTGAGAAAAGCTGTGCAGACTGCTTGAACTCCCACAGGAACTGGGAAAGACTGACAAGAAATAAACACCAATTCAATTTTCTCATGGATAGTGAATTAAGAGACTGAGAGAAAATGTGGTAGCAGAGCCTGTTTCAGTTAAATCCTATACTGTGCTCATTGACAGGAAGGCCATCCCTTGTGTCCTGGATTTCTGCAGCACACTGGTGACACCAGCCAGCCCAAAGGTCATGTCATAAACTGACAGCACTTTTAAAACAAAAAAACAAACTCCTCTCCTATTTTATCCTTCAAAATTGAAATATCTGAGGTTAACAAAGCTTCAGGATCCAAATAATCAAGCCAATGCATATACTGATTTTGATCTAGCAAAATAAACAGTCCTTTAACACATCATAAACCATTCCTAACATACATTTGTGGATAGAAAATCACTTACTATTATTTTAAGTTATTGCTATATTAAAAATAAAAAATATTCCTATCTGCATAAACCATTTATGGTTTCCTTATCTATGTTCCTCCTGTGATCCAATTAACTTTACTAATGACTGTCTCTCTATTCACAGATAATATCTTTAGCTATTGCCCTGTAAAATAAATGCTTAAACCGTACCACTGGTTACCTGAACTTCTTGCCAATGCTTCTTCTGCTTCATTTAAAGTCTCTAACATGCCTTCTGTTAAGTTGGGACATTTTCCAATTACAGCGTAGCCATTCCAGATATACATCATTTCCTAGGGTCAGGGAGAAATGACAGCATCATTAATTACAGCACTGGATAAATGTAGTTGTCAAATACTTCAGTTTATCTCTGCATGATGAAAAAGTTACAGCTTCCTTAAATAAAGTCAGTTTGTCAAAACGTATTTTCATTGCAACTGAAAACTTGTTACACTGGTTTTCAGAACAAATTAGCCCTGGAAGACACCTCAATAGCCACTTACTGCACACAATGCAAAGGACATTGCTTGAACAGAATGCAAACACAATCTCACTTACAGAAGAAGGCAAGCACCAACAAAACAGACTTAAAACATTGACGGTACATGGATAATCATCCTTTCATTAAGGTCTCCCCTCGTTTTTCAGCTCTCTCCCAGCCAAGGCAGTAACACCCATAAATAAATGTGAGGTACTGCTTCCACAGAAAAAGTATGAAATCTCAGGACAGCAAGACAAACCCTCTAAACTTTAAGCCAAGCTTCAAACAAACTGACAGAATTTTAAATCTGAACTGTAAACCTCTTACATTCCTCAGGTTTGTATGACGTTCCCAAAGAAAGTAACTTCTTTATTATTCAACTGTCCTTAGAGTAAATTTTATTAAAACTATTGGCTGAATTCCTATTTGCTCTCGGGGTTCTTAGAGTATATCACCAAATGCCCATTGCTACTACCAATCACAAAGTGAAAGATGAAAATATTACAACTGGCCTCCATGACATGTTATTTAATCATAAAATCACAGAATATCCCGAGTTGGAAGGGACCCACCAGGATCATTGAGTCCAGCTCCTGGTCTTGCCCAAGAGCACCCCAAGAATCCCACCCTGTGCCTGAGAGTGTTGTCTAAACACTTCTTAAGCTCTGTCAGGCTGGTGCTGTGACCATTCCCTGGGGAGCCTGTTCAGTGCCCAACCACCCACTGGGTGAAGAACCTTTACCTAATACCAAACCTAAACCTTCCCTGACACAGCTTCATGTCATTCCCTCAGGCCCTGTCACTGATCACCAGAGAGAAGAGATCAGTGTCTGATGTATTTATTCTATTTATTTACCTGACCTTGTCTGCATGTGATAATTTAAAGCATTTGGATAAAATTTTTATATAGAATAACTGAATTGTGGAACTAGGGCACAAAAAGTTGTCAGGCTAGAATAGCTGAAACAGCATGTTAACCCCAGTCGCTGTTGCTTTCACCATCTGGTCTCTGTTGATTGGAAAACCTGTGCTGAGCTTACTGTACCTAGTGCAGATTCATTAACATGGTTTTCAAAGAGAAGTGTTCAAACCACATTTATTCAAGGCTAAATCTCTGAGCTAAGACTTGCTTGAGGACTCACTCCTTCCAGCAAGTCCCCTGATAATGAAAAGAAAAATCCTGGAGATGAGATTCTGCCCCCAGTTCCACATCCATAAAGTGCTTTTATCTGTTCAGCTGCGGCATCTGCTGCCTTGGAAACGCAACTGCACAGCAGCCAAGGACGCGGTGCCCGGCCAGAGAGCTCCTGGTACAGAAACCTGCTCTGTCAAAATCCCATTAGGATAGCCCAGCCAAACCCCAGGTGTGAACACTCCTTCCTCTCTGAAACCTGAAAGGAACATCAAAGTAACCTAATTATTTTTCTCACTTCACTCTTATTAGTGGAACGTAGCCCCTGGTGAATACCCACACTCTGCTGTAACAACTATTTCTTCAAGAGGCAGAGCGTCACATACCCTTGGTGGGCTGGGGAGTGGTCTCCAAGGGGCTCTCCTTGTTCTGGCATTTTTTTAAAGAGTATTTACTAATTATCCAACTCCTTCTTAAAAGCATAACAGCTCAAAGTGCTGCAAGTGTTAACACCACTGCACTTGGCAAATCCCTGGACTCAAAACCCTTTTATGTTCTCTTTTACATGTTCTTTGTGGACAGATTTTTGTAACTGCACCATGAATGCGTGTCTCATGCAGCTGGCCACAGGGAACAGGCCAGCATTACAGGGGAAAAAAAACTAAACAAAAAAACCCCAACAGTCGCAATGGTTTCCTGGAGTGGCCAAAGGAGTCGGTTGTTTCATCCCAGCACCCGTGAGCTGCTCTGGAGAGCACCAAACTGCAATCAATCAGGTGCACATTAAACAGCTCCTTACATGTAGTCCCCAATCCTTCCATTGTTTCCTTGACACCACTCCTCCTTGTACCTTAAAGTCCTCTGTTAGCAAATGACACGACAGAAGAGACCCAGGGCAAAGTTCCTCCAAAGGGAACCAAAAGAAAGCTGTTGGGAGCACGCTACTCTATAGCTGGAATAATGAGTTACACATGCAACACATTTACGTGTCACAAACAACTGGCTGAGTTCCCTGTGGCTGGTGCATGCCCCAGTTTTACAGCATTCCTCACATTCATTTGGCTTTGCTTTGGGAACATTCCAGTCTCCTGCAGAGGTTTTACCTTAGAAACAAGGAAAGATGTTTTATTCCAATTACCTCGGGTTTATTTCTCTAAATTACAAAAATGTTGAAAAGGGAGTGTATGTGCATATTTCTGACTTACCAAAGGTGGGACAGGCAAAGGAACAGGGTTTGAAGAAAGATACCGTCGTGCTTTCCGAATTGCAAACTTCTCTGTGGGCAGAGATTTCCCTGCAATTTTCAGTTTCAGACTGGGAACAATCCTGAAAGTTTAAAGGAAAATGTAAGGAATTTTACCCCTGTGAACCTCTGGGATGAAGACATTCAAACTAAAAAAAAAAAAAAATCAAAACAAGGAGAACTTAAAAAAGCTGTTACACACTGGGCTATTGCTACCTTGGGGAAGCTGAGCCATACATACTCACAAAAGCTGTCTTTATGCAGGGCACGTTTATCTCTAGGCTTCCTCTTTAATCAAGCAGGAGGAGAGGGACTCTTCCCCACTGAAAGATTAAATTAGATGATGCACCTGACTTATAAAGGGCTCATCTCTCTTCACAGACTAAGAAAGAGGCAAACTAGCTTTTGTCTTCCCGTTCTCCCAAAGACTAAAACTATTCACTTCATAATGGATTCCAAATTCAGTGAAATCTGTTTATAATGATTACAAAAGACAGAGAAAACTTGAAAAGTATCATGTAATCACATTTTAAAAAATTAGATTTCATACAAAAATTGTAAATCCTAAAGTAACCAAATTTTCTTTGTTCCAGCAGGCTGAAACATTACTTTAACACAGTGAGGTTATCTCACTTTTTTATAATTTATAATTATAAATTATAATGCATAGATCCACTTGCACATTTAATTATTTCTTACTTCTCTGAGACTCAGAACCCAAGAATCAAATTGCGCTGATGTTCCCACTAAGGAAGAACACATCTTGCAGCTCAATCCATTGAAGGCTTTCACATCTTACATTCCATTTTGATTAAAGGAAGCAACTGAAAAAGAATGTATTACATGGAACAGCAGCAGCCACTGTATGGCCAGGAGAAACCTGCTGTCTGAACTCAGGGTCCACTTTAGCCTAAAGGATGTTTAACTCTGCAATTTCCTACCAATCCAACCCTATTTGCACAAATCTTCAAATCTGCATGATGAATAACTTTGCCTCTCTTCCCCCAACACTGTGACATGAAGAGATAGTAACCAGTTGTAACTGTGAGTTTGTAAATTTTACCTAAATAATTCAGCTTCACTGTCTCCAAAAGGACTGCAGTCATCTGGTCCAAACATACTGAGATAAGCAGCTTTCATGTAAATGTAAGTAGCCTGTAAATGCAATGAAGAATATCTATACAGAAAAATGAATTTACAGCATCATCTTTATTCATATAAAGCGCAAAACAGCAACATAAAGGGAAGAAGTTCCTACCTTTGTTCACAGTCTTACAAAAATTTAAGAGAGAAGTATTTTAGAAAGTGAGTACAGAATATTGTTTTTAAATCATATATGTCTTTGTTTAGTATGTATCAGCTTATAGTTTGTGTCCAAATTCCAAGAACAAATCTCATGCTTGCTTAAAGTAAGTTTTTAATACTCTTAGGAACACATGCTAGAAAACCTAAGATAAGGTCATGCTCAGAGAAAAAACCTAGTATTATACAGTCTCTGTGTCCCATCACGACTTGGCGACATATCCCAAATAGTAGGTTCTAGAAAACAGTCACTCCCTGGAGTTCAGGAGAGCAGACTTTGCCCTCCTCAGGGATCTGTATGGTAGAGTACCATGAGATAAAGCCCTGGAGGGAAGAGGGGCCCATGAAATCTCATTAATATTCAAGAATCACCTCCTCTAAGCCCAGGAGCAATGCGTCCCAAAAAAAGAGGAAGTCAGCCAAAGACTCCTGGAGGCCCATGTGGGTGACAAAGGAGATCCTGGACAAACTCAAGACACAAAAAGGTAACCTACAGAGGGTGAAGGGAAGGGCAGGTAGCCCGAGAGGAATACAGAGAAATTGTCTGAGCAGCCAGGGATCAGGTTAGGAAAGCTAAAGCACTGATGTCTGGCCAGGGATGGCAAGAGCAATAAGAAAAGACTCTATTGGTATGTTGGTGATAAAAGCAAGACGAGAGAAATGTGGGCCCTCTCTGGAAGAAAACAGGAGACTGGGTTACCCAGGATCTGGAGAAGGCTGAAGCACCCCGACCCAGGATCTGGAGAAGGCTGAAGCACCCCGACTTTTTTCCTCAGCCTTCACCACCAAGTGCCCCAGCCTCCCTGCCCAAGTCACAGAAGCTGAAGGTAGAGAATGTGAGATGAACTGCCCAGTGCAGAAGTCTGGGCTCAAGACCATCTAATGAACCTGAAGGTGCACAAGTTCATGGACCCCGAGGGAAATGGTGAATAAAGTTGCTAAGCCACTGCCCATCATATCTGAGAAGTCAAGTCAGACCAAGGAAATTCCCACTGACTGGAATAGGGGAAACATAACCCCCATTTTTAAAAAGGCAGAAAGGGAAGACAAAGGGAGGAAAGCTACCAGGGTTCTGGATTGAAGAACTTCTCCCTTCCAGATGCACAGGGATGAGCACCACTTCTAATTGTATTTATTACCCTGGAGGCACCACCGTGGCTAACCTTGCTCACCACCAGAAGAGCTTTTATCCATAGCATAATTAAAGAAATGGCAACTTGCACCATTAATTGCAACATTTGATGACACAACCAGTCAACACACAGCATCTATAACAAGTTACTCTTCATCTACCGGTTGGGCCCAAAAGATTTCTGCTTGCCCACCAAGATTCAGATTTGAATGCTTGCAATTCACATTGTTCTGTAGCAGCCACAGCAGGCCAGGTTTATACTACTTTATAGGCTGTACCTTCGAAGCAACAGAAAGTTAACTTAATTAGATTGAAAGTTAGTAGATACTATAGGGCCTCTTGCCCTCCTGTTCTGCTGAACTTACCTTTGACCAAGTGTTTTCTTTGCTCAGCAGGTCCGCGTAGAAAAAAGCCATCTTCCACTGGCGCTTGTAGGTGAAGCACCACATCAGCTCCCAGTAGCACATGTGATGGAATTGCTTCCAGTACTGCTGAGCTTCGCAGCATTCCTCGTACCTGTTGACGGCCTGCACACAGAGATTTCCAAACACTGCCTTAGTCACGTGTAAATGCACAGACAGCGGTGCTGTAACACACATCGGGGCTCCAGGATCTGCCTGCATGGCCCCTGCAACTTCCAAATTATTGACAGCCCAGTGTTTCCCAAAATCACATCTGTTGGCTTTGCACAAGAGGCTCTTGGCTACACAGTCATCCTGGTGTTAGCAAGTTTACCCTGCCACAGAGCTCCCCACTCCTGAAAGTTTTGTTCTAAGCATAATCAAAATGAATGTTTGTGTCTAGGGAAATTAAGAAACTGAAGGCAAAGGACAGATGCTCAGCTGACATTTATTGCTGTGCTTCCACAGATGTCAAGGGAGATACTGCCCTGCATACCAGATGATACTCTGTCTCACAGTATTTTGGACATGTATTCTTAATAATTTTTCAAGTCTTTTATGGCTCTCTACTCACAGTGAAGGCAAAGGATTATCAATGGGTCTCATTAAAGACACATCTTGCTTCAGGATAGGAAAAACAATGAGAAAACTGTGTCATCAATACTGCTGGGCTAGATTATCACCAGAACTTGAGAGGGGTAGGAAAATGAGCTGGAGAAACAAGTTAGTCAAAATAGTTTACAAAATTCCTACTTGTAATTCAATAAACTACAAATTACATATAGGCCAAATCCAGAGGAAGCATTAGCCAAAAAGGAAATACCATTCCTGGAGGAATTTTTCCAAAGCCTTTGAAATTTACTTTCTCAAGAGCAAAATAATTACTTACCGCATCAATATTACCCTTTAGTGTTTCTATCCTGCCTGCAAAAAACAGGAATATGGCTCCCTGTAATAAATAATAATAAAAATACAAGTATTCTATAACAGTTTTCAATCTGACCATACAGTATAGATCTTTGTTTTTTGGCAAGAAAACATTAAATGAACACACCAAATAAGTTAAGATTCATTTTACCTTTGGATAGCGCGCCAAATAAGGCTTAAGTAGTCTTTCTGCCTCCTCAACGTTTCCTTTTCCTGTCCCTAGAATGTGTAAAAATGCAAGTGATAAAAATAGTTAGAAAACAAAGGAAAAAAAAAAAAAAAACAACAGGAACGCAAGGTACTAATTATCCATCTTCAATTGGCCAATATGTTGGCTCCTCTCTCCACTAAGTAAGGCATAAATACAGGTTGGTGCTGCACTAAGGCAGCAGCAGGAAGCCCTGACAACATTGTGCTTCCTGACTTGAAAACTCAGGCACAAACACATTTTGTAGAATGATTTAGCAGGCGATAACACAGAAGTAAATGTTAGCAGGAAGCTGTTACCTCCCCAAAAAAGTCCAACATCAACAAAGCATTTATCACTTACAGCCATTATTTTAACCTCCCCAATAATGCGCTTGGCTAAAACAGATTTAGTTCTCACAACCTTCTTGGCCATCCCCATTATCTGCCTTCTTATCTGTTAAACAAACCTCCATCTTGAATATTAAAACACACTCTTCAGTTATGATCACTACTGTAAAACACCCCACAAACAAGTTACATTTAATCTGGTTACAAACAAACAATTCACCAATAAATAGGTGATGGAATAATCTTTTTCCCCTTTGTGTCCCACAAGAACTAACCAAATCCAAGAGTAATTATAAACAATCTTACCTAACACAAAGGTCATGAAAGTATGATAGCAAAGCAACAGCATGGTACACAGCACCGACCTAAAGCTGTATGATGATGCTCCTTCTTGAAGCTGCAGCAGACCATGTTCCTGTGCAAACAGAGGTAGGGGTTCAAGGTGCTGGAAAAACCAGGGCTGTGTTTTGCTGGCTTAACTTCTGCAGCGTCAGCTACAGATTGCTCACCAAATTCCCCAAAAGGCACTGACTGCTTACAGAGCAATCAAAGATAAAAATGCATATATTAATTTATCTAATAGTTTTTCATGGAGTTACTGCTTAGCCTGGAAAACACCTGGTGACAGAGCAGCAAACTGGGATGTATTACATGGTTAACATAAGAAAATGAGAAACAACTTATCAGCATGATCTAAGTGCTGCTAAACAGCATTCCAGAAACAAAACACAGGGTTTTGAAAAGCAAGACAAAACCCACACATCACCATTGTACAGTGTATTCTTGTTTGCTGTGGTTCACTGCATAGAAGAGTTTGAGGTATGAAGAAAATAAAATTTTCAACGAGCAGAGCAAAAGATGTCAGGGCAAAAAAACATTTTAAAGTATGCGAAGAACAAAAGGAGCTTTCAATGATGTTGGCCCACTACCATCAGTGGAAAAACATGATGAAAAGAAGAGTATTCCTGTTCCCTTTGGGAAGAACTACAGCAATCAAGTATAACACTGTGTTCATATTCAATGACAGCATGACGGATAACCAACTTTAAGGATTCAAGTTCCTGAGGCAAGAGCATTTATCAGCCCACTCTAGGATTAGTTCCACGATATCAACAGCAAGAATATAAATATGCAAATGTATCAAACAAGAGATCTGCCTACTTGTAAATAGGCACAGTAAGACATTCACTGTGTGCTGGGACAAAATCTGTTTAAAAGTTACTGCACCACTGCACTGGAAAGTCACTGGAACATGATGTATGTGACTACAAGGACACTC
>NW_008240027.1:387328-415628 GCF_000691975.1 Corvus brachyrhynchos | reverse complement strand
TCAAACCAGCTACACTATAAATAGGAACTCTGAGAGATGTCTATCAGAGGCACCAGGAAAGGTATCAGGGAGAGCCCTCAGAGCATGATCCCAACACAGATTTACATATTTTGTGTGTCCTTGTTGACTGAGGGGTGTTACACCACCACACCTTTATTGCTTAGTGTGTAAACACTGAAGTCTGTAATCATATTCTCATTTCCCCCGGACATCTATTTTTCACTTAACTAGTGCAGTTAATTGTTTTCACATAAATACGGGGGGCGGTTGTGATTTTGCTTCTCTTTGGTTTTATTTTTAAAACTCAATGTATTACATTAATTACTGCTACAAGAAAAAATATTACTCATATTTGCAGACCAATTATTATAACATCTAGCTCGGAAAAAATAATGAAAATACTGACTTGCATGTCACTACAGAAGAAATTAAAAGACAGTAAAATCATTACTGAAAATCAGTGACTTAATGGAAATCAAATACTTAGCAAAATAAAACCAGCTTCATTTTCTGCTGAGAGCAAAAGTTTTGATACAAGTAAGTAACAAAATATGATATATCCAGCTTCTTCAAACTGTCCAGATGAAACCCACAAATACTTGGACCTTTGAAAAAGTAGCACTTCAAGGCAGAAATAAGACAAAGCATCCTGAGGAATGAATTTCGGCAAAAAAAAATTCCATAGTATATTTCCAACATACATTTTTTGAAGTGAGAAATCTTCAGGCTTGATATTTCATTGAGCCCTTACTGACACTAGGCCTTACAGCATTTGGTATCTTCCATACAATATAAAAACATATATAAAATGAATGTGAATAGCACTAAGAATGATTCAAACAGATTTTGTCATATAAAATAATGTAACCTTTTGTCAAGTTGATCTCAATTATGTTTTAGTTTCAAAAGTATATTTTATATACTGTATATACTGCATATTTTATACAGCCAAACACAAAGT
The DNA here is from genome assembly GCF_000691975.1 of Corvus brachyrhynchos. Lineage (NCBI taxonomy): Eukaryota > Metazoa > Chordata > Aves > Passeriformes > Corvidae > Corvus > Corvus brachyrhynchos. The sequence continues at coordinate 414,667 of NW_008240027.1, read as the reverse complement.
TATAATCTCTATGGACAAGGAATGAACCCACTCCCACCTTGCATGGGACTGCATCCTGGATAGCAGTAGCTGGATTAAGAATATTGCCCATTCATCAGAAGAGGGCTTCAAATCTGACACCCTTAATTCTCAATTCTTGAACTGAGTAATTACACAGGCATGAGAAGCTCACTGAGCAAGTTAGTTCACTCTATGGAATGTCCATAAGCCTATCTAGTCCAGCAGAGGTATTAAAGAGTGTTTACTTTTCACTCTGCCGCCTGAATATCCCAAACTTTCTATATTAAAGTAGTAACAATCAGTAGACACAGCCTAAATTAAAGAAATCTAGAAGTAGTTGTTATTAGTATTACAACACTTGCTTGTACAAAACACTGCAGCAAAGCTGCTTCTCCTCAAAAAAACCTCTTGCAAACTGCTTCTCTTACAATGGGATACCCAGAAAATAGGAATATGAAGGGTGTCACTGGGAATCATGTTTTACATCTCACACTCCCTAGCTGGCCTACTGAGTCTCCCTCTGCCTGGCGAGGCAGAGGTGCTCCTCCAAGGAGCAATTTGGCGCAGCAGCCTGGGTCAGCCACATGAATCACCTTTTCAAGCACCACCCTTTCTCCACAGGGAGCCTTACACGAATTAGCCAACAAACTCCATCAACCAAGGGAGTGCCGGGAGCTGGGCAATGTAATGCTCACTGGGATCAGACTGAGAATCTGGGAACCAAATCACAAGCAGCTACTTGAGCCTAAGGAGTAACTCTGCAAACAAATTGCACTCACTTAGGGACTGGCACCAGCGAGCACATTATATTTAATTGTCAGGACACACCTTCTAACCATAAATAACCCATAACTATCTCCCACACCTATGTCACAACTGATATAAGCAATCCCAGAACACCAGGAATGAGCTTCCAAACAAAGTCTATTACAGGGCATATTGCGACAATATAAAACAGATGTCAAGGTAATAAGTGTTTGTAATTTTTCCAGAATTACATTTTTCTAATTTCTCTAAATTGATGCTAACACACTTCAGTTTTACTTCCCCACAAAATATAAACTACTCTGAAGGACATAGAACACAGAGTAGGGAGCAATAACGCTTCCTAGAAACAGACATGATCCAGTGTGGTAACTCTCAGCATTCTGTGCAAGTTCCTCATGACATCCCACAATCTAATTCCCAAGACTGTCACTACATTATATCAGTATCTCATTGATTCAATTCTTGTTCCAAGACATCCAGTGCTCTGTCACTCAGGACTCCCCATGTGAGCAGCGGGGATTCACACAGCAGTTGCAGGACAAACAAGGACAACGCTCAAAAACATTATCAGACAACACTGAGACTGGTTCATATTTATTTCAGCTGTTATTGACTAAAATCCATCAACTTTCCCGAAGCAAAAGCTCTTGCATGTTATTTTTAAACCATTCTTTTAATTAGGGATCTTGACAATGAAAGCAAAGCAAGGTCATTGTTCATGTCTCATGGCCTGATCACATTGCTGCAGGTTTAGCAAGGAGGATGGATACTACTAATAGTTTCACAAAGAACTGACTAGCTAAGCTGATAGACAGGGCACTTGAATGCATCCCATGGAATAGTATTAAATTTAAACTTCATTTAAAATCTGAAGAGACTAAAATGCAATTCAAAAGAGATACTTAGTGAGAAACTGGAATTCAATTTATTAGAAATTGATACATCAAGAATATTCTTCAGCTCAGTTGCTTTGGGAAAAATGTCCTCCCACATAAAAAAAGTATAATTTGAAACAAATTGGTTCTGACAGTTTCCTGCCTTCTCCTGAAATCATGCTGTCATCTGACCCCCTGACGAATTGCACTTAACATATGGTAGGCTCACGTCACACTGTTCTACAGTTTAGCAGCACAGCACTTGTAATCATCTATAAAATAAGCACAAGAGTAAATATTAGCCTGAGACCTGGCAGAGGAGCCAGTGAGGAGGGTTCAGGCTTCCAGGGAGACAGTGCAAGGAATCTCCTGCTCTCACGTCACAGGTTAGTCACAGTTAAACACCAGAGTGCGGATGGTACACACACTCCACCTACTGCCCAGAGAGGCTGCTGTGCTCCCCAGCACAGAGTGCCTGACAGACACCTCTGCCCACAAGGCACTTTTCACAAAATTGGGCAAAACTGCACTGAACTTCACTGCCCAAATGTGGGGCCTGTGCTACTAAACACAAATAAGCCCATTTTTTGACTAATGATGCAAGGGAAAGGAGCTTAAACAGTGTGAAGGCCACAGCTGGCACATCTTGGACTGGAAGGGAACAAACATGGCCTCAGGCTACTTTTCATATTTTCTTGATCTTATCCCACCTACTATTTTGAGACTCCAGACTGCTGTTAAGTTGATCATGATGTCCACAGTGCCCGCAAATGGCTTAGGAAGTAATGGAGCTTTGGGCATGTCCTCCATTTGCTTGTTCCACATGACATGACTCTGAGACAAGGAAAGTCCCCAGGGGCAAACCTGCTGGCTTTGAGGCAGGTTGCTATCGTGGAAGATCACACAATGCAATTTTATATCCACTTTTAATAAACACATGACCCACACCAAAATCAAGCTGTCCTGCAGTGCACTGTAGCTCTCCCAGGTAATCTGTAAACAGCTCAAGGCACTAACCACGACTCTGCTGCACAACCTGGTGCTCCGAGTGAGCATTTAAAGGAAAAGACTGAAGCATCAAACACAGGTGTATGAAAAACTCCTTTCTTCTGGATAAGTGCAGCACATGACACACAGACTTTCATCTCCTCCTCTGTCACTGTTTCTTCCACCTTCTAGACTCTTCTCTACTGTCTTGTTGCAAGCTTCGGAAAACCACCACTGGAAAGGATGGCACATGCAATTGCAATTTTGTTTTTGGCTTTAGGCACCCGACTTGCAAATGCTAAATGCAGAAAGACTTTTTTAGGATGTTAAAATAAACGGCCACTAATGAACTTTGATCAACATGTTTAAAAAACTCCTTTGCATGGTGTGCAAACAACAGGGTTTTGCTCAAATTTATGGTAATCTCAGTCATGCTTCTGTGAGTTATTAAGGAACTGCAATAGAAGCTGACTCATTAACTCAAGTATCAGCCCACTCACAGCCATGCAAGAAATCCCAGGGCCAAAAGAAACTCAATTAGAGGGACAATTTCCATCTGCAGTAGTAAGATGAGTGCTCACCAAAGTATTCTCAGAACTCTGCTAGTACGTGAATTGCCCTTAAATTTCTAAGAGAATATTTTGCTTTAGATGATCTGTTGTTGAAACTGACAGGTAGAACTATTTGATTTTTGCCTTTACTGCTTGTGAAATAGCTCCTGGTCAGCTCCTGGAAATTTCTAAATTGTAATCCACACTCTGATCCTTGCTTTTAAATAAGACATTTTATTTTCAGATATAAGATCCTTCCTGTAAATCAATAAAATGGTGATGACAGTCATTCCCCTGCCATGTAAGGCTTCAGCTCTGATAAAAAGGCACTTCTCTCCTTAAAACTTGTTTTGTAAATAGAAAGCATTATAAAAGAGTTAAAAGTTAACTTGTTTTCATGGCTTTTCTAGTGCTTGCATCAGATATTTACCTCACGTAGCATTTATGAAAAATGTGACTAGTGGTTTAGGTTAAAGGGATCATGCTCCACATCATGTTCTCTTAACCCAGGAGCCCAGCTTTGAGGGAATCTCATGTTCTGCTTGTAGAGAGACAAGGGCAAGTACAAGGTATCAAGGCCAAGATACTCCCACTAATTTAGTATTCTTTTGAAACAATGAAACCACAAAGCAGTAGCACAGCTCTTTCTCATCACGATGTGAGTTTTCTGGTGCTCCATTACTAAACTTCTTTTCTTAAATATCTTGCTCAAACAATATAGGTCAAACTGGTTACTGTACAGGCAAAAAAGAACTTACTCACTTAGATAGGACAATGTAGGTGCCACACTCAAATTTCCAGTTGCTATTAAAGCAGAAATTAAATATATTTTTTTCCCCTGTCATGCAAGAACCTGTCAGGAACATTCAGACCCCATAATCATAGTAACTACCAAATAAACTATATCATATTCTAAAGGCTAGGAATACACTTTTGGCTACAGATTTCTGAGCACAAGCCTACATCAAAAGACCAGTAACTAAAAACCTAAATAAACTGACATTCCTGTATTAGCCACTGCCTTTACCACATTTCACAACTGTTTCATTACTGAACAACGGTATGACAACATTTGAATTGCAATAGTTCACACAAAAATATAAAGCAAAACTGAGATGCAGGAAAGCATCAGTTCCACAGTGCATATGTGTGATATCAGAGGGTTACAGCTAATGTGAGGGAGAGGAGAGAAACTCCCAACCCTGTTTTTAATTTAAGAGTGAGGGGAACATACCAATAATATTGAGTTCACGTTTACCTTATTCCCAGAAAATCCAACAAACTCCAGTAATCTCAGAATCCGTGCAGGAAACATGGACAATGTCTACAGAGAAAAATTCAAGAGTTACACAGTAACAGATTTTCTGCCTTTTCTGCTACCCATTGCCTCCTGCAATTTTTCCAAACACACGAAATATTTAATAAAATTACTAAAAACATCTCTATATGAAAATTTTCAGGGTAAATGTATATACCTGCTATATTTTACCCATGATTTAAACAGAAATATCTGTTTAATATAGGCACCCTTTATCTCCAGGATGCCCTACACAGAAATACATTTACACAGCACCTGCTCAGTAACTCCAGTACTTCTTGGACATTTCAGAAATTCTGGGCTCATACCACACAGTCCATATTTGTTCTTTGTGCAGTACATCTAATATTTGGGCATGTGCCAGACTTATGCAAAGCAATGCAAGCAAGAGGAAGCTCCAGGCACTTTCTGTAGTCCATCCCCTGAACAACCACATCACCCCTCACCATGTCTGGGTCAGTGCCTCACCGGGAACCATCCTGCACCATTTGGTCACCTGCTTTTTCGCCAGAACACAAGCAACAACAGCCAACAGTGGCTGGAGCAGCACTCCAAGCTTCATTCATGTGCCCCACCCCTCCAAATGCCCTGCTAACTGCCTAGATCCTGCTAGTTCTCCAAGTGTTGGGTAAACAGTAAGTGGAACTTGACAGGCACAGGCAACTGGTGCTCCTGTGCAAGGCTTCTCCTGGCCTCCATCCCACATTGTGGGCAGCAATCTCTTTATTTCTAAAGTGTGTCATTATCTGATGTTCTCAGACCAGACACTGGGACCCTGCACTGTCAGAGCACACACCTAATTTTAACCACACAATCAGTATGATGACAGCAGAACTTCTCGGGAATTCAAGATAGGCTCATTCTCAGGAGGCAGCAGGATTTCAGCTCAGGACAAGAACTGCTGGTACATACCAGGTTAAATGCTCCGACTCCAAGTTTTACACCTCCCTCAAAATGAAGATGGTTCTCTCCTTTGACATAATGTGGGGACTGTATGAGACTGTCCAACTCCCTGGAAATGCACAAGATTCTGTTACAGTGTCAATAAATAACATGATTAATTACACTTCAGTAAGAAAGTAACCCAATTATCTTCAACTATGGAGTAGTTTATTAAAAGGTCAATTTATCTTCTCACCCAAGTGAACAACATCTAAAACATTTTGTTGGATTTATCAACAAATCATTTCTGTCACATTACTATCAATTATAAAACATGGAATCCTGGAGAGGAAATCCTGTCAAGCAGATATAGTTGATATTAAACCAAATTTTGCCCTGAAAATGTTCCAAGGATGGCTGTTGGGAGCATCACCAAACTTCGCTACTACAAAAAGAGATGATGGGGCAGTGCATGAGATTTAAATTTTAATTAGCAAATTTGACTTGAGTTTCACTAATCCCTGGATTATGTGCATGTTCAAAAGAATATTTTGTTTTATATAGGAAAAGACAATTTTAATACATATTTTAAAATAGGCAGATGTATCAGAAGTTACTTTCACTCATTTTTCTAACTTTTATAGGTCTCAGCTTTGTAGCGTCCCTTTATTTCCCATGTAATCCAGCTCAGTTTGAAATCAATTTGCCCCCAAGCTTTCTATAGCTATCTGGTTTTTATACTACTATTGTAGTTTATTTTGTTAATTATTAGGAGAGGAAAAACACTGTTCTAATGAAAGCATGTATTTGTGTTCAGGCTGTCATATTTTCATTGATGGTTGTTGCCAACCAGCTCAGCACTATTCCCTGTAAGTGCAGTCTTTACAATGGACTTGCATTTAGAATCACCTTCAACACACACAAACATGGACACTGTCATCTCTCTCCCTTCCAGTGGGCTCCTGGAGAGCCTACACTTGATGTTGTTTTGTGTCTGCTGGACACAAGGTATTTTGTGCCCACTCTGAATCAAAATATAAAATTCTAAAATAAATAAAATATGATGCATGTTTAGCCCTCACTTTTTACTGTGCTTCAGCTACTGGTTCTAAATGCTCCAAAAAGCTGCAGCTGGAACTATAAAGAAATGTCATTTCATTATGTCTAATGCCTACAAGACCTGCAAATTGTGCTATGCAGACACAATGAACAGTACATCATTTAGAACAGTTATTTTTTGACATAATTTCAAGGATATAGTACTCTAAGCAGGCTAACCTTGGGAGTTAACAGAGTTAGGATCCACTATCTCCACAATCCAAATCAAGCATAATGTTAATGTCCTTTGTTATGCAAAGGAAGAATCTGTGTGGACTGAGAAAATCCATAGACATGAGCCCCATAATAAAGACTCAATAAATACAACAGTAATGAATTTGTGAATTCGATAATTTTACCAGCAGCACTTTTTACTGAGAGAGTGCATTTAATCACATCATCACTCTGACTCACCTGTAGGTTTGGTAACTGTTTCGGACTTTGATGCCTCCTTTTATGAAGCTGACCATATTCTCATCCTGTTGGAATGGAAACACATTAGCAATGTGAATTCGTAAGCATTATAAAGGGCTTTTGTCTTCTTAAGATGAATACACACCTGGAACATAACCAGCATGACACAGACAATATAAGCCTCTAAGACATAATACATGGATTTAGGATTTCCTTTCTATATTAAAATATTTTTCCTTTTTATATTAAAATATTTGTTCAGACACAGGCACTTTATTTTAGTGCTTTCTGTAATCAGTTTAGCCCTTGTCACCTTTGGACCATCTGAATTTGCATTAATGAAGACAGGGACTCAGCTAATAGATGTCACCTAAGGTACATACACTTGTGCCTCTTTCAAAAAAATAGCTTTCTCTCATTTGCCCTTGAGCACAGTTAAGATATATCTGGTGCTGAGCCAGGAAATCTACATGAGTAACTCCTGTCCTCAGGAGTCTACAGGACACAGTCTCATATCCTAAAAGGGAAGATGGGTCAGTAAAATTATGAAGGATATGCTCTTTCTGCTTTGAATATTCATATATATATATGAGATCCATACTAGTAAGATAACATGTTACATTATAAACTATAACAAACTGAGAAATTACAGCAAAGTATCTGGGGCACCATTAGTTAGAGGCTCTTTAGTTTCATACCTTTTTGGTGGCAGTTTCTTGCCTTGCTTATATAATCTGTCATTCTGGTTTGTTTTGATATCTGCTGTTACTTTAAGACAGAGAGTCTTAAACAGAAGATACCATCACAGAAAAATCATAAGAGGGCATTGTGGAGAAAATAGCAAGGATTGGATTAATTAATTAGATGTACTAACTAAGTACAGCATATTGGGGGGTACAGCACACCCAGCCATGTGTAAAGGTTCAGTTATATTTTCCTTTGAATGGAAAGTGGAACAAGGAAGGAAGATGGTTTTAAAATGTTTACACTCAGAATGATACCAACAACAGGGATAAGTCAATGTGAGAATTTTTCAGCCCTGGAAAAATGCTGAGAATACGTTCTATATGTTTTCAGCTGGATTTGGTCATTTTTACTAAGCATCAAAACTAACTCACTTCAGTAGCTGTTGGAACCAAGTGCCTGGTTAATTTTCAAAACTAGTTCATATGCTCATGAAAAACTAAATGCAGAACAGAAGAAGAAGCAAACAGACCTTTGCAGAAGAGGACAAGAAATTATTTTCTTACTCTCAAATCTCTCATGTGTCTATAAACATTCTCATAAACAGATACCGGTGAAAACCATGCTTAAAACCAAGAGTCTTTAAAATGCTCCTTTCCTACAAACATAACAGAGAAGCTCTCAAAAGTCTGCCTTCCATGGTTTCAGATCTCACCCAGCTGCCCCCAGTGTTACAGGCTATTCATCCCAAAGGAAAATGGAAACAGGTACACCTTGGCCATTTCAAAGTCCATCATCAGCACTCTAGAAACTACTAGAAGCTCCTCTGATTATGGGTGTTGCTATGAAGCAAGAGTTTCTAGCAGAGGGACTTAGCAGATGGCTGAAAAAGGTTACACAGTTCATAAACTATTGTAAGCAATGTAAATCAGAGCCCACCTGGCAACTCCCAAACACTATAAAACCACCACCTGCATTCCATTTCCTATCAGCACCCTTGAGCCAAAAAGCAGAAGCCTTTTTCTGACTGTGGCTTTTATCATCCCCTTGGTAGATGAAGAGGCCCACTTTCATACAGCAAGTACAGCCAAATCAAGAAGAAAAATCAGTTACTTCAACTGTGACTAACAATTTAAATTGCATGCTGCAGCCCAAGTAAGTACTGCTAATGTTGCTCCATCAAACAAATCAAGCTTCATTAGTACAGGCAGATAAAACCCAAAGAAGAAGGAGAGCTCCCCTTTATTAAAGACAGGCAGCACTGTTAAAGAGAAAGCATGTGTGGAGCCTAATAGCTATGCAGGCCATAACAGGTGTTCAACAACAAAGCAGTGAGAAAGCAGCCTTGGGAAAGCAAACACCAGCCAGACTCAAACAAAAGTCTTGCTTGTATTCCAGCACAGCTTCAATGACCATCTCATCATCTTTTATTTTTTTTTAATCTGATATCCCAACACACACCATTTGAAAATTGGTGCTTGCTGCAGTTACATTTCACACATCTAAAAGGGAGCAGGGAAGGGTATCATTGGGCACTCAGCACTATGTGTGTTGAGATAAGCATTTTTTGATAATCACGAGGGATAACAAAACATTCTAACATCTCATCAGCAGATAGACCAGATAAAATCCAGACTTGATCCAGATGAAAGACCCGTTAGGTCAAACTATAGTCTTCTACAAGTCCATTTAGGAAAAGAAAGCTGTACGGTGTTTTTCCCCCCAAGAGCCATGCAGGAATCCATACCTGGAGGAATGTGAGTGCTGCTCTCTGAAGTAAACATTCAGCATAACAAATTTCTGCATGGATTTCCTCTAACATCACACAGAGACAAGAAAACAAATCAGTCAAAGAGTAATTAAAAAAAACTTGGCCCATTAATATAGGAATAAGACCACTGAGCTCAAACTGAGAAAAATATTTTCCAAATTTGCTGTAGTATTTCAGTTCCAGACTACTGATGTAACTCCAAACAGAAATGACACACAGTTACAGAAACTGGTGCTTTCCACAAATTCCTGGATCTAGAACCTTTACAGACATTTCAGTACTTCTTTCTATATATTTCTTTACCCAGCAATTTTTGGGAGTGCTGAGTCAGAAAGTGACAAGACCAGTGATTTTTGGATTGGTTACACAGCAATGGCCAAAACAGTGGTGTGTGGTCCAGCAAATGCCAGATCAGTAATTTGGACAGTGGATTCACAACTTGCAAGCACACACTGAGTGAACAATTCTACGTGATTCAAACTGCATACATAAAAAAGGAAAACATTAGGCATGTGAAAGATAGTGTTACCTTCAGTGAAGTGTTCAAGGCTTTGCCTATGCACAAGGTTGTTGATAGAATCAGCTACAGTAGATTTCTTCCTAAATCTGCAAAAAGTCCATTTGGTCATTCTGAACAAAAAGCATCAACAACAGAGAATGATGCCTTTCAGCTGGCCACCCACACAGTCACTACCACAACTTCAGTGCTCACCAACCCCCTGTCATCTCACCACACACAAAAACTTCAGCACAGTCCACAGAGAACTTGGTCAACATGGTCTTCCCGGGATGTGTCTCTTACCCTTCATGCACAGAAATCTGTCCTGATGAAGGAGAGGGATTAAGGGGGTGTTTTGATTTATTTTGTGTGTGCATGGGTGAACGTGGGTGCAAAAGTGGGAGCACAGTTGACTCAGACAACTGCAGTACAACCATCACCCATGGGAACATTCTTGCAGTGTTTGAACATTCTAAATAACTTCCAGACACTGCAGAACCAGGACTACAGGTAGGAAAAATCTAACTGACAAGAAAAATCAGATATTGCAGTAAACTGAAGTTTTCAAGACTAGACTGCTGAACACCCTAATTTATGTGCTGTGAGCCTCCTCTGAGCAGGAGGCTGGACTAGATGACCTTCTGATGTCCCTTCCAACCTCCGGTTTTCCTATGATTTCTGAAAGATTACATTTCCTTTTTTACCCAGTAGTCTTTCAAAACTTTCCCAAGAAGGAAATATTTACTGACTGAATTGCTCTACTCTTACCTTTGACAAGTGGCTTGAGCTTCCTTCATTGTGTTCCCTGCATTCAGAATGTCCTGAGGATCAAATGTCATCATAGCTTGCATCTCCAGTATGGTAGCATAAGTCAGGGCATGATACATGCTGTCTTTAGTTCTGCAAGAAAAAACAAGGTGCAAAGCACAGCTGATTTGATTGTATTATTTCTTTTAAAAAGCAAATACAAATCCAGCTCCAGAAATGTATCAGACTCATGGGAACAAGGTCTAAATGAACTAGAAATCAACACAAAAGACATGCAAAATAACCAAGAAACAGTAATAGATTGAGATTTGTAGAAGAAATCATGTCTACAGCTCTACATACTCTGCTAAAATGTATCAATTCTGAGCTGAGGATAGGTACTTAACAAACATAAAGCACAGGAATTAACCACATGGTTCACCATTCAGAGACAATAGAATCATGGTGGGGTTGGGTTTTTTTTGAGTATCTAATGACTACTACAACATGTGACAAATATCCAGCTGATATTCTTCTAATTTGGGACAGGCTCAAGGAGATAAGTGACACAATACTATAACTCTGGCCAAAATAGAATCTCCTTGAAACAGATCTTCCCACTGGAAGCATTAGGGTCTATGTCAAAGAGTACAGCTTTTTCCTCCTCTCCCCTTCTGCCAACCCTCCGCCCCAAACTGTTCAACTTAGATATTACTCTGTAGGGTTTCAGGGGGTGCCACTTCGGCAGAAAGTAAAAAACTTTGGCAAGGAAAACAGTTAATTCCTATGTGAAGACATCACTGGCACCTTTCCTCTGACAGGAAAGAGAGTTTATATGTTGCACACATTTAGAGCATTCGCCTGTGTCTGGTGTAATCCTCTGCAAGTGAATCAAAATATCTTCAGGCACAGAGGTCTAATAAAGATGACTGGAGAAATACGTTAAAGGGCAAGCTCAGATAAATTCCTGACACAGAAACTCTCTGTAGACTTTGCTAATCCACCCCTGACAAATAGCACGACTTAAGACAAATACTGTTAAGGAGCAACAATTGCTATTTCAATTGTTTACACTCTAGCACAGATCAGATAGCTCTATATGGCAGGGAATATTCAAAAATACTTGCAGTCAAACAAGGATATCCTTTCAAAATCTCCACCCTCAGCACACCTGTTCTGAATGTGTTTACTTCAGGTGCTTCATTTTCTTTTCCCTTCAGAGGAGAAAGTGATTGCCAGCAATGTGCCCTTGACAAAGATAGGGCTGCATTAAGAAGAGTGTTGCTGCCAGCAGGATGAGAGAGGGGATCCTTCCCTTCTGCACAACACTGGTGAGGCCCCACCTGGAGTGCTGTGCCCAGTTCTGGGCTCCTCAGTGCATGGACAGACTCAAGAACAGGGTTGGTGAGGATGATTAAGGGACTGGAATATCTCTCCTATGAGGAAAGGCCAAGAGAGCTTGGACTGTTCTGACTGGAGAAGAGCAAGCTCTGTAGGAGGTTCCTCTAATATATAGAAATGCCTGAGGGGAAGAAGCAAAGAGGACAGAGCCAGGCTCTTTTCACTGGTGCGCAGGGACAGGATCAGAGGCAATGAGCACAACCTGAAGCACAGGAGGCACTGTCTGAACATCAGGAAACACTTTTTTTACTGTCAGGGTGACCATGCACTGGCACACATCACCCAGAAAAGTTGTAGAGTTTATATCCTTGGGAACATTCAAAATGGCCCTGCCTGAGTACATGACTTTCTGAAGTACCTTCTACCTCAATTCCTCTTATTCTGTGTTTTAAGGAGAAAAGCCAGACTTTAAAGACACCTCATACGACTTAATTTTCTCCCTAGAAATACACTTGTCTCCCCAAGTTTCAATATCTGGACTGAACTGAAAGAAAATTTAACAGATAGTTTCAGACAACCCCACACAAATCAGTGATCTAGTAACTCACTGTGGTGACTTGGGCCTGGTGCTTCCCTTCCCAACCCTCACACTGATGATAAAGGGCTACTTTTTCCAAGACACAGGGCACAGAGCAGGGTGGCTGCACTGAAGGAATTTGCAGTGCACATCTTCAAACTTCACTGCAGTCCATGCCCTGTGGCTGTCCTTAATTCCTACTTGCCCTCATCATCTAAACCAATCTAGCAGAAAAGCTGTTTTGGGAAATCACCTGGTGCCATAAGTGCTATAAGCGACAGACTATACTACCATCCATCTTATTTGCAAGCTAAGAAGAAAAGACAGATAATAGAGAAATTCGTTTAAAATCCAGTGGAGTCAGGACAGCTCTTTCTTGGCCTCGTAGATCATGATTCTTTCAGTAGACTGATAATGTAAAGTAGAAAAAAATGAACACACTAAAATGCCAGCCTGATGAAGTGTTCCTGTTCATTTGATTATTCATCAGCCTCACTGGGAACAGAAAAACACACTTCATCTTGTATTTACTAAACTAAAACCCTTTCAGAGGCTCAAATTCAAAGCGCAGGGAAATGACTGAAATAGTACCCTTCCAAAATTATAGAAATTTGCTTCCAAAAATCAAAGCAGATAAATATTGAATTCACTGCACTAAAAGGAAAATTGGTACTTTTCACATCCATATGGCAAAGAGGGATTTCCCTCTCCAGTAATTCTGGTTCTGAAACCAAACCACCCCTTCTCTAATCAATGGTTTAATCTATTTTGCTTCTAATATTTAAAGGAGATAATGATTAATGTCTATCATTAGCCAACTGGTATTTAGCAACATTCAAATTTGCTCTTTTTTTTTCAGGGGTGGGGATGATGGTAGAAATGCAACTTATCCATGCTGTTAATCATTCAATTAAAGTTGCCAGCTACATCCTGGTGTATTGCCAGGAGTTTTAAGGCCTGCATTTCATACAGATGGATACAGAATGAAACTTGGTATCTTTTTACTTTTCTTTTGATTCCTCAGCAGCAATTTCCTCAGGACATTGCTGGAGTTAACAAGCATCATGTCATGGGTATGACATGAATACAACTAGTATTGTGATTAATGACTTATCCCAGTAGTTGGTATCACATGACTGAATAAGAGGATTATAAGTAATATCTTTAGGCACTTATGGAGTTCTGCCACATGCCTCTTCTCCAACTATGGTGCAATCATTCTCATCTTGCAGCACTGCCCTTTCTTGGAGCTGCTGGAGAACACTTTTATTCCAGCGTGAAAACAAGTGCTTAAGTGAGGACAATCACAGCTTTCCAGCTGAAGTATGAAAATCAAAAATCTTGGCTTGGTTTGACCTCAGAATTAACCCAGGGCTAGTAATCTTTTGGGAAAAACACAGTGCCAAAATCTTTTCTGTAGATCCTCTAACAGTAATCCAGCAGACAGGACATGCATTACTAAATCACAGAAACCTCAGGTTCAAGTCCATATGTTGATTTAATATCAAGATGCTTCCAACAATCAAAACAAATCCAACAGCACGGAGTGAGAAAGACCCTCCATAGACGAGTCAACAGTCTGTTCCTCCAGGAGGACTCAAAAGTGAGGGATCAATGCCCAAATCAAACCTGTATCAGGAGAATGTGGTCACACAGGGGGCCTGAAGGCTTTCCTCATCTTTGATCCCAAGTTCCACCCAATGTCCAAACAACCCACTAGACCTATGGCAGAGGCTTCCACAGAAATGCTCTGATTTGATGAACTGCCTTTTTCTGATAAAAATCTGTTTCCTGCAAAGCCTCCTCAGTAGCAATAAGTTAACAACCAGCAAAGACATCTCCAGTCAGCCACATCCCAGCTCCCTTGCTACTACAAGCTACCAGGATGGTCCAAGCCAAAAATCTGTGCTTCAACAAGAGAACTCCTGAGCCTTTTTGATCGAAGCCATTTTCCAAACCTCAGAATCTACTAAGTTTTTCCAGCAAAGAGGTGAAACCAGCAATTTAGTTAGGTTTTGGTAGCAATTAATTTATTTATGAAGACTACAAAAGTTGTGTTCTTCCAGACTTCAGGTATGAAAAGATAAAACCCCCTAGAAATAACAACCTTCTTCTTGTTCATGACATTCCTTACAATAAACAGCTAACTCAAGCTTTGAGCAACGCATTTATCCAAACACTGTCTAGAGCTTCACTCTACCTGTGTGTGCTTCCCCTACTCTTTCACCACTCTCCACTTGACAATCACACCTCAGCTTTGGGTGACCAGTTCCCAGGAAAAGCTTTCAAAACCCAGTCATTCTAGAATTAATATTGCACCAAACAATGTCAAGTTCTTTTTGGAGTCTATTTTCAGAATAAAGTCAACTGCCTGGAATGAATCACTGCCTTACTATTCCTTTAAAATTGCAAGCAGCAACACATGTGGTGCAGCTCATCCAGCGGTCCAGAAAATTTTGTCATTAATTTATCTTATTTACCATTCTCCCAATCGATCTGACATCAGCAAGTTATCAGGTGATTATGCCATGTTTTCTTTCAGGATAAATATTAAAATATTAAACATATGTCTTGGGAAGGGAAGGGGACATCTTACCAGAACCAACTTTTAATTTATTATTGTCTGTTTGCAATTGTACAAGGGCTAAAATCCAGTCAGCATTTAATGGATTTACTGTATGTCTCAGGGCTGAGAAGGAAGTTGAGAATTTTTTTCCCCTACACCAGTGACTGGACAGTTTCAGTGTTACACATGTTGCAGTTAACACATTATATATTGAAAATCACTGCTGTGCTTAGTGACTGAATTTTAGGAATTTCTTAAGAGTTCTTGGATGCAGTGTGAGAACTCCATATAAAAGATAAATTTAATTACACTTACTGCAGAAAGCACAAGATAATCAGAACTCACTATTGTACAGCGATTGTTAATAATAATGAAAACTGACTCTTAAAGCTAAAAGGTAGCTCAGGAAACAAGAAAATTATGTAACACGAAGGAAAAACACCAGATGTATTTTTTCTATGAAATGAGATCTCCTCTTTATAATGAAATTGCTTCTCTTTATGATGGATTTGCTTTTTTACCAGGAAAAAAGAGCCTTACCTCAACACAAGTCTAGACACCATCCTCAGATATTTATTTTTAAGTGGCTAGGAAAGCTCTTCTGATTTTAAGCCCCACACATTGTGCCAAATCTGCTGTCAGTTTCACATGGTACAAATTAGTTGAAAATACACTTATTGTGGAAGCCAAATGTGAGTAATTTAGTCAATCTGCATTAATGTAATAGAGAGCAGAGTTTCTCCTACACCAGAACCGTTAAAGCCGCAAAAATCTAAGATACGAAGTTCTTCACAAGCATTTAAAAACTGAAAAGTATTTCTCTAAACAGTATGTTTATGGACTGTGAAAACTTATTTCAAATCTCAGCACACTAAATGGGAACAGTGAGGACCTGGTGGCTCTGAAAGAAAATACTCAGTGCTACCACATGTGCCCACTCTACAACTCTTCTCATTCCTTAAAGAGATGGAGTGTGTCCATAATGGGTTTCATCTGTGGGAAAATTCAGCATCCTGTTTCTTTGTTGCACTCACAAAGATCATAAGTCTCTATTTCCCTCACTGCCAAAGGCAACAGGAATAAGGGCCTCCTCATAACAACAGGCTAACATGAAAAATTAGTTTCAAAATGGTTTGCAGTGTGGAATACAGTCAGGTACAAAAACAGAGTATCAGCTCATGAAATATGTTCTGCAGAGCCCAACAAAAGCTGAATGAAAACCATATGCAACAGAAGAAAAATGGATTTACAGAAAAAAACAAACCATAGCCTCACTAGCTTCTGCAGTGTTTTGGAAACCTGCTGCAATAAAATACCCCCTGATTTTATGCTAAGCACTGAGTGAGCATTCTCAGATGGGCGCAGGGGCTTTACTGTCAGGATTTAATGAAAACACAGTTATTCTTTTTACCATTTTTATTATATCTTCTGATGATATATAAACACTAAACAACACTGTTGTGAATAAAGCCAGCATTATTAATACAGCTGATGTTAAATTTTATCATGAATGTTTTTTCCAGAGTGTACTTACATGGCTAAGCTTCAGCTTCTGACATCAAATATGAGGTTGATACCTCACCAAAGGAGTTGTTACCCTGATGCATATCAAATACACACTACTGCATCACCTATGAATTTCACTTGTTTGGTATTCCAGTGTCCTAAAGGAAGGCATTATGTAATTTGCTGGTGGCTCAAAAATAAATTGAGCAAATTGGGTGGGTGGGGGAGAAATTTAAATTAACCACAGACTTCAACAAGCCAAGAACACAGATAACTTCAGGACAGGGTATGACAGATCACAGACACTGTAAAGACACAACAATTTTTAGGAACTATTTCATGACCTCACTCCTTGCAGCTGGGCCACTCATTACATGTTGGGCTGCAACATAATTAGGAAACAGAGTGCCTGACCACAACACTGAATTGCAAAATAAGCTGTGAGAAAGTTTCTGCAACTGGTTACAGCAACAAAAAAAGAATTCATACCTAATGTTTCTCAAGCCTTTAATTCATGGTCAGTTGCTCATTTAGACACAAAACTGTAATTATTCAGATGCTCACAGTGTGCAAAAAAAATATGGGAAAGGAGACAAAAATAAAATATGACAGTTTTGTGACAGAACATAGTTTTTATTCTTCCAGGAGCAAGAATCCCATATTGCACTAAAGCTGAGGGGTTACTTCTTTGGACATCAACTCCATAAATTTAGTAGACATCTTTGATCAATCTTGTTATTTACTCACACAAGTGCAAAGCACTTATCTGTCTTCCCCAAAATGTAACACATTAACTTACCACCCCCTTCTGAACAAAAACTATACAGACATATCAACTATTAACAGAGAACCAGCTGTCTGGTCAAAATCTCTTGAGAGATGGTGAAGCAAAGAAAAATAAACAGAGAAAAACTAGGAAATCTTATAAACTTACTTTGCTTGTAAAGAAGCCAAAGCATCCGAGAACTTGTTGTTAAGAAATAAATCCAGAGCTGCCATACATTCACGCAGTGCCACATTGAGGTCTGACGTAGATGACCTGCCAGAAGAGATAATAAACTCAGCACATCTGTTCTCCTTCTACCAGGGCATTACTGCTACATTTGAACCCCTCTTGCTCAATTTCCAGATTTATTCCCTTGCATAACCTGCTATTTCACCTCCAGCGATTGCAAAAAGTGAAAGCGACTCCTATTATGTTTGTGGATTTGGGTTTTGGGGGGGGGGTTTTAACTATGCTTTCACAAAGTAACATTTGAAAAGCAACTGAAATCTTTAATTTTCTGTAAAAAAAAATACTGCACATACTTTACATAAGAACCTGGACATGCAGAATTTGCCAGGTGGGAGCACAGCAATTTGATGAGCTCAGGTACCAGGAACATAGAAGCACTGGGTGACAATGCACATCTGATTGTAAGGCTGCCAGACTCCAGCTGGTGACATCACGATCATGTTATCACTTTAAGGATGAGATATTGTCAATCTGCATCAGAGTATTACCCTGACTGCTGCTGGAAGATCTGCCTTAAATCAGCTCACGTTCAGTATGGTGCCTGAGCAACAGACCACTACAAACTCAGAGGTGGGTTAAAACTTCCCGTTGTGCATGTTCCTGGGAACATCACTGTCCCTAAGAAGTGCTACTGCACTCAAAAGAAAAAACAAACTGCTGCTGTATATCAAAGTCAGAAGACTCTCAGTGACTTACTCTGGCTGTACTTTTCTACTTTACAACATTCAGATGTCAGCCTGACCTGTCACAAGGGTTCTCAGCTGGTCTTTAAGTTACTGGCAACAGGATAATACAGACTAGCTGAGTTAGTTTGGCCCAAGTTCATCACCACCAGAACTGCTGGACAAAAAAACAAACAAAATACACAAAAGAAAGAATAAAGCCCTGCACTAACAAAGTTAAGGTCACCTAGCCAGTGTTAGGACAGTTGAAACATCTGCATATAATGATCAAAGAGCTACACTGCTCTAATATATTGTATACGAGCATGTACAAAACATCCTCCAACAAAATACAAACAAATCGTCATCATGTTCCTGATTCTGAACAGCTCTAACTAATGTGATCTATCATGTGACTTAGAAATTGTGTTAGTTCCTTAAAAAATGGCACAACACAGAATGCTGAAAGGAAAAACAGAAAGCAAAGTCCTGATAACATCTTAAGGAAAAGGCAGGGGAGCACAGCACAAGCAGATAGCATCAGTAATAACCACCCACTGCAGCAGTGGTTTGGTTCTAGGAATAATGACCACAAAGAAATAAAGTGTATAGTCATATATATAAAAAACAGGACTGTAAATTTGAGAGAAACATCACGTGATGCTGTTCCTAGTGGCTTTGTCATCACAACTTCAGATACACTGCAAATCCTTTTGCACTCAAGACACTTTCCAAGTGCTTTGCAAGCATTGATTAACCAAGCCTTGGCATCCATCTCATACAAAATGCAGCATCATGTCTGCCTATTCTGAGCCCTACTTAATAATTAAAACTTGGTCAATTATTGCTGATTGTATTAAAATTCCTACCTTCCTGTTTTTAAATCTGTGTGCCCGAACCAAATAGCATTTTTAACATGACATAAAGCACATCTTCACGTGTTCTAAAATATTTAGACTACTAACATTTTGCCTGGGTTTTTTGTTTGTTCATTTCTTGTCATGCAGGAGAATTACCCCATTCAATACAAATAAACCTTTTCAAAATATTCCTTTGAAACAGAAAGATGACAAAGAATAAAACCACTGTTGAAGCTCAAAGCAGAAATGAGATACAATAATTACTTGGCTTCTTTTCTGGAATAACAATTAATGACACAGTGCTACCCACAGCAACAGCAAGAACAGAAGCTGCACATTTCCCTCATACTCCAAGGAAACCTGCCATAGGATGTAGCTCCCAAGTCGAGGGCTTAAGACCTGGGCAAAATACACACCTCACATAAATGCTACAAACCATCATTTGTCACTGTTAACAATAGGGCAGAAATATTTTAAACTCAAAGGTGCTCAGCATTTTAGCAAACTGATTAGTCATGCTTCAGTGGGCTGCAGATTCCCTCCTGCTTCCAACAGCAGGATCAGAACTGCCTCTAAGCCAAATGGAAAATGCTGTGTGCTGCTACTCACCTCTCTGCTGAGTCTCCTGCGTGTTCTGACATAGTCATTGTAAGCCCACTCAGCTTTTAGGCTCGAACATCAGCAGCGCTCGGTGCTCCTGAGCCAGCTGCGAGTGACAGTCCCGGTGGGAGCGCAGGGCAGCGCCTGCCTGCGGCACCACACTCTGCGATTGGACACTGCCACGGGAACAGGAGCATCGCTAATTCACCGAACACATCCTACAAATCAGCGATTTGGAAGCCACTCCGTGGCACACCAGGTTCATATACCACTGCATATATTTACAGCTGGATACCTCTAATGTAGGAGGGTTGGCGACTGCCAACCTATCTCTGATCTACAGACCTGTCTGGAATGAGCAGCAGCATCAGCCACCTTTCCTTCTGTCCAGACCAGGCAGAAGCCAAATACCCCTGTAATTACAGACCTGAAACAACAAGAATTACTGCATGTGGCAGTGGCCCACATCAGAAACCCGTGAACCAGAACGGAGAGCCAAACGAGAGCAGCTGACAGGCAGCACTCTGGCAGTAATTGCTGCAAATGTGAGAAGCACACAGGCGAGAGAGACAAGCAAGTACTTCTTCCCAGAAAGGATTCTCCTCAAAACAGGCTTCGACTCAGCAGCCAAACTGATGCTTTTCGTTAGTTCCTGTACCTTTGGGAGGAACTGAGACTTTACATGCTCTTTGTAACAATCTCTCTTTAATGCCATGGAAAATGAGGCGAGTTGGCACTAACAACTTAATCAGTGGAATGAGCTCATCTGGCTGATCTTGCCCAAAATTAAACAGTGTATACCTCTGAACTGCTTTGCTGGCACATCAGCTGTACCAGCCCTGTACGTAACTACAAGCAGCATTAGCAGTCCTTCCTCTCATTTTGAGAGCTGGACTGTAGAAGTTGATCAGCCACAATCTACTTATATAAATTAGTTTCTGCAAGAGCATCTAATGTCAAAAATTATGTTTGCTAGATTACACAAAGCAGTACCAATAATGAAGACATACATTGCTGAAGAAAAACCCAAAAATGATAAACCAGGAAAGGACAATTCCAGGAAGATACTCTGAATCCATTAACACATCTGATTAAATCTCTTGCTGGTTTTATGGCATCCTGTACAGGAAAAGCCTGTGCTGCATTTGGTATAAAAATTACTGTAATAGATCCACAGGCTGCCCCATTAATGACTCCATTACATGTTCCTAGCAGCACTGTGTACCTGGGCCACAGCAGGAGATAAAAGACATAACTGGGGTTTTTTTTCCCTGGTTGGGAATAACTACTGGTTACAACTTAAAATTAACTGGCTGCTTCCATGGCAGGATCATGGGCTACTCTGAAAAGGTTTTTCATCATTCTCACTAGCTGTTTGTACAATTTCTAATTAATACTGTATTCCTCAAATAGTCTTTAAAGCCCTGTACGGTGAAGGCCCTGGCTGTCTCTGCCAAGTTCTTCAAGACTTGATTTGGCAGGTTTTTATTTGAATACCACTACTCTAGAAACAATTATATGCTCAGACATCCTCCAGTATGCAACCTCTCCTTCCCCACATATATGTATGTTTTCTTTTAACTGAAGAAAACAAATGTAAAAACTCAGATCTGAAGTATTTCCACATTTAAGCCATTTCCCTGCTGGTTCTACAAGGTTCTTTCCCTTTTTTCTTTTGGGCAGCAGGTTTTGCAAGGACAGTCATATGGTTCTCCTTGTGGTTTTGTTGTTTATGAAATCATTGTTCTCTGCCCCAGGGACCATGAGTGGGGCTGCTTCACAAATCACAACCACGATATATCCTGGGCATTACAGTAAGAGCTCCTCTTCTTACTCCACTGCATCCCCATTGTCTCTAGTTGGAAGCACAATTTCTTGGGATATCCCAGGCAATACCCCTTTTACTTAAGCACCAGATCCTTTCTATGTCAACAGCAGTATCAAACAAAATTAATAAGCAGAAATAAGCAAAACTACAATTTGGAATACTAATGAACTGTAAACCATCTTCGAAAAAAAAAAAATCATGTTTTCCATGGTCAAAAGGAAAGGGACACATGATTTTTGAGCATGAGAGTTACCATATTTATGCATAATTTTACTTCACTGGGTGCATGATGTTGACTGGTTTCTTACTATGAGTTTGAAGTGCATAAGCTTTGGGATTTGTCATTGGGTTTTACAGATTTCTTCAATAAAAAAAGCATCTTGAACCTTACACTGTGCAAAATGCTAAAATACTCAACCTCAGCAATTATCAGAATTTTACAAAAAAAGGTGAGTCTGAGGTTTGTGCCTTTGTAGTAACGCTTTTAATAGTAATTCAAGATCTCCTTCTGTGCTGTGAAACACTAAAAGCGAGTTAAATCAGTCATATCCTAAAATATGGATGCATTTCTCTGCCAAATCTACCTTGTCTGCAAAAGTCAGCTGAGGTAGCGAGCATGGGTAACTTCATTTGGAGGAGGAGAATAAAATACAAAGAAACAAACACCATTTAAGCTTCACAGTGCTAACGCTTCAACCATTCACAGATGTGAGGAGCATCCCAAAGCACATTTCAAAGGTCTCCATTTCAGTGTTAAGGAAATTCCCTGTCTGACCATCCAGGAGCCACTGGCAGTCACACAACCATCACCTGAGCTGGGACCAAAGCCCCTTCTCAGCTGTACATCCCACACTCACAGTGAGACAGGCTCGACCTCAGGTTTCCCACAACAGAGTCTCAGATGTCCCAATCCTTAAAATAATTTCATCTTGGTGCAATAACAAAATAACAGCTCGAGCTGGTGCCTCTGAGGAGGGATCCGAACAAAGGAACCCCTGGGCTTTTATCCCCTCACAGTCTAAACAGGAAAAAGTCTGGGGGTCTTCAGCCCCTGCTGTGTCCCTCTCCATGCCCTTTGTTGTGCAAAGGGTCAGCAGTTCACATCCCATGGTACAAACTCTGACCCCAGGATGTCCTTCCCACTGCCTGTTTTCAAAAAGATCACCCCTGAATATAGAAATTCTTGTCATGACACCATTTTCTGTTCTCCTAATGCTGGATAATCACAGAGACATTAGGAGATACCAGGATACACCTGGGGTTACTTCCTTTAGTCTTTTCCAGTTTGCTAGGTCATTCCTAAATCCACTACCACTTTTCTAAAGAGTTGATTTCTTTGAGCAACACTGCACTACAAATGTTGTGAGCCTGAAAAAAATCTCTACATTCAAAGAAAACAAAAAGCACATCACTCGGGAAGAATTATTTTCTTCTGCAAGCATTTCCAAACCCACATGAGATCAGAAATAATCTTGGATGAAAAGAACAAATAAGCAGCTCTCACAATAATTTGTTACTTTTCAGTTTTCAGACAATACAGAAATGTCTTCATAATTCAAAAGCAAATAAGTTAATGCAAGAAAATTAATTTTCCCATATCCCTTCCTGTTCTATGTGCCAAGCTGGTAATACCTCAGCATTTATCTTTCTGTGTTCTTGAACACTTTTCTGGCCCATGTCTAAGACTTCTCGGTGCTGCAGAAATGCCATTACTTCAACAACAAAGCAACTGGAAAGGTTTCAATATTCGTGTTCTCCAGCTATTCTGCATAGAGACACAACAGTGATGCAATTCTGGAATTCAGGATATCATAGTATTTCAAGTTGTACATGGACTATGACACCATTTATTTTTGAGGTTAATTCAGCTCTCAAACCACTGAGTTATTGATGCCTCAGCAACGTCAAAGGTCTTTTAAAAGGCCCTTCTGTTCCAGCAAAGGCTCACAAATCAAAGGCATGGGGCAAAGCAGTCCAAGTGAGCAACAAAAAGCCCAGGGAACTGGCAGACTCATGTTCTGCCCTTGGTCCTACCATGTTTAACTTGGACCAAGCAGGATCTAGTTTGCATTACGCTCACAGTTCTCATCCTGTATTTGAATGGGCAAACAATGCAGTAAATTCATTAAGATAGGTTTGCTCAGACAAATAAAATGTACTGGTGTCATTTCTACCGTTCCCTTTCCTTGTTGTACTGCCATGACTGCACCACTGTGGGTGAGCACTCCCAGTCAGTAGAACTGCCTGCATCAAACAGAATGAAAATACATACAAAAACACACAATCCAGTCTGGCATATTACAAAAATAAGCCCAAACATCCTGCAACTACACTGGTATCTATTGGAATGTACAAAAAAAAAGTTACCTCACACAGGATGAACAGTGAACTAAAACAAATATATTCAGTATTACAGAAATTAACAGGATCACTGCAATTAAGAGTAAATTTTCATCATAAATCAGAGCGCAGTAATATTTAGCAAGCTTTAATAGCTCTTCTTTCTTAATTCAGATGATCTACAATCTTTGTCACTTTGAAGGTCACCTGTGATTGGTATCATGCCTTTGGGGGTTTTTAGACAACCTTACAATACCCACTTACTCTTTTTTCCAAGTCCTCTGACTTTTCAGTTTTACTGCCTCTGGTCCACCTGCACGTCTGACATAGGTACACTCGATTTTTAAAGGTCTAATTCTCATCTCACTAAAACTAATGAGATAAAAACAAATCAGCAAGAGCTGTACTAGACCACTATCATGTAATGCTATTGAGCACAATTAGGTACCCAGCAAACAAACAGATACAGCATGAAGCAAAATGCAAACTCACTCTGCCACATTCATGGTAAGAAGCCAGACAAAATCGGTGAGATTTGTTTTCCTAAGGACTGCAAGGTCAGGGTAGAGCTCTGTATTACTTCTGAAATCAGACTCGGTGAGAATTTAGGGAGGGATGTCAGGCAATTCCCCCTTTTGGCTGGATTCTGCACTTCCTAGCAATGATAAAGACTGACTGGTAGGTAACAAGAAAGTTACCTGTGCATCTTTTTTCAGCTGTTTGTGAAGTCTGATTTGTACTGTTTATGCTGATTTACACTTCTCTTCTTTCAGATTTCAGTGTGGTGACCAACACAAAAAGGATGAAACACACATTCTGGCCCAAAAAGCATTTTCCTGCAGTACTTCATGTGAGCTGAAATGTTTCTTTGTTTGGTTTTGTTTCATTTGGTTGGGTTGGTTTGGTTGGTTTTTTCATTAAATCTATGCAAAGCATTTTCAAAATATGGAGCTTAAAAAAAAAAAATCCATGCTTTTGTTATCATTCCACTGCTGAACAGTATTTTACACTCCATAAAAATAATATATAGGAATGACACAAAATACTTGAACAAATAGGGGATTATTGCTTTGCCTTTAATCATTGCTTTACATGACATTTCAGATTACATTTCCCTGAGAGCTCCAACAACCTGACTTTATTCTTCAGAAGTCATCTGCAAAGTATACTTCACAGTACCTTGACCAATAACAATGCCACTTTCTCTCCAATTAAATAAAAATTCAAGCATGGCATTTCAATACACCTTTACAGCTCTCTTGAACCTGCCCACTGAATCAATACTCAAGAACAGAAAAAGAAGTATCAGTAGGAAGTTGTTTTGGCACTCAGCATTGCTAAAGCCATTTTGAAGAGTTATTCTTTGGTACAGTGGCTTCAAGAAGAAAATAGTTATTATTCTCTCCATTTCAGAGTGGGAAAGCAACTAAGCAAACTACCTAAGGAGAAAAAACAAATGAAAGCCAAAACAAGCGAGGCTGATGTTGAACTCTAATTCAGTTAGTCTGGGATCCTTCTGTCATTTTTTTTCCCTTTTTGACAGGAAACATGGACCAGCCAAAATGTAAAACTTTGATGTAGATGCAGTGAGAAGATTTCATCAGCTCAGGATGGCAATTTCAGTTAGAAAGAAATGTAAAATTATGTCCAAGTTCAGTACTGCATTCTGTTTGATATACATCTGAGATTCCAGCCATTAAGTCAAGTATATCTGAATGGCCATCCTAACAGTGAGACTTTCTTCTGACACTTGCTTTTTCGCAACAGGTGACTGAAAGTTTTATTATCAAGTTGAAGACAACAGCTGTCTCTAAAATGGGAAGCCATTTTTCATCACCCCTACTCAAAAATCCGTTTACTTCTCAGTTCCAACCAGTCCGTTAGATCATTTTGTCCTCCAACTATGAGTTGATAATTTCAATCTATTCCCAAAATACATGTGGTACTTAGAGAAACCACAAATTCAGCTCTGTGAAAACACTGTCTAGGAGCTTCATTGGGTTTTTAAAGGAGTGATTTAAGTAAAATATGACCTACAATAAGAAAATAGTAATCTTTTCCCACAAACTAGTCCTGATATAAACTTTTCAACACTTTGTAGCACAGTAACAGAAACATCTGAATCCCTTTAGATTCCCAGATCTGCTGGAATCAGCCCTCCCTGGAATGGGAGGGCTGATTCCAGCAGATGGAGCTCCAGAAAGGTGATGAGGAGCCAGCACCAAGTGCTCCAGCAGCTTCAGTAACACAGAGTTTCAGGACAACCTGCTCAAGCTGACAAAATTCACCCAGCTCCTTCCTGTTGCTAAGTAGTTTCGCACACATTGTTCCCCACATTCAGAACTTCCTGAAGCACAACGCAATCACAGTCTTTCAGCCTGCTGCTGTTGTCAGTGCAAACACAGCACCTGGAGGTCATTTAACATCTTTATTACAAACACAGAGCCCACCTTTCCAGCCTGGAGTTAAAAAATAGTATTTAAACAATTGCTGGTACATGAAAGAGTTATCAAGACAGAACATGGCAACAAAACTATATAAAGCTCTTAAAAATCACAGAATCATTGAACGGTCAGGGTTGGAAAGGACCTTAAACATTATCTCTGCTGTGGGCAGACACACCTTCCACTACACCAAGTTGCTCAGAGCCCCATCCAACCTGGCCTTGAGTACTTCCAGATAGAGGTTGTATATAAAAATACTAATAGCCAGGTCATTTTTGATCAATTTAGCAAGTCTAACACTCTGGATTTTTAAATCCCACAGGACTTTGCTGTTTTAAATGCCACTAGACCACCTTCTTTGGTCTTTTAGTGACTCTAACATTAATATCAGTGCCACCAAAAAGGAGCACTATTGTACATCTTATATAATCTAAAGTTGAGGAAATGTTTTTTCCATCATGGTTTCTTCAGCAGAAATAAAGTCTCAGGTAAATGTTTGCTGTTTTCAACCTTAAGATAAAAGGAAACCATGCAGCCAGAGAGAGAGAGAGTACACCACTGTCCCACACTTGATGAAGAACCATGAACAGAGCCATTACCAGCAGTTTGCTGACCTCTCCAACAACTGCACGCTTAAAAGCTTCTACTCCTGTATAGATTATAAAGCAGATTATTATAAATGTCTTATGTCAAACACAGAATCCACAAGCCGACCTTTAACGCAGCCATGTCTAAAACTTAACACGCCGTCATCATGGGAGAAGAATGTTATTTGCAGACTGATTCAGCTTTTGAAGCACGCACACAATGGAAGTTTATGTATTTTAGGGGCAGTGGGAGTGCACACCTGGAATGGAGAAAGTTATCCACCTGCAGCTTGTTCGTGAGGGCGAGCAAGAAGGTATTGAGTTACAGAGTAATTAATGTCAGCGTTTCACTGTCAAGGTGCGCTGCTAGCTGCACAAACAGGAGCTCAAGCAAAAGGACCTGGTCTTCCACGCTCTTC
>NW_008240027.1:365652-386646 GCF_000691975.1 Corvus brachyrhynchos | reverse complement strand
GAATGGGAGGGGATGGAATGGGACGGGATTATAGCCCGGGGTTACGGTCCCACCGCAGCGCTCGGGCGGGACCCGGGCGTGTCGCTCCGCACCGGCGCGAAAGACTCCGGGAACGGCCGAGAGGAGCGCGGGCACCCCTACTGTGTGCTGGAATTGGAGTCATTAATTCCGCTCGAGAAAAAACATGAGGAAAACATAAGTCATCTTTCGCCAAGTTTTCAATTAGGTGCACTCTGCACCTGCTGCCAAGGCAGCGTTTGCCAGGGTGCGGCTGTCTACCCCCAGCCCAGGGGTCTGTGAGGTGTACCACGGGAGTAACACCCCACAGGGTTCACACCTCAGATGGAACAGGTTATGAACAAATTACATAAATAAATAATTAGATCTAAATAATTAAATTCTTTAATTTGTTCATTAACATAAAATTCATAAACAAAATAAATATTTAAAATTTTAACTTGCCTCTTCCATTAAAGGAAACCAAACCCATTGAAATTGTGAATAGATGTGCGATACTGGAAAAAAATTGCATTACTTTGGCCACTATCTATATTATAATTATATCAAACACGCAGCTTCAGGGTTACAAGGATAACAGTTCAGAAAAGATTAACAGAAGAAAGGAGCCTGTGAAAGGAAATGAACAAGGCAAAGGTATACACAGCCAAGGGAGTGGCAGGACAAACAGAAGGACTGGGTTGACATAAAGAAACAATGGGCACATTAACGGGAACAGTGGGTGTATAAGGTTAAAAAAAGAAAGAATTTATTAGCTGCACACCAACAATGTGGCTCGTGATGTGAGGAACAAGGGGTGGGTGGCAGGACGGGCTCACGCTCCAGTGCTCAGGGTGCAGCTGCTCCGAGAGAGGAACCCAGACATCCAATGATCGAAGGATGAGTCCTCCGTCTGACAGCAGCCAAGCAGTCATGATTGTCTTCACTAAATCAAACATTTTAGCTCACTGAGGGATAGCATAAGCAGTTGTGACAAGCACCTTCCCAGAGCTATTTTGGCACAAATGCAAGCCTACGTTTTCCAGCATAAGATACCTGTTTACATACATTTCATTTTTTGAATTGTGAGGCTCGTACATTCCAGCTCAGTGTGTTCACAATGAAACGAGATTTCTGCACTTCAGCCCATTTTCAGTAGCCAGTCCTAGCTAACTTAAAGAACATTTTTATTAATAATCACCCCAGAATATACTCTAAATTGCTTTTTACAACTTTTAGAATTTTATGTTGTAGGGACAAAGTTGAAAAAGCTAAAACAGAAGGACAAATCCAAGCATAATATTGTATGTTTGAGAACAGTTGTGCTTTTAATATCTGACTGTAAAATAAAATAAAAATTTAAGTTAAATGGATAGCATATTAAGGAAAATTAGAGAATTTAAATATACGAGTTTAACATTCAACAAGTATTTTACCTGCAGTTTTCAGGATTCAGGGTCAGTGGTTTGAACCTCAACCAAGTTATTTATTCTGTAAAAGTTATTACTGAATATGGTATGAGATGTGTACTCCAAAATCCTCAGAACTGTTTGGAACTCAAAGACCCTAATTTTAAAAATAAGGAGGTATTAGCAGAGCTTCATTAAGCATTAAAAAAACTTCTACAAGGATTTAAAAACCCACTGAGTCTTTTAAAATTACTTTTTTCAGTGTAAGTGACCACACCTGTTCATGTAGCATCTCAGAAGAGACTGCATTCTACGGAAAACAATCCTAAAGACCTTCTGGCTTTGCATACAAAAATTTCAATGCTACATAGTCTCAACAGAACAAACAATAAGTCTGGCCACACAGGAAGATCAGTCTAAGTGGATCAGGATGAGTCTGTCAGATGCAAACCTGAGACAGCTGACAAACTGCAGAAGTGTTACAGGATCTCTTGCTGGGACAGACCTCTGAAGTCAAAGGTAAGAATTTCTCCCTCTATTACCAGCAAACTAAATCCTCAAATATCTTGTTTAAAACAGCACTTCTATTAAATTCTTAATCTATTTCCAGTTATTTGTATAGTCCTTTATAGGAGTGCAACTGGCTGCTTATACCAACAGAGAAAACACCTCATAATATCTCTCCTATCAACAGGATACACACAAGTAAAATGGAATAAAATTCCTTCTACTCTCCACAAGGTTGTCTCTCCAGATTACCGGAGTTATGTAATAATTATGAGACCTGTTATCACTTACAGAACAGGAAATGGCTTAGCATTAAGTGGTTTGTCCATACTCACTTATTAAATCAGCAAGAGATAACTAGAAAAAATATCCTGACCTCCTGAACGCACATCCAAACAATGCAGCATTTTCCCCCTCTATCAGCAGATCACCTGCTCTAAAAACTACTGCTCTTTGGTTTTGGTTAAAATCAAAGGTCCAGGCAGCTCCAGATGTCTCCATTTTCACACAACAGGAATTCTGGAAGCACTCTGAGCAATGAATGGGAATGCAAATGGGGTTATTTACGTATGTTTTGCTATTCATGTTTCTTTAAAGACCTTGTGGATGAAAATTACTTGTTTCAGGATATTACTGACTGATGGCTTGTCAGCTGACAAATGACAAGTTCCTTCCTACTTTTTCTGGAATAACACTATGCTGTCTTCCCCCCCTTCCTCTTTACTTCTGTCCCTTTCCTAATTTAAGCCTCAGAGGTCCTTGCAAACACAACTCTGCAGATAATTCAAGAGTTCGGTAACACTCACATGGGCAATGAAACTCCACTCTACCTACCAGAAGGGCAAGCTTCAAACTTGCATCAAAAAAGATCTTTAATTTGGGAAAATGACTGTCTTCTTCATTCCGATAAGAAAAAATGGATGCATCTAAAAGCCAACCTTCATGTTTGCTCTAATTAACAACGGAATTAAATTGAAGAGTATTCACTTATTATACAGAATTCTGTAACAAGAAAACATAGTAGTTGCCAATGTTTTGAACAAATATGTTACTTTCCCAATCTTACTCTCTGTGTTATCTAAACACAGTATCATCTAAATTACCATTCTGTCAGTATTGCAAAAACAAAAACATGAGGTTTCCCATCCATGCCCACAATGACTTTGAAGATTCAGGATAAAGTGCGACTAAAACACTCCAATACCGAAGTACTAACGTTGCTAAATATTCAGATTCTGAAACAGCCAATTTAAACTTAAGTAGGTCAATGAAACTGTTGAGAAGTTACTGGGGAAATAACACGAGACACCACAATTCTGACACTGGATGTGTCAGATTTTTTTTTTTTCTGTGAAGGTGACCCATGGCAGGTGGGTCAGGTGGCAAAGGCCACAGAAACCAGACTACAGTCAGAACACCTCATACTGAAGTGCACTCACCCAATGCTTTACATCTCACAGCACCCTCCTGGAAAAACAGGCAAACAGTTCACATTTATGTACTTAAACTTTATTTCTTCATAATTACAGGCTATTGTTAGAATTTTTAAACAAAAGGGAAGTCTATAAATAGAGGCTAATCCCACCTGAACAAGTTGTTTAAAAAAAACCAAACCAAACAGTTAAAACTTCATAAAGTAATGCCATTTAGCTCACAGCAGTGGTTTGTTGGTAGTCTGAGTAAAAGTCCTATAGTCAGAGTCAGTAACATGAAATGTAACATCAAATGACTCAAAACTTTAAATTCCATAAAGGAAAGCAGGAATATATATATAATATATACATATAATATTGTGTTGGTCCACTGAGTATACATTTTTAACAAAAGATAAGAAACTATGTAATCCAGTTAAGCATATGATTTGCAAGATTAGTGTACACTCATTATAAAGATGTATAAGATAAGTTATAACTATTCAATACTTGCAAAATTTTAAGTTACTTTTTTTGAGCAGGTGTTTAAATGCTCATCTCCCAGTGCAAAAGAAAAACCATCCCAGTCAGGTTACTCATTTTTTTTTCCTGAAAAATTGAAAACCCTCAAACTCATGCAACAGCAGCATTGACAGGTAATGGGAAGAGCTTAAATATACTGAAGCATGGCTGAGTTCTCCCCCTTTGCCCCAGTGCTGTGTGTTGAAACACTTCAATTTCTCAAAAGAAATACCACAGGTTAAAAGTGCAAGAAAAAAAACCCTTGTAGATGTTTATGCTGCTGCCATCCATTTTTCTTAGATAGGGCATAAGATTAATTCTTTTTGGAATTATTTTAATGAAACTGATTTTCCAAATAGAATTCTTTTAAAATGAACAATAAGTTATTTTCATTAAGTTATTTTCATTAACATTCTATCAATCCTACTCTGACTCAGTGACCATTCAGAAATCATTCAGTTTAAGGTGCAACTATCAGTTGGCATTCAATAAATTACATATACAGAAAACAACTGTGGTTAAAAAAAAAATAGAAATCAGACTACCTGTTTTTTCTTTCTATTCTCAATCCTATTTCAAATGGAACTTATTAACTTGCCAGTTCAGCTGCATATTTCACAGGCAAAAGTGGCTCAAATAGCAGTGGGGTCTCACAATTTGACAGTCACCTTAGCCAACAGCAAATGCACATGAATCTTCAGCTTAATTGCTTTATAAAACAAAATAACAGGTCTGTCTTAAAACCTATGACCATGCAAGATGAAGATTATGTTAAATCCAACATAAAATCTTCAACGAGGAGAAAAAAAATCTATACGCATATATGTAGAAGAAAGCACTCCACAACTCTGGCATTACTAAAACCTCTTTAGAAGGATAAAAGGTTTCCAGTGACTAACTGCTTGATGGGAGACAGTCCACCATGACAGAATAATTGCTGTGTTCACTTTATGCTCAATTACCAACTGCTGATAGATTACAGTCAAACCCCAATCTCTCCATTTGCATTTTAAACTGATTTGCTTTCAGCTGGGAAAAGTACTTTGTTCTCCTGAAAACTTGAGAGAAACTGAATGCTAAACTTAACAGTTATTCAAACAATAACCAAAAGGATTGAATTTAGCAGAAACATTCACATCACTTTCAGAAATTTAAAACCTTTCATAGTTTCTTGTATATATGCATTTTATGATTAACATTTAAATAGGTTAGGTACTCAGGAAAAGGGACATAACAGTTTACGTAAGATAAAATCTTATTCTAAACTTCATGCTTCTGATATTTCAGATTTACTGAGTGCAATAGCCAGTTCCAAGTCTTCTTGCTCTTGCTGTTTTAATCTTGCCAATCTTTCTTTCTCTTCTCTCTCACTTTCTCTCTTAGCCCATTCAATCATGTCTTCCTCAGTAGAATACTGCATTTCAAAAAGACAAAATAAACCAGATTAATAATACAATGATAATTTTTACTGTCCAAATGCTCAGTTTAAGGGAGAATTAGTTTTTCAACAATTGCACATATTCTAGTCTTCAAATATTACTTGTTTTGTAGTTGTAATAGACTAAGATTGGCTTCATCTAAGATTTAACTACTAAGAAGTGCACTGAAGCCATCAAACTGATGTATTTTAATGAAATATGCCATGTTTCAAATTATAGTATTAAGTTTCAAAAACATTACTGAGCAGAAAGTGCTATAATTCAAATATATTTTATTTTGGATAAAAAACACTCTATACAAGAAAATCTGAATTTTCTTGTATAGCACACTCCTATTGACACTGTAGGCCATCCAGATTTACCCTGCCTTCATTAGGGATGACTTTTCCAAGTGACAATGACTGCAAAAATTTAGCTGTGAACTGTTTCTGAATGTGTAGATGAAAAATATTGCCAAGAAGCAGCAAAATAATAAGGTAGCTGTAGAGTTAGAAGGCTGGTAGTAATACAGAGAAAGGTCAGCATGATATGAGAGGGGAAAAAGGAACAGATTATTTCCATGTATATTGATGAGAACTGACAGTGAACTAAATACCTCTGGCACAATGATTATGAATCAGAGACAGTTAAGGGTATTATCTTCAATAAAATACAAAAGATTATGCTAAAGTTTCTTTCTAGTAAACATGCAGAAAAATTAAGAGGTAGGTGAAGTCCTGGTCCTCACGGATGTCCCAGCATTAGCTGAAAGGGTTAGAGGTTAGAGACTCCAGGTCTCTGCTTTGAGCTGCTGCTTTGGGAAATAAAAGCAGAAACACCTGAGTTTTCTCCATAGTGCACTCAGTACTTTCAGTAATTGCAGCTGGAAAAGAATACTTTTTCCTTCATAAAGATAATAAACATTTTTGCCACTCCTCCAAACTGGCTTCTCAGACCCCCTAACTACTACCACAGATGGATAACCACATTTCAGAAGTTACCATGCTACAAGACACACCAACCAGTGCAAGTCTACTTTGAGAGCCTGACAGTCCTTAGTTTACCTCAATCAAGCACGTAGTTTATTAGGCCTGAACAGAAAAAGAGCAGTATGGACAAGATACTGTAAATGCAAATTGCATTTAACAGGTATCAGGCTTGAAAGTGAGATGATGCCTTTCAAAACTTCTACTTGCAAAAGCTCAAAAGAAAAAATAATATATAGGCATGCACAAACCTTTAGATTTGCTTCTACTGCTTGGACACCACGACTTCTATGAAATGAATTCTGGTTATAAAGAGACACTTACTACTTTTTACTTCATTGTGCATAAGTCTGGAATTCACTAACCATTCAAAACTCATCAAATTATATTTCATTAACATACACTGTTATGAGGCTGTTTATCAATATTTTAGTACATTAAAACTATGACCAAACAGTTCAGTGACAGTTAAATTAAAACCACATTTTGGTTTATTTTTAATTGAATAGTTAACAGTGTGCTCGTTATAGATTTATAATTTCAATTTGCTGCACACATTGATAAAATGGATAATCCCTAGGACATAGATATTTCTGAAATCCTCTTTTCTAAAAGCTAGGAGGCCTCCACAAAAAAAGGCATAAACCCAATGCAATTTAAACGTTAACTACAGCATTTTGCAGCATTTTGGTTTAGGACAGCCTCAGCTGCAAATGTAAACACTGTTTTGAGTGGAAGCAATATCCCTTTCATACACGGGATATGTTTTAATAATTTAAATTAGACTGAAGACTTCAGTGTGAACATTTCAAAGCTGCCGTTATACTGAAACAAATGTAAAAAGTGTTTTACTCACAGTACTGAAGTTTGCAAAATTGTTGGGGTCAGCCTCTTTACTGATGCTGGTGGGAGCAAATGGATCAGAGAATAGATCTGCTTCTTGTTCTTTGGGAATGTCTGGGGTGGGGAAAGGCTGAAATGGATCGCTCGGTTTAAAGGAATCTGAAGAGTCTATTTGATTGATAGGTCTTTTCCCTTAGATTAAAATGAATTTAAAATGAATTTAAGATAGCAGGTAATAACATGCCAAAACTAGTTTAAAAAAAAACCCATTCAAAAGCTACTTTGAACACAACCTCTTCCCACAAACTAGTGGAGCTGTAGCTTCAGAGGAAGGGTTGCCAATTGAAAAAATGAGGGTGCAGCCCACACTTTCTGAAAGGGTAATCAGGTAAAAAGGAACACATGTATGTTAATGAGTCAGGAACACAGTTATATATTAATGAACTATTTTGGAAAGAGAATTGCTAACAGTTTTGAGCACCTATTCTGTCAGCACAGTATTGTTTTCTGGTTATCAACTGCCTTTGATCATTCCAGCAAGGCTCTTTTATTATTTGTTTGAATCAAGTTAACACAGTTTTTACTCAGAGATCAGAAATACATTACACTTGTAAGTGTTCAAAACACCATATCCTCTCACTATGCTAAGACTAGGAATTTCTGCAGTTTAGAACAAGGAGTATGATAACAGACAATCACAGGCTGAGCTGTTTTATTAACACTTGCCAAAGTAGTTGCAAATAAACAGAATTAGGGACAAACAACCACTTATCTTGTTGGGTTTTTTCAGCTTAACCCCAGCCAACTTTCAACACCTTTGAGGACATTAACCCAAATACTTTCAGGAACAGCTGAGCTGAATTTCATCCCACCATTCCCTTTGTACGTTACTGTTTACACAAGAGTTTTCAGTGCAGTATTTTGAATTCTACTACCCAGGTTCTGCAAGTGGTTCCACACTTGCAGTGGCTGTATTTTAAAACTTGCTTCTGTTTCCATTTCAGATTAAAACTGCGGAATTGAACCAAAGCTTATTACTTCATATATCACTACTGAAAACTAGTCTAAAAATTATTTTGTAAGAGCAAAAGAGATTCTCATCTGGCCATGATTTAGAGATTTGGAGAATCTGTTCCCATCCCCTTGGGAACATATGATTTACTTAGACACTTCCCAGATAACCCTTCTATCTCTCTCACTGATGATGTTCTATCTATGTATCACTGATGACAATATTGTGGCTGCCCCATCCCTGGGAAGTGTTCAAGGCCAGGTTGGATGGGACTTTGAGCAACCTGCTCTAGTGGAAGGTGTCCCTGCCCATGGCAGGGGGTTGGAACTGAATGATCTTTAAGGTCCCTTCTAACCCAAACCATTCTATGATTCTACAATTCTGTTACTTGAAAACAATGCTTGCCTATTTCTTAAAATATGTGGGAGAAGCAGCTCCAAGTAACATCCAGGGAATTTTATTTTTGCATGGGAAGGGTTAATAATTGTAAGAATATAAAATACAAAATCACCAAATCTTCCTGAAAATCAAGAAATAAGGGTGCTTATCAGTAGAGAGGCAACAAATTCAGAGGCAACAGCCCTTCTACACATTTTCCAATAGAGAGAAGAATTAAAAGAAAGATTGTTGGATATTTCTTTGAAAAAGCATTCTATTGTTTCAAATCAGACCAAGGGAGTCATTAAAAATAATTACATTTAAGTACCTCAAATTTTATTTCCATTAGGAAAATAATTAAATGGGAATGGTTATCAAGATAACCACATTTTTAACCGTGCATATCAAATCAGCCTATTTTTTTCAAGTCATCTGTTGCTAAGGATGCTGCTGTTTCACCCCTAGAAGCTTGTATTCCAAAAGTGCACCATGTCACAGCCACTCCCACACAATCAAGTCAGAAATCCTTTTTATGTTTAAATAAGGACCAACACCAAACATTCCAATACCATCACTTGCCATGTCAGCTGTTTCAATGTTATTTACAATGGAAATTATTACTTGCAAGGCATTAGCATGAACCAGATCTCACACCAACATTAGAAATTAAACAGCTGAGTTTAAACTTCAGCATGAGCACTCCTGTATCTACTGTGTTCCCATTCTTTTGAGGAAAAGATGAATACATGTTTAAGTTTCATGCCAGAGTTTTTCAAAACACCTTAAGACTCATCCATATAGTGTAACAGTGAAAAAAATGATGCAGTAGAGTTCATAAAGACAACGAAACAGAGGACAGAAAATTTTAAAGGAATACTAGAAATATATTTTCCTATGTTTGCAAAAAAAATGAGAGTGAGGAGTCTGTTGTAACATGGTCTTGTTGCAACCACAAGAAGGTGTTGTTATCCATGCTAATCATAGCTTTTTCTGGAAAGCAGAGTGGTTTGTGCCATGGAGCATCCCTCAGGACTCCTCTACCACTGAGGAGAAAACAGCCCAGGGAACTTAGGTTTATTACTGTTACTGCTACAAAGCTCTGGCAAGGCCACCTAGAAAAAGTTAACCTGAAAACCTGAGCCAGTCATTTAACCCTATTTAATTCATTTTGCATTTGTGTCTGCAATGTATAAAACACACTAAATTCTCGCTTTAAGCATAATTTAATTCAAGATTCACAGCGTATCACATTAGTAACCATTTAATTTGCAGCTATGCTGTGTTCTTGCACACATTTCTAATAAGTCTTTTCTCCTGTTTTCTAAATCCTTTGTCTCTTCAAACTATGATCCCAAACACCATGCCAAACTTAACTCTGAGGAAACGACCAAGAGATCAGGAATGGACTTGCTCCACATCTTGCTCATTCATTTTAAATTCAGACCCTTCGCCCTCCCCTCATAATTACTGTCTCTCTGCCAACATGAAGCTGCTGATTGTTACCAGTGTCAGCTCTTACCAGGTGGTGGTGGACAGGGCCTGGTGGGAGTTCCTGTCTTAGGGGGCAGTGCAGGAGGAACATCCTCATTTTTAGCGGGTGGTTCCTCAAATAAGTTTTTAGTTATGGTGACATTGCTGACAGAGCCTGACGTGGAAGAGCTAAAGGGATCCTCATTGTTGGCCTTCAACAAAGAAAACAGCAACACACACATTTTCAGTGCAGTGCTACTAGACATTCTCTTCAATAATACAGTATTAAATCAGAACTGAAAGTTTGGACTAAGACTAAAGAAAAGACTTTTGTTTGTTTTTACACATATCCACATACTACAGAAGATTGAACAGAAAGAAAAATCAGGAATGGCTACTGTTACAGCACTATAAAGTTGAAAGCAGTTAAACAGGAAAAGTAATACTTTTGCTGCTAAACACAGCAAATTTAAAAATAAATAGGTAAATTATAGTATCACTGGAAATAGAGAGAAAATACTTATGAAGCTGAAAAGATTGCATTCTTCACAGAATCGCAGGACAATCTGCTATCAAGACCTCTTTTTCAAGCAAGTCAGCCATTATAAATGTTTAGTAGTGGCAAAACTGTAATGAAGCTGAGTAAGCTCTGTCTTGTCACTGCAGTTTCATGCATTTTCTGTGAGTAGCAGCAGCTTCATGTTACCTTTGACAGAGTGCTGAAGTCAGCAAAGCCACCTTCAAAGGATTCGCTTCCAAATAGGGAGGCAAAGGGGTCTGTAGCTAAATACAAATCAAGCAAAGAATAAGATTAAAAGTTAAATATGAAAGACTGAAAAGAAAAATCCCACTACAAAATAGCAACTATTACATATTTTGCAACATAAACTAATTCAAGTGAAGTATTTTATGAGGTGAGCACTTCAAGTTTTAAGTAGCTTTTTCAAAAACTCTTAAGTGTCAACTTCCAGTTAAGAATAATAAATCTCCTGAACAGGAAGTAATTCAAAAGAAATACTGATATTATGTTTTCCTACATTAAAAAAAGTGAAATTCCACTGAAAATATCAAATAAGCATACTACTGGAAATGTTCTACTGAGATACATGTATGTATACACACAGAGGTGTTTTGTGTGCATACACCCATAAATATACATATACAGACATATATATATTTATGTGTATATATATGAACATGAACCAGAGCTCTTTTCTGACTGCAGACCCACTTGTGGAATCAAGTATCTGAACCTCATATCATCCCAGTCTAATTCAACAGTACGCTTTCATTCTCATGTGCCTAAAATTTGTGAAAACTGCTACTCTACTGTAGAGCAAGAAGTGCCATAACTCACTTCTGCATCTCTAAAAACCACCATTTTCCCCCTACAATTAAAATGAACAGGTTTACAATACAAAATCACACATGGATTCCTGTTTTGGATTATCACTTGTCAGTGCAGTTTAGGAAAACAGGAGTTAAGAGCCTTCCCTAGAACATATTTAGCCCTCACATGAGAGAGGGTCACAGAAGGAGCAAACTTGAGCAGGAAAAAATCTCAATGAAGTAGTTACTCTATTCCACATCTACTCTTGTAGTACAGAGCTATCCTGATGTTACTTAGAAAGTAACATGATATCTCAGAAAACAACTCTAATGGGAAGCAGTACCAACAACTCAAATAGTCCAAACGCTTAGATCAGGATATTGTCCCAGTTTTAGGTAAAGCAGAGGAACAGTTCTTGTGGAATCAATCTTCAGTGATACACACTACAGATAAAGAGTCAGTTTTGGTTTATAAAATTCACCCCTGGAAACAGGCACCTTATGTCACACTTTATAGGAAAATTCAGAAAACATGGGAAATCCCTAAAATGCTCTGTTGTAAATTCAGTTAAAAAACTAGAAATTAAAGCAAGGAAAAGCAAATAAAAATAAAACTCAAGAAACTTGATATGTATAATCTACTTTTACCTAGATCATTTGATGTAGTAACAGTGGTTCCACCAGGAGCAAAAGGGTCATTCTTCTTTGATATCTCTGTCTAAAATAAAAAATTCCTTTGGAGGGAAATTTGTTTTTCAGCTTAAAAGATTCTTCAATCTAAGAATACAGTCACGATTTATTTTAGTTTAGAAGTTTTAAGATAACACATTCTGGAAATAGCTTTTATCAGCATCAGTAAACAAGTCTGTCAATAGAAACTCCTCCTCTCTGTTTTGATTAATACTTTGGAAGGATGGAAAAAAGGTACAACATGTGCAACATACTTGGTAATAGCTAATGCAACAGTCAAGAGTATCTACCACTCATTTTGGTCTCAGATTTCTACAAGCAGAGCTATCTTCAGGAAACTATAACTACAAGATTCCAACACTCCAGAGATGTGTGGTAAAGCATTTAGGATGAAAGCATAATTTCAGAAGTACAGATCTCAAGAATCCACTGCTAATCCCACACCACAGCTCTGGCCTCCCTTTTTTTTCCTTCCTTTGGACTGTAATAAGACCAAGAATTGGTTATATTAGAACATCAAGACTTTGAAAAGGATACTGTGCCAAGTATTAGAGATTGTAAAAACCTAATTTTTAAGGCTGGAGGTGTAGACTGTGGTGTGTAATATGACCCTGAGACCTGCACAACGTGCACACCATGGGGATGGGCAGGACCACCACTGTCAGGTGCAGTGGTTTCTCACTCTCTTGGCTGCTGTGGGTGCACCTCAGGCACACCCTACAGCCACTTAACTTGCTTCTTAATCCACATGTATCTTTGAGACTTATATATGTCTATGCAGATTCTATGCACACACAAAGCTGGAAGTAAGGCATGAACAGAAACAGCACTGAAAAGGAAACAAGATGGCAAAAGAATGGAGACAAACTTAATGACATGAAGAATTACAACTGCTTAAATTGTCTTTTGTCTATCAGCTTTAAATATTACACATTCAACAAGTTCTAGTGTACACCAGAGAGGGTTTTATGCCCAACTCTACCTTCTTAAAGGCTCAAGACTATTCAATAACTGCTTGTTTATAATGTGAGCAACTAAAAGTTACGCTGAAGTACATTTGAAAGAGGTACATTAAGTAGGAATCTCCACATTATGAGAGAGCTTTGATGATTCTTATTAAAAAAACCCCAAAACACAATAAAACCTAAACATACACCTACAGAACAATTTGTCTTTTCTGAGGGGAAACCCCATACACCACATCAGATTTCAGATAAGAAAGAGCACATACTTCTTGATGCTATAGAGTGTGGAGGCAAAAATCAAGTGTCTCAACTAAACTTGGTGAGGTTTATCCTGCGTTTCTTTCAGCTAACTAAGTTCCACCAACTAATAGAGCTTAAGTCATTATTGTTAAATAATGACAGAGCTTAAGTCATCACTGTCAAATGCTCTTAGCTGTGAAGCAATGAAGATCCACAATGAAATTATTTTAAAATGTTTTTGTTTTTACTTCTATTTCATCTGTGACTATTTCTGGAAAATAGGACACAAAAAAGACAAGACAGAGCCAGGGGATCAGACATAACCTTTGTATGATTTCTGAATATCAATTCTTTAAAGCATGTCTAAATGTGAAAAATAGGTTATTTTGTCCAAATCATACATACAAAGCAGTAAAAGGTGTGACACCAAACTTACTGTGGTATTATTACTGTTGTCTGTAGAGCTAAATGGATCAGTGCCAGCAGTCACAAAAGGGTCGGTGGAGGATTGTTTGAAGAAAGAGTCAGCTGCAAAAGGGTCTGAGCCTTTGAAGGGATCACCACCAAAGGGATCTAAAAAGTAAATGTCCTTAACATTTCTGCTTGCTTTACTTAGCTCATATCCTAAAAACTGAACAATATATCGCTTTTTTCATAGTGCTACAAAGTGACATGTTTAAGGCCAAGGACCTTTAAAGCATGAAATTCACCTGTGAATAATTTGTATTCTTTGATTCAAAACATCAGACAAGCCAACATTTTCTGCACTTCATGAAACAGTAGTTCCAGAATCATCTCAGCATATAGGTTCTTTAACCAAGTCCCCTAAAAATGGAGCATTTTACAGAACTTATTGTTTCTAAGATCTCTCCTGCCCTCCTCTCCTGCACTCCCCAAGCTCAATTGATGTTTCTTATTTGGCAGTATCTTACTATTGCTTTCCCACTGTTATTTAGCTTTTTTGCCACCAGTAACTCCATTCAGGCCCAAGCAAACAATGCAATGACATTGCCTATACAGTCAGTCTAAATAGAGACTTCCCACCTTTTCAATACTTGATTCTAAAGGAAGTTGGTAAGTTAAGAGCCTTTAAAAGAGCACAGTCCTACTACCTTGCATATAAAACAGGCACCAAGAGTTTGAGGCCTTCTGTTCACCACCTTCACATACTTAAATTCCAACCAAGGAACTTCCAACAAGAGCAAAGTTCACTGGCAATGGACTTCTCTGAAAAGCCGTAACACAAGTGGCCAGATGCTAATGCCACATATATCCTATAATGACTTTTTGTGGCATTTCCACTTACTTTTCTCCTCTGAAAGTGGTGACACTTCTCCCCACTAGCAAGAACCATTTAGAAAAACGAGCACATTACAAGTTATAAAGTTACTTACCAATTTTTCCAAAAGGGTCATCTTTGAAGGGATCATCTGTTCAAAAGAAAAGCAAATATTCATTAAGCAACTTATTACCATCATGAAACACACACAAAAGCAGCCATCTCCAAGCTGCATTTCCATTGGCTGTTGTCCACAAACACCCACATTATGCAGTATTACCACTGCAGTAATCCAGGCCAGCTACTGAGACGAGTCCCAGATTTGTTTAATTGTCACAGACACTGTGGATGATAGCTCCTAAGTGTTTACTTCACTACTGGATGCATGATACCAAGTCATTTCTACTTCCTCATGTAAATCTGAGAGACAGATACTCTGTCTCTTAGATGTAGGTATCTACCCCGAATATACTGAGTGCTCAAAGCCCTAAAGTTTGGCTCTTAACAGACAGACCTTTTCTCTTCTGAAAGAAAGGCATTGTCAAGTGCTGTAAGAACACTTCAATATAAACAAAAATCAAGCAGGATCTACACAGAAACATTCAAGCTGTTTTAAATTAGTTTAATTTATTCATTAAAAATATTGAATCTGCACTGACATTCTTTCAGAAGCCAAGTGATCTGAAACAAATTTAGGTTATTTTCCTTTCAAAGCAATGCAAGCTAAATTGATCAGGCCATGTTGATCTGAAAGCATGTTAAATCATATTAATGTGGCTGAAAACATCTGCTTCAGCAGTTAACTCAAATTAACTCCCCTTCCCCAACTGGCTCCATATAGGCAGATCATTCCATCCATAAAACATAAGAGCAGAGCAACACCATTCGTCAATGGCAAGTTCTTAAAATAAAGCCCAGCACTTCCACAAGATGAACAGATGGTGCAGTTCCACATTACCTTGTTCTGAGAGCCAAACTCACCAGAAGTAGGCCACAGCCATTCATTCTGAACCACTCACACCCTCCCCACAGCACAACCCAGAGAACCCTCCACTGACCTGTTTGTGGATTGGGGCTGTAAATCAGATTAGTGACACCACATGTATCACAAGTATGCCCACACATTTACAGCCAAAATGCCACCAGGGCAGGGGCAGGGAGGGGCTGGGTAAGAGACATGCTCAGGAAGAGCAATGAGGGAAAGGAGCAATTTTCAGAATTCATTAGGAAATCCAGATCAAGGAAGGAGAAACATCCCGGAACTCTCATTTCTATCACTTCTATTTTTGTAATGCTATTGGCTCCACACTCCTGTCACTCACACATCTTCAGATTTATTCTATAAAGAGCAGTCTCAAGGTGCAGATGAGTCTGACGTGCTCACACAAGACCCGTTTCTGCAAATCTGTACTTAGACACAAATGATTACTTACTGCCAACAAAAGGGTCAGACTGGAAGAACTCTAAGCTGGCTTCAGAAACTAGATCAGGCAACGGATGAGATTCAGCATCAAATGGATCTTCCTGGGCAATGCAGACATAGAGAAACGTATTAAATTTTTAAGACTTGCAAGGATGGAAAGCACTTATGACATCTCCTGTTACCATTCAGTAGTTTCTTAAACCTTAAAGCAAAGAGACAGCTGGAATTCTATATAATTCATCAATGGAGATCCAAAATATTTTTCAACAACCTGCCTGCTACATGAGACGAAATGTTTTCAAGACATCACACTAAATAAAACCAGTAAGAA
This sequence comes from Corvus brachyrhynchos, assembly GCF_000691975.1. NCBI lineage: Eukaryota > Metazoa > Chordata > Aves > Passeriformes > Corvidae > Corvus > Corvus brachyrhynchos. Next base: position 370,435 of record NW_008240027.1, on the reverse strand, counting down.
GAGACAATTATTCTTATACTGTTATATGACCATCATGCAAGCCTGAAACAGTTTAACCAGGGTTTTTTTTAACCTACTTTTTCCTCCCCCAAACTTGAACAAACTCACTTTTTTAGTAACAGTCGCAGCTGGGGTCTCTTTCTCTTCTCCAACAGAGACTGCTGTTTCAGGACTATTCCTTATCTGTACAGGGATAAAAGCAATTCACCATAAATAAGTAAATAAAAGACTGCACAATAAAATTTTAAGTTTTAAATAGAATTACAGAATACACTAAAGCATACTTTAAGAGGTTCATACTTATTATAGCACATACTTTAGTGTTCCATAAACCCTGAAAAATTTTAAAAAAATAAATCAATCACGAATCAACTGAGACATAAGGAGGAACATTTAAAGCAAGACAGTTTTAGATTTTCTGTACTTTTCCTTATTCTGCTCTCATTGCACCAAATGCAGACAGCTGCTCTCCTTTAATGTTAATTCTGCTATTCAATTTATGATATTTTGCTTTGGAAATAAATACAGACAAAATGTTATTGCCACTTTCCAGGCAAGCTAAAATTACCCCCTTTTCTGCTTATGAACTTTCAGATATGTGGAAACACAGTCCCTCAGAAAAACACCCATAAATTTCAGTTGTGCAAGTGTTTAAAAACATAATCAATCTTAGTACATTCTTAACTTATTCCAATTTCACAGCTGCAATGCATCGTGATCAAGCAGGCAAAACACTACTCACTGGAGACACACTGTTTGTTTGTTCCTCTTCTGCTATACTTTCCCTCTCAGCATTGTCATTAAGGTTTGCAGTTTCACTGCTGCTGTTGCTAAGACTAGAATGATCCACAGTTCCATTAACAAGTGTATTATGGGGCTGAGAGTGCCAACTAAATTGGTTATTTTCCAGTTCTTTCAGCTCAAGAAGCTTCGTCTGCACCTGTGAACAGAAATAAATGTATTTGCATCAGTATGGCAGCACATGGAAGCCAGTAAATATGGCCATCCCTTCCTAAATACAAGGTGGGTGATACATGTCTGAAAATCTTATTTAGAAAAACAAATATAATAAAAACCTGTTCTGTCAATCAAAGGGTGAAATTTGAGAGATAAGCAGAAATCCTATTTAGCAGAAGTGCAGAGTGGTTGAAGGACACCTTTTGCCAAGGAAGAAGACTGTCACTGGCAATACCAAGACTTGTTGTTACTCAAACTCATGAGAAAAGTTGCAAATGTTTCAGGGGTTTTTTGTTTGTTTAGTTTTACTGGGGAGTTTTGGTTGGGGGTTTTTTTCTTATTTTTATTTTGGGTTGGGGTTTTTTGTGTGTGTGTGTGTGGTTTGGGTTTTTTTCCTAAATTATGTATTTGCAATTTCCTTAAAATTAAAAAGGCTGCTTTATCAGAATTCTCATCTTCTGAGAAGGAACATTACAATTTCATTATCTCCCACATGACTTCTGAAGTCTACAAAAGCCAAGTCATGTTCCTAAGCAGACACTTATATCAATATGTTATTATTTCAGCAATATTAATTATTAGTTAATTAGTGCCTTACAGCAAATATTTACAACCAATCTGCCAGTTATGACAGAATTACTGGAGCTGGCAGGTTATGCAAAAGGATAAGCTTAGTTCAGATATTTGGGTGCCTAAATCCCACTGAACTCTGCTACATCAGTCACCTAATAGAGTTCTCAGGGTGTCAGCAAAGACACCACCAGGTGTCTTTCAAATTAACTGACCTCAGACCAGCCACTGGATAATCTCGCCTAAAGCACCAAAGCACCTACTGTTCCTTATTTGTGAGTCAAGAGCAATAAAATCAGGAGTACTGTTATAAAACCTAGTAAAAAAATGTCAGTGGTACAGTCAAGCATAACCACTCGTATTATCAGTCTCAAATCTGTTCATGGCAAGCACCTCTTGCCATATAAAAACACTGAAACAGTATAACCTTCTCTCTAGCTGTGATGAAATGATGAAAAAATCCACTTGTTTACTTCTCAGTTTCTAAACTAAAAGCCATATTTTAAAATTATGAATGTTACAAGACTCATTAGCAAGTTACAGATGTAAATTGTGTGAAATGACCACCCCAAAAGTCAGCCATTTCTAGGGTTCTAAGGCAGGATTTTGCCTTTTGTTTTCAACTTGGTATCAGTGTTAGTGGCTCATACATAACACAGCTGGCAACAGGGAAGGAGAACCATGAGGGAAGGGTGTGCAAGTTCATGCATCACTGAAGTAATAACAAATCACTGATAACAGAGAGAAACTGAAAATGTTCCGTGCAACAGCAGCCACCTCAAAGCACAGGGCTTGAAAACCAATGCAGACAGCTCTCTGCTTCTCAGTGTCTAATCTCAACTCAATTTCTTCTTACATCCACCTTACTTCCCCCCTTCAACAATGCACTAAGTAAATGCTATCAGTAATTTTATATCAACTTCACATCAATTAAGGAATTGTGAGAGCGTGCCCCAGGCCACGACTGAGGATGAAAACCTAAATAACTACTGGACACAGAGAATTTAAGTCTGCAACATCCATTTTTCATTCATTACATTATGACAAATTATCCATAGAGTATAATAAATTAATCCCTTTAATTAATAAACTTGGAGAAAGACCATGAAGTATGACTTAAGTCTGCCTCTAAAAATCCTAACAACTACTAGCACAGAACATATGTGTACGTAACTAAAGACATGAGCAAACAGTGAAGAAAAAAGGAAACAACGCCTTCCCCTTAAGACAAACCACATTAATGTTTGCCAGCTCAAAATATTTTTGGGGGGGTGGGTCTTTCACACTGCCTTACTGAATTGATTTCCTGTTGTGAATCCTGCAGATGTTGCTGAAGAGGTCCCAGCTGTGCTTTCCCAGACTCTATGCAATGCTCAAGCTCTGCAGTTTCTTGCTGCAGGCGACTCAGCTCCTCTTGGGCTTTGGTCAGTTCATCCTCATATGCTGAAATCTTTGATTCCTGACTTGTTATTTCAGCCTTCAGCATGGCAATCTAAAGCATGAATAACATTTCAAGTTAAAAAAAAAAGCCAAACCAACAAAAAACCCACACCCAAAAACCCAAACAACATTTTCAAACACAACCAAATACTATTATTTATGATCAGAAAAAGGAAAAATATCTCACAGCTATTGCAGAGATTATAGATCATACTGAATGAACCGTTAATTCTCTACTGGTGTCAGTAAGAACAGATTATTTTAGCTGCTCTTCTGACCAACAGAGGTATTTCTAGTATTGAAAAGATAATTTCAGACATTAAAGAAATACAATAGCTTTATGTTAGAAAAAAATTACCTAAGATGATATATTTTTAACCACTAAGAAATCAGTCCCAGTAATTAAGTGTTTCTAACTACATTTATATGGTATTATAAAATTTTGCTAACTGTTTGCTCTAAACCTCATTTGTGTGCAAGTACATCTCAATATGTTTGTTGACACACTGGTTCTAAATTAGGAACAATGAAGTGAGTGATGTATTTCCTATGCTCTGTCAGTCACAAAACCTTGACACTCAGGCTATTTATTCATTAAAGCTTTTTCTCCTGCCCCAACAACTGTAACTCTGCAAGGCCAAGTTCTTTAAGACAAGGCATTTGTTCTTCCAAGGGCCTTGGCCACCAGACTTACCAAATGGGCCTCCTCTGCACATTTCTGCCTGATGTCATTAAGTTGTTCTTCCAACTTGGCCTTCTGCTCATCAAGATCATTAAGGGTTTCCTGTGCTTCCTGTTTCTGAGCCTGCAGCTTTTGCAGATTACTGCTCTCCCGCTTTACTTCATCCTGGAGATCCTGAAATAAAACACATCAGCTTTACATTTGTTCCCTCTCTCCCCCTAACCACTGAATTCCACAGTGCTAACCCAGATTTCAAAGTATCAACAAATTATCTTCCAGAAGCTGGCAGGGATACCAGACAAGCAACTCTCCTCAGATTCTAATTCAATGACATAAAAATAATCAGGTTGTTTGTGTTTGCTTTTCTTCAGTAAAACAAATCTCACTGAAGTATTGAGATCATGCACCAACACATGGATTAACTGTTTTCCTTACAGAAAGCTCAGGGTTTCATTTTGAATTTATAAGTTGTCTTTATTCAGGCTGCTACACTGTCTCTGTCCTATGTTTTAGCACTATATTTTACTGAGTTTCTTATTCAGAACATGGACCTGTTGGAGCAAGTCCAGAGGAGTTCATGAAGATGGTCAGAGGGCTAGAGCAGCACCTCTGCTACCAAGACAGGCTGAGACAGATGGGATTGTTCACCTGGAGAAGTGAAGGCTCCAGGGAGACTTTAAAGCCCCTTCCAGGAACTAAAAGAGGTTTACAATAAAGTTGGAAAGGATCTTTTTATCAGGGCATGGAGTTACAGGACACAAGGGAATGGCTTCACACTGACAGAGGGCAGGTTTGGATAGGATATTAGTAAAAAATCCTTCCCTGTGAGGGTGGTGAGGCCCTGGCACAGGTTGCCCAGAGAGGCTGTGGGTACCCCATTCCTGGAAGTGTTCAAGCCAGGTTGGACGGGGCTTGGAGCAACCTGGAATAGTGGAAGGTGTCCCTGCCCATGGCAGGGGGTTGGAACAAGATGGGCTTTGAGGCTCCTTCCAACCCAAACCATTCTGTGATTCTCTGATAATAGAAATTCTTTATTCTGCTCCTTTCCCCTTCAAAACCACATGGCCAAAAATAAGAACTGTTTTTTGGAGCATGGTGAAAGACCATTAACCCAAATGCACTGCCTCCTAGGGC
>NW_008240027.1:335954-365627 GCF_000691975.1 Corvus brachyrhynchos | reverse complement strand
AAGGATCAACCAAAAACTTATTTTCTGTGTACCAGTATGGGTAAGAAATGCACATTTCATACACAGCAATATGGAATCTTCTGATTTACGTAAGAGCAGAGATTATGTATCTTGTGTTTTAAGTATATTAAGTAGCATCATAAAATAATTAGTTCATTTCTGAACCACAGGAATGGTTATACTGCAACAAGCTGCAGAGATAACACTGAAAAACATGTCAAGAAAAGAAATTAGGAAGAAAGAATCGTCAAAGTCAAGAGGAAAAGATAATACAGGGAGATCAAAAAGGATTAATACAAAAGAAAAAATACTAGATGAAAAGAGAAGATTGCAGCCTTTCTGAGAAAATATGGCATTTGAAGGAAGAATAATCAACAACAGTAAAAAATGAACAAGGAGCAAAAAAATTAAGAAGGATAAGAAAACAAGCAGACATGAAATTCTGATTAGATCACACATTTGTGTGCTGCTCTAAGCTACAATCCTGCTCTCCTTTTCTAGGGGTGTTTTGTTTGGGTTCTTTCTGGTGAGGGAGACAGTTTATCCATGTGTTGTGTGCTAACACCTCCACATAATGAGGACAAAAAGCCAGATAGAAATAGAAAGGCATATGGTGCAGCAGTCAGATGCTGGGGAATTAGATAACCTCAAGACAACTGGAGGACTACCCAAAGATACATCATAGATGCTTTTATGTTAAAAAATCAACCACAAAACCAAGCAAAAAAATCCCCAAACCAAAACACAAAAAAGCCCCCCACAAAAACCTCCCAAATCGAATTTGAATTTCAGTGAAGAGTATGTCAGTATATAGCAGTCAGACTAGGAGAAATACTGGTTATTTCTAACCCATGAGAGAAAAAACACTGTGCACACAAAAAGCTCTTAGAGCAGCTACTGACTTGGATAATTGGGACACTCTTGATCCATCCATTTTATACATGGCTTTGAAAAGCAAGGATCAGCTGACACTTAACACAAGCAGTGGAGGAAAAAAGTAACAGCTTAAAGAGACTTCAGCCTCCTTTTTCCTACAGGAAGCAAGAATTCACATCCACATAAGCTAAATATAGATCACCTCCACTTTTCTCTGTCCTAGGCACAGCAGTAGAGAAGCAGTGAAGAGACCTAACTAAGCCTGATGGCTGCCAGAAGAGAAAAGAAGGAAAAAAACCCAACCAAACCCAAAACCTGTGGTGGTTTTTGTTCACATATGCACCTAACCACTCCAGAATTCAAGGCTGGAGTAGATACAATACAAAAAACTGGCTATAATACTCAAAGATACCTCTTCTTGGCGCCTAACCAGCGTGAAACCACCACAGTGAAGTAAACCAGGTTCCAATTAAGATTCAATTTCAAAGAACACCCTTCAGCATAGAAGCAGCATCTTAATGTTCAAGCACTGAATGAGATTCTATATGAAAACCACTAAGATACTTCAGGTGTTACAAACGGGCATTCTGATGGTAATAGTAACCCTTGTATTAGATTTATGATCATTGTAACTCTTTATGCCAATATAGGGTAGGATAAGGGAAGTTTAGGGATCTGTATTTCCATGGACAACGGGTTTAATAATTTGCCAGGGCAGTACTCCCCAGAAAAAATCACGTGCTAAGAAATGTTAAGCCTGAAAGAGGACAGAAAAGTAAAACTTCATTGACTTTCTAATGGCATTGATGCACTGCAATAAAGAGAAAATCCAATGCTGAGGGGGATACTTGGAACATGGAACTTTGAGGGAACACCACCCCTTAGTCTCTGCTCCTGAAGAGCTGATATTTTAATAAGCACATCAAACCCCATCAATAGGCTAATTTTCCTTACAACTCTTTTTCTGTCTTTGCTTTTTAGTACCTATTTACGTAGTATAGAAATTATTTTATAGAAGAAAAAGCTGTCATTCTTTCCCTCCTCCTATACAAATCAGTTTTGATTGATCACTGACCATGGCTATATTTGAGAGTACAATTTGTGTCCATGGAAGGAATTCTGGTATCAGAAATCCTGAAGTGTGATGCCACAAAACAAGCTTGAAGCAAGGAGGCAGGTTAGAGCAAATTGGTTTTGCACACTGATCTTTAGAAATGCCCCCATTAGAATAAAACCAGAAGAAAAATCATGAGGCAAAGATATCCTTAGTCTGTCACACTATTCTCTGAAGTTCTAGAAAGTTTGTTGAAACATGCAGGTCCTCCAAGAGTCAGGAATAAGAAAATATAAAAGGGCCAGCAGATTAAATAAATGCTGCAGCCATTTCCTGTTTGATCCTGGGGGTTTCTCATTTTTCTGCCAAGCCAATAACAGATTGTTCCTTCTCTGCAGACTGACAGAACTCTGTAGGTATGTTTAACAAATAGCTTCTGTGACCACTAACAGGTTAAAGACCTGAGACAGTTGCTTCCAACACCACTGCTCAGGATACAGAGACTCAGGCGATTCTGTGATGCTGCTGCCTGTCAAACACACACAGATGACACTGTAACATTCAAGGTAAGGTTGTTATCAAGCTTTACAAACCTTTTGTGCAAAGGCACCAGAGAACTCAACGCTCACATGAGCACACACAGATTCCAGAAGACACCAACAAAATAATCTCGTGTGCAAAGCCAGAAATACCCCTGAGAATTCTGTGAACAGTGTGAAAGGGAATCTGCAGGGTGGGGAGGGGAATGACTGCAGCTGCTGGAGATGCTGCCAGTGTGACCAACAGGCCAGCATCTGATTATCTCCTCAAAGGTCACACTATTAATTATCATCCAGGCTCCAAGGATACTAAACAACCCTGCACAAAATTCACAACTCTTGTAAAACATCAGTTCCTTTTCAGCCCAACCAAAATTGAAATGCAGAAATCTTGCACTATTTGCTCTTAAGTAAAGATTATGGAAAATTATAGATTCTTAAAATAAATTTAGAAATAAATATAAGTGGTCAGATATCACACTGAAGATTGTTTTTTAAAACAGCAACTTAAAATTTAATTGAAATATTGCTTTGCAATATTTAATTCAGAGCTTGGCTAGTCTGTCAGCACCCTGAACACTGATGCTGACTGCATAATTTTTAACACCTGCAAAACATTTATAAATTTAAATTTTCTGATATTCTAGAAATTCAGTATCATCCTTTCAAATAAAAATCAATATATTCTTCTAAAAATTCACTTAGATTAGGCAAAATTAACTTGAGGCAACATTCCTCCCAAGCTGGTAATTACTGTGCCTCTTAAGAAGCAGCCCTATACATGAGTCCTTTTAATTCAGCCACTTAAGTTTATTAATTAATTTACAGTGCTACAGTGTCCTCTTTAGTTTTAATTACACAGTAGATAGTCTTGCTCAAAAAAAAAAAAAGAAAGAAAAATCTATTCTTTTGTAATATTTTTAATTTAAAACTCCATGCATGCTACATATCCTAAAGAAGCTTGCACATTTATATAAATTTACACAACTACACCAACCCAAAATTATATAGAAAATATACTTCAAAGCACATTCTTTCTGTTAGCCACCAATTTTTTTTTCTTTTTACTGCATAAGTGACGTGATCTAAAGACTCAGTAATCCCACTGTCATGAAAGCAGCACATGGTGCAGTATCAGGTGTCTGAAGAATAATTGGATGTTTTATTTACCTGGACCTCACTTGTCCTCTGCTTGATGGCATCTTCTTTCTCCTTCAGGTCTTGCTCTACATTATTCTTTTCCCTGGAAGACCAGCAAACAATGCAAGAATACTTAAGAACATCAGCTACAGCAGGTACAGTTATCCAGCCCCCTAAGCCTGTATCTCTCTTTAAATACATAGTGAAACATTAAATGGGAAAGATGTAAGGGATTTCTGCTTTCCAAATTATTTACAAGACAGAAGCCCACATAAGTGTTCTGCATAAACCCCCCCTGTCTTTCCACCAACTGCACTCCAGTGCTAAGAATGGCTCAAAAATGGAAGGGGGCGGGAGGCAGAAATCAATGAAATACTGTCTCCAGTGATCTCACTGTTGCTATGGAGCACTTGTCTAATGAAAACTGCTAGGAAAAGTGGGAGGGATTGCATCAGATTCCATCTATTAACCCCTGCAAACACAGCAATGCCTGTGCTCACAGCAGCCAGGGAACACTCTCACAGGCCAATCGAGCCCATTAATGCCCTTTGCCTGTCAGATTTTGGATCCAGCTGTTGGCTGGCTTGGCTTCCTGGAATCACAATCTGTTCAGACACTCCACACGGAGTGATCTGCTGTGTCATATCAAGCCTGCCTCTACAGACATTTATTCAAGTTTAAGTGACTGCTGATGACACGGGAATTATCATCAATAAATTCCCATCAGTCAGACATAACAATAGCTTTAAGAAAGGGAAAAAAACCCGTACAACTCAGAAGTGTTACTGTTATAAAAAAAATCATGAGTGTTTCTCTCTAGACAGCATATGGAGTCTTTCTCCTTTCACTGACGCAGAAAAACATTAAGCATTACAGTTTTTACATAACCTTCTCTAGATATTTACTTCCATAAAGATTTTGTTAATAAACCAACACACACACTAAAGTTAGAATTTGAACAATAAACCTAACATTTCTAATGAAATACCATAGTGAAAAGCTATTAGATTGTATTACTGGTATATACTGAAATGAAGAAACTTCATATTTTAATAGCAGATTGTTAATCAATCTAAAACTATTTATTTTACTGTTTACTCTTATTTAATATAGAGGAAAGCTTTTCTATGTCTGAAGCAAAGCAGGTCTACTCTAAGTTCTCTTTACTCAAGCTGAGAAAGTTTTGTTTACTGCTAAACCACACACAATGGAAATAAAAAGAACCCAGATGTCAGATCTTAACTGAACATTTGCTCTGACAAATAATTACTATAGACTATACTCTGCTATTATTTTTCTCATTATCTGAATAAAGAGAAGCTTCCTGATTATGCCCAAAGGGAAAGTTTAAATGGAAGGAAAAGGAAAGATGTGGAAAGAGGAACATGGAAGAACAAGGCTATTATATTCTGTTAAGTGTGATCCTTCAAGTTCCATAAAATTTCTCACTCTCCATTCATCAGAAACCAGAAATTCTAAAAAAATCTCTACCTTTTCAATCAAAGCTAGAGCACACTCCTCTAGGTCAATAAGCATCTGTGTAGCATAGCTGTACTTAGATATTTAAAGCATTGCAACACTGGGTTGGAACAACCTCTACTGCTTTGGCTTCCACAACTTTCCATGAACAAAGGTCTCAATAAAGCACTTCTACAAATCTATGTACAAATCAGGCTGAAAAATACCTTCAAGCCCTCAAACACCCATCAAGCACAGCCAACACTCATATATATTCTTCCTGACTGATGATAAAAGAGAGCAGGAAAACAAATACTTGTTATTTTTCCTGCTGGGGTGGGAAAACTGAGCAAGAAATAGAACTGCAAGCACTGTATGGTGAATGTACAGCCTTTCCACATTACTGTCACTGATGTGCCTAGGAAACTGTCAGAGATGCAGATCACTTCCTCTGTATTTCAGCACAAGCCAGGTACCTAAATCCTTGCAATCTGGACTAAGCAACAGGATTCAACACCCACCCCCTGGCACTTCCATGAGCCAAATCAGAGCACAAACAATGAATTGGAAAGAATCAAGTGAAAGAAGTATTGTCAGGCAGAACAAGAAAAGCTTGGGCAGCAGTCTCAGGCAACGGAAAACAAGCTGAGTGTATATAGTCTGCACGTAACACATCCCCTCCTCCCCCCAGAAATGCCTCTTTGTTTCAAAGAAAAGACAACACAGACCTACTTAATTCACTAATTCTTCTGAATGCCTCCATTTCTTTTACAAACTAGCTGTTATGCCTCTCTATGAATGCTCAGCAACTGAAAGAACCAAAAACAAGTAACAAAATTGATTTATTGGATATGACAGATTTCCTGGATCATAAAGTCCTTACTACATCCAAAAAAACAACCCCAAAAGAACTGTGATCTTGCCAACAAAGGACACTTGTAACCAATTCAAGCCAATTTTTGAAAGCAATACAATTTCCCTATGCATTTTAATAGTAGCCAGGTCAGGTGAACCTCATATCAAATAAACTAAAAGCAATGACTAATAAATGGCTTCTCCCATGCAGATGCTTCATGATTTAGTAAATCCCTAAATTTAATACTAATTTGTGAATGGAGTAATTTATAAATGGGAACCAGCACATTGCAAATATTTGTCATAGTTGAGAACTGCAAAGTCCCTATGTCAGCAGAGGCGTTCAAGCCAAACATTCAACCCTGGCCAGGCTGAAATCACCTTAGATACAAAAGCAAAAAAAAACCATAGTTCTTTTCCATAATAAGATGATGACTACTCACAGAGCTGGTAGCATTATCTACACTCATAGTTGCCCAGTATTTCTTATTTTCACATCCATCTGTAGTTTTTGGAATTCCTAATGCAGTAGGAGTTCAATTTGGTAATACCAGAAAACATGCCAAGGGTTTGCCTTGTTTCTTCCAACATTTGCTACTCCCAACCTCTTCTGCTGCAACAGCTCAGTTACTTGCAAACCAGAGGTTAGAAGAAATGATCTATCCTACATTAAAATTCTTTGCTTTGCTAAGGTGAAGTAGATCTCTGAAATTTGAAACAAAGTCTTGATGCAAGTGTACGGCAGGGACAGACTGTCCTGTTTTTCTGGGGGATGTTTTGCTCTTTCACTGCTATTGGGAGACCAACTCATTGAGAGACCAGCTTTATGGTCCTTTTAACCTGATGTATAATTCAAGACTATTTAAAAGTTGCTATCCAGCATACATGACGGTTGACATCTTTGGTGAGATATCCCAAGTTAAGCTCAACTACTTCATGTGCTTAGAGAGGAATGCAGCGTCAGTAAAGCCTGAAGAAATTCTGCAAATTTGTGGGCCATAGCTAACTTCGAATGCAAGAAAGCAAAGCTGGGTTTGTTGGGGAAGAAAAAGGTTTTATGGCTCAAAAAAGAATATTAAGAACATCTGGTCCAGCTTCCCACAATGCTGATCAAAAAAAGCTTAAAATAGCTTTCTAAAAATATATTGCAACTGAAACAGAATTTAGAGACAGCAGTGCTAACAGGCTCAAAATGATGCAGATTCCACAACGTCCCGAGGTAAATTATAACCCCACCAGAGAGGGATTATCCTCCCCAATAAGTGTTCTGCATTTTATTCTTCAGCTGATCCTCAACCTCCACCTTCCTGACACTGTATTTATCAAATTAAGGTTAACAAAGCTATTGGCCACCAGACATCTTTCCCACACAAACTACTGAGCCACAACAGCATCACCTCTGTATTCTTTGCTCACTGTCTCCAAAAACTGTTTTCCACACATTGTCATTCTTTGGGCCATTTCCTCTCCTGGTGGTTTGGTTTTGGGTTTTTTTTGGGTTGGGTTTTTTTTTTTTTTTGAAGTGCACTTCAAAAATAGATTCAATTTCTATTACTAGGTCACAAAAATGCAGCTCTTGGACACTCCTCAATGGAATCAGAGACTAGTATTGTTATATATTGAGTCCAACAACTGAACAATCTATCTTGTTCAATAATGAACAAAAATAACTTCAGTTTAAATTACATTTTTATACGACAACTATCAAGTCTGAAAGTGTACTTCGCCAATTGTAACATGGATTCACCAAAAATGAAAAGTTTTCTACATTTAGCACATTGTTAATCCCATTCTGTTCTAAACCCCTAAATCATATCAATTTCCCCTTTCTAAAAACAAATACACACTAACAGTTGCCCTACCCTGTCTTCAACAATCTAGTATCATTCAATTTAAAATAATTGTCAACGTATATTTGCCCCTGAAAAAATGGAAGCAGTGACTTTTCAAAGGCCATGGTTCCTTCATACATCATAGTAAGAAAAGAAAGCAAGACTCAAACAGCCTGGCTTGCATGTTAGGCTGCAAGCCCACCCACTGAAAAGCAACTTAATCTAAAAACTCATGCCAGCCAACAATTTATTTCCCTCTAAGATACTAGCAGCAAATATAACAGTTACAATCGTACTTCAGGTCAATAAATATGAGTGTCCACAACTGGAATTAATATAACCTTAAGAACAGTGGAGGCAGAGTAGGGAGAAGTAAGGAGGCAGTGGAAGTAATGAGAGAATAAGCAAGTGAAGTGAAAAAATATTATGCATTTAGGAAACAGACTGTGCTCTGACACACTGCCAAGTTAAATCATTCCCGCTAGTGACGTGAATTAGAGAGGCAGATTTCATCATGACAAAGCACCCTCACTTAAAAAGTAGGAGAATTTACTGTTCTTAATAGAATTTTCAGTAGATTTATGATAGTAACAAGAAAAACACTGAAGAAAAACACTTGCTGTTTCAAGAGCATGACCAAGACTATAGAAAACATATGAATTTGATTTTCTTAGTCACTTGAAATCATCTTAATTACTTTAGAAATAATTAATGGAATCCAAGGGTCTGCAGACATCAAAACAATTTTTCTCAGTCCAACAGTTTATTTTACTACACAGAAGAGAAGTAACCCCATCTTTACCACCATCAAAACCCTAGCACAGGTCCATGCACAGTCATCTTCCCACTCCCTGTCCTGCGTACATACTGATCTTTTCCATCTCGCTTCCTTACTGCCACCAGAAACAAGTCCTTAGAATGCCCTCTACAAATAAAACACAACTAACACCCATTTCAGTATTGTTCCAGCATCCTAAAGATTTGCTCCGTTCACATCTGGCAGTAAAGATGAACAATGGACAATATTTTCATCTCAGGATGCTGAGATACACAGCTGTCCAAAACACACCCTGAAGGCACAAGGGACAGACCCTTCATTAAGTGCACTCATGTGAGTGAACAGAGAGCAGAAGTGTCACACAGTACCACAGACATGCCAACCCTTTATTTAGCAAAGCAGACTATTACCACCACTATTACCACTGCTTTTTTAAAAACAGTATATAGCACAACTGAATCCAAGGCAGCTCTGGCTATTCTTCCTTTACGTACCTCTGCAGGTCCACGATTTCGTTGTTTAATGTATCAAGTTCTTTAATTGCAGAAAAATCTGCTACAGAATTCGGTCCTTGAGTACTCTGAAAGATAAAAAGTAAACACTGTTAGTCTAGAGCTTATGCTGTCCAACTACTACAGTCACTTTACTTTTTGTGGCAACATGAGCTATCCTCTTGTAACAACTGCTGGTAGCATTGTATTTCAAACTTTCAATCTCAGAAACCCCCCAAGAGTACAAGAGTACAGATGCTGTATCAGCAGAACACAGCAGACAGCCAAAGCATGGAGAGAGTTCAATTCAAAGAGAGTCAGTCTCCTGCAAACCCTTGAAGACACCCCCCACAAAAGCACAGGACTACCTGATCATACAAAAAAACCCATAGAACTTGTTCTAAAATTAGATTTATCTTACAGCTAACGTTTAGTTGGTTTCCTGGAATTAATTTGAGAGAGGTTTGCTCACTACTTTTATATTTCTTCACCTTGGTGATCCTCACGTTGCAGAGTACAGATACTGAGTTGCAAGGCTTTAAGGGATACTGAGCTCCTTTAACATGAACCTCCAGAGTACTCAATGAAACTTTGATAATACAAAGTCACAGGGAAACTTACACCATTGAGTTCCCATTTAGTTAATATCTTTATAAGACAAAGCCTGTAATACAAATTATTTGTTTCAAAAAAAAGCACACATAAATGGGTAGAGAACAAATGCTGAAGACAGAAATTAGAAAATGCTGTAATTATTCTTCTATGCCTTGTCACAACATGAGCATGCTTAGAAAGCAACAGCCAACGTAGCTACCTCCTATAAATACATCAGTTCCTTCAAGTCTTAAATAAAGCCATCCAGCACAAACACAACATTCAGAGGACAAGTGTATATATATATATATAATTTTAAAAGGCAAGTGATACCCCCAAAATAACACAAAAGTTCTTAAATGCTGAAGTTTCTCTGCAGATTAATCAAGACGTTATTAACCATGTGCTTACTCAGACTGATACTCTGAAAAAGCAAAAAAAAAAACCAAGAGCCATGAAGACCTAAACTGTGAGCACACTGTGGCTGAGAATACTATTCTGCAGAGCTACAGACTATTCATGCATATTTTACTAGCACAAATGGTATGAACTGGGAATTAAAAAAAAACAACAACTAAAAACCAACCATACAGTTACTCTTAAATTGGTTAGTGCACAGCTGCTCAAATGGGCAAACTAGCAATGATGTTTAATTCTGCTCTACGGGAATTACACAAGAGTTTTGCAGAGCTGATCATGGCATTCCAATGGGAGTTTTTACTTCTCCTAGGACAGGGATAGAAGGAACACATGGAAATATTAGCTGCAAGGAAAGTTTTTTCCAGGCTTCCTTCTTTCACCGGTTAAAGAAATTCTGCACACTAATGCCAGCATCAAACTTGAGGAAAATGTAGGTCAATCTTATTCTCAATTGTTCGGGAGAACTGGTTGGGGGGGGGGAAACATAAAAGCCAACATTTTTTTGTTTCAATATACTTGTTAACAAGGACAGACGTTAGAACCATAGGCTGCTATTTACTACACTGCAACTTGCATGTAAACAGCACTTTGAGTTTTCAACTCAAAGTCATAATAAAAGGAAATTCCTATCAAAATTCTTTGAGAGGACCTTACATAAAAATTTAATTTTCATGGCTTGTAATGCAAGTGGTGACTACAAACAGGTCTAGGTAAAGAAACACAGCAACAAGTTTTAAACCACAATGGAATACCATTTTACTTACTGATATTTCTGCTACCACCTTTATATTGGCCAATTCAGAAGACGACATCTAAGTTGGTTTTTTGGGGTTTTTTCACAATGTAAGCCACACCACACCAAGAAAACCAAAAAAGCCTATCTCTGCCTCCTGTTTTTATCCTTTGAGTTCAAATCTTGAGCAATAATCTTGGACAAAAAAGTTCTTTCATATCAACAAGAGAACACCTCTTTTGAAAAAGCTCAAAATGAGCTGAAGGTTCAGCTCAATTTAGTAAAAAAAAACCTCTTGTAAAGGATTTACAGAGCTAATTGAAAGCTAACTTACCTTCTTACACAATATTCTTACTCATCATATAAGTTAGTAATGAAATAAAAATCACATTGATGTCTTTAAGAGTTTTATAAAATCAATTTACACCCACAGAACAGCAGTAACAAACACTGATCTCATCTAATGTGCCCTAACCACTACATTTTCTGCAATATCTTTACTAAACCAATGGGTATTAATCCCAATGACAACTGCCAAATGCCACATTGGGCCACTACTCTGTCACCACTTCCCCAGCAATTTCACCAGGAAGACACAGTGTTTTCTCTTTTCAGTTTAAGCAGGCAACAGGAAGAGCCACAGAGGTCTGGGCCCAAGGGAGAACCTCGGGGTTATTCCAGATGAACAGCACTGGAAATCAGCAGAACCTGAGACCGCAACACACGGTGACACGTGAGAGACGTGCTGAGCTAATTCAGTGACTATGTGAGAGTCTTAGAAGGATGTTCATTATAAAACCAACAGACAGTAAATATTAGAAAAGCAAAGTTTCTCTAACCTTGAGAAAGCAGAGTTAACAAACTGACAGAATAATAAGGATGAAAAGCAGAGTGGTGCAGAATGGAAAAAACAGTCCAAACTAGAAAAGAGACATAGAAAGGAAAGCAAACATACAAAAAAGATTAGTAGAGTTGCAAATAAAGCAATTACTTTTTAAAAACAGAATGTAAAAACAAATTAGATACCAGTTACAGAAACTCAAAAAAGTAGCGCCAAATTTTGAGTTTCGTTTTTTCAGGTGTGAATTTTTCATTCTGTTTAAGAAAGTTGTAGAATTAGGTCAATGTATTGCACAACCAAGAAAAGGTAACTCACATGAGACTTCATGATGTGCAAAACATGTAAGAGTTTGTGATGACCTCTACCACTCTGATTAACTACAAACTGAACTGCTGAGGTACAGTTTACTGCTGGATTAACATAGATGGCAACCAACAGACTATGGAGATATCTAAACTATCTGTGAGGTATAAAATGGAGGACCATTTACTTTTAAAACTTCAAATATATAATTCTAAACTTTTAGTTCACATTGTTTCCAAACTTATTAAAAAAGATGGATGTGAAAAAGATAACTGAACACAATAGGAGAAAAGCACTGAACTTGTGCATGTCATTTCTGATGGAAACTAAAATTTCTTTAAAAGGGCAACAGCAGGATTATTCTTTTAAAAGAGAAAATAATGCTTTCCCAACATAAGATCTCTCCGCTTGGTTGGCAGGTGTAATAAACGACAGCTTCATTTTGAAATACGGATGGAAATTTTTTGTCAATTCTTTGCACCAAAGACTTGTTTTCTTCCTGATATTATGATAAACTTAAGGTATGCCAGCACTTGAGGTTGCTTCTTGTGTAGCCTTTGAAGTTAACATTGTTTGAGATTTACACCAAAAATGCCAAACCCATCCTTACCTTCTGTAAACTGACACCCCTGTCTGAAGGTGGAATCATCTCCGGAGTCAGAGCCTGAGGTGGATCAATGCCCTTTGTTAACTTCTGATTAATTAAATAGAAAGCCAAAGCAAACTGTTCCTTTGAAAGCTTTCCGCAGTCCTTGGTGTCACAGAGAGCCCTGTACAGAGATGCACATGAAATAAAAAAAAATCCTCATTTCTCCAAGTACAGCCCTATCTATTTAGCGTACTTGCTGTCATTTACAAATGTGAAAATTGCTAACGTGTGTCTCCTCTCTAAAACAAAACAATATAGACACAGGAACCATCACTCAAACACACACAGCCACTTTCACTTTGCTTGTTGAGACCCACAGCTCTGCTCTGGTGAAAGGCACGATCAAGGCTGCAGATCACTAGCAACACCTTCACAGCCAACACAAGTTTATTCACATTTTTCTTATTTTCCTAAATTAGAGGTTGTGTTAACCATAACTTGGAAGAAAAAAGTTGTTCCTATCAGAGTCCCCTGTAACAACACATAGTGGGGAAAGAATTAAAAAAGCTGTGAGTGTCATGAAGGCATTGCTGTAATGAATGTAATGCTAAATGAATGCATAGCTGTAAGGGAAGACAAGTCGTACACTGGGATGGGACATAAATCTTGCATGCTAACAATTTTATAGAAACAATTCCCTTTCCCAGTACATGGGTAGGAGCAGTGATTAAATACCTGTGATGTATGATCTTATGATGTCTTAACTACACAGGGATAGCTGAAGTGCAGTATTTGTAAAAATCTGTGTTCAAACATAAACCTGTTTTCCACCCATTTCTATCCCAAAGCAGAAGCAAGTAAGTTACCACTGAATATACAAAGGCTATGCTATTATATACAAAAACCTCACTTCGAGAAATGTCAGCAGAGCAAGAAGTGAGAACGGTGCCATCATCTACACAGCTGTCACAGGGAGAAAAACCTACCAGATATGCGCAAGGAGAGCAGAAGGCAGTCCTGTCTTCAGGAATAGCTCTCTGGCTTCCACACCTGACACAAATCCATCCATGTCCTTGTCAGTTTTCATAAAGATCTCATCGTACTTAATTTTGTCTGCAGGCGATACAACCCACTGAAGGGGGTTGAGGATGGAAGGGAAAAAACCAAAACCACAATACTAAGATATAGGCAAGATATAGGCAAGCTCTGTTTCCAGTTCAGAGTTACGTAATTCAAGGACTACAGCAGAGATTTTAAAAAAAGTGATACAGGTGCCTAGTTCATGAACCAGTTTTATCCTCCAAAATAGACATGCAGAGATCCTCAAGCAAGTCCAAAGTAGAAGTGAAGCATTTCCCTCAGTGAAGCACCAAGGCTGCTTGGCGCTGCTCTGCCTCTTTGCCTATGCAGTAAAGGCATCCCATGGAGGCTGGATCTGCTCCCTCATCACTGTGCTCAGTCACAGTCCTGCTGACTGTCTGGCTCTATCAATTTTATTACCCTTTACACAGCTGGGGAGCTTTAGCTGGAGGGACTGGAGAGCTGCCCGAGTCCAGGTCATTAACAGTTGGCACATTCTAAATTGAAGAATTTACATCTGAACAAGGTAAAGATGGGAATTAGAGACATTTCTGTTACTTGAGCAATTTTTCAAAACACTCAGCTAATATAAAGATGTTTTGGGGTTTTTTGAGTGAAAATGGCTTCCAGTGCATGTATGGATGCCAATTAATTTCAGTGCACACAGCCAGTTAACAGATGACTCCCAAATGGTGCTGTATACAAACTCACTCAGAATGGCACTGCTTTGCAATACATACAGCAAGACTTACCTTCAGGCAAGGAAATTTCCAGATTAAAACCTTGGCACTTCCAAAATTAAGATGCCAGTTTCTTACTGATTACTCAAATAAGGGTACCCAAATGTCCAAGCAGCATTTGATGCATTAAGTACCACAGCTCTGACCTCGAATACCCTTACCAATTTCTTTTTCTTAGTTTTAATAGAATAAGTTATAATCTGCTTGGAAAGACATTTCCCAAATTCTGGTCTCTAAAATGATGAAGACTAAATAAGATGCCTGGGGAGAGTAAGAAGTATCAAGTTGCTTAATAATCACATTCAGAACAAAAATCAAATCTCCTGTGTCTAGGTGGATATACTGGACCTTTTGTTTACTTTTCTCATTGCTTGCATTTATCTGTTCCATTTTAATTCATGTCTTCTCCAAATTGCACACATGCACACACATAACATGACTGCCACAATTTGTTTTGAGAATTTGTCCTTATTCAAATCAGTCTTCAGCCAGAAGACTTGTGCTCTACAGATATGTACCTGGACTACTACTTTTTTTGAGCTTGAAATAATTTGTTTTTAAAATGTCTTCAAAATCTGTACTAAACAATATTCTTTTATCCAACTGTTTAGATCTGAAGACATCTAGAAAAAGTAAAACAGTGCAAATTTTACACCTCTTCTTCTGGTCTTCCCATCAGCCTCCCAAAACCAATCAACAGGGCAAGAAGCAAACTAAAAACCTGTATCAAGACTCTTCATACAGGCAGCCCCTGAAGCACAGCATTAAGAGCAGAAATCTTCTAATCCCCAGTACTTCAGAACTGTACCTGTGTTAATGGTGCTTTGGCAGCTAAAATGCCTACAGGTGGCAAGGACTGATGAGACTCTTTGGTGGATGTGGAAGATGGAATTAATGGCATTGCTCCTGGAACACTGAGAGGTTTTCTCTTGGATGGTGGCACCAAAGCTGCAGGCAAGGACATTGGCACTGGTTCTTTCTCCAAAGCACAGTATACCAAAAACATGGCCTGAACAAGAAAAAAAAGGGTGTGTAGATATAAAGATACTAGAAATATATATACATATAGAGAGAGAGACTAAAGAATTAACAAATAACTTTGTAGCATTTTTTCATTGTTTCCCCTTTACAAGCCCCTCAACTGATGCAGCTCATTGCCTTCTAAATTTTTTTCGTTACTACTTTCTTTTGAGGTTCAGTGCTTAGCAAGTGAAGATCAATATCTTTTAGAACATTAAAATAATTCTCCAAGCTTGCACCAGTACTTGTGGAATTTTATTTGAAAGAAGACTTCAAACACTTTATCACCATTTTTTCCACAAATTGCTCCACTTAGCAGCTAATTCTTTTGTTGTGGCCTTCTCTTATTTAGCATTTCTTACATTATTTCATCAGTCCTGGCATTAATAGTGTTAAAATTCTAACTTACTATGAACTTTTCTCAAGGATACCTTGAGGCATTCAAGCTCTATAAATACTGAAGGTTAAGGTAAAACTCACTGAAAACACTCAGTGTCTCATGGGACAGCAGATCTCAGGTGTAAGTTTTTAATGGCTCATTTAACCCACAAAGAAAGTTACTGCTGTGTACTGAGAAACATTTAACAAATTGACAGAAACATTAAACAGCAGTAAAACTTGATTAAAGACTCTAAATAAAGATAATAAATGAACCACACAGTCATAAATTAATACACAGTGCATCTATTTTAAACCCTGCCACCAGGCTTTCAAAAGCCCAAGAGGTAGAAGATACTTACAACTGCAAACTCATCTCGATCCAACATTCCATCACGGTCAATATCACTCAGTTCCCACACCTACCAATAAAAAGCAGAATATAGGGATCTTTGACTAAACTGCTGCAGTTTCCTACTTAAAACCTCATTAAAAACAAATGTGAGAACAGCCTCCCTCTACCATGTCTCAAATTCTATTAAGATTAACAGCATTAGTGAGCAATGTAAATTCACATAAACCATGCAAAAGCAGAGAGATTCTTAAATTGGAGACAGAGGCACCCTGCCCTGACCCAAGTGTTAACTGATACACTGCAGTTGGAGGTGATCTATCCAAATAGCAAAAGAAATTTTATTTTTCAGTTTAATAGTTGCACTCCTAAGATCTTATTTAATAGTTAGGCTCATCACTAAAAATCTTTAGTTTGAAAAACAGGTACTGCTGAGTGCAGCACACACATTATTTGTCAACTGACAATTAAGAAGAAAGATATTCTTACCCGTCCCAAGATATCCACTGGCAGTTTTGAGTTAAGGAGCACAGGTTTCACCTTATCCCCTGACAACAGTCCATTCACTGGATTTAGGCTGTCAAAAATAGCATCATACTTGACCTTGTCTTCCAGCTGCAGGGGCAAAAGAAAATATTACTTATGCTAACAGTCACACTCATAGCCTAAGAAGCAGTAGTTCTTTCAAAAATGTGAACTTTTTTTTAATAAACACACATTGCAGTTCCTGATGCTTATAAGAAAACATCAAAAAGATATTATTTTTAAGTCAGAGACTCATCAAAACCCTCTGAGATTTCTTCTTCAATTACTTTCATGGCTTCAGGTAACAAACCCTTTTTTTTTCTTTATTTTAAATTTCTAAACATGAAGAGATTTCCCAAGGGTCAAGTGTTCTCATTAAATTAGGTTGATTAGCCCAATTACAGATTTGACAGGAATGGTAACTATGATACTTTAGAAATGTAGCATTAGATTTTTCTCAGAAAGACATGTTTTCCTGCAAAGCAGGTAACAGTTCTAGCTAACAGCTAACATTTAGTTTACCTTTACAGCCCATGGTAGATCACTTGGTGCTGTTCCACTGAGTAGCAAAGGACTACTAGTATCAGTCTAAGGAAAAACAAGGAAAAAAACCACCAAACACATTAAAAGAGAAATGATTCTGACTTTGCAAAACCACCCCCTTACTTGAGAAGGTGCTTCTCAAAGCCAGAACTGCATTTTAGTCATTCATACCAAAATTTAGAGCAAAAAATCTGAAATGTTTATTCCATTAAGGAAAACACTAATAGAACAAATATCACATATCTTCAAATTATACACGATTTTATATTCAAATGCCCACTAGAACATGTAGCAGCTTATTCCACATTGCTTGATTTTTCTCTGTTGTAGGGCCCCACTGCCCTACAACATCACCCTCTGAAGTGTTTGGTATTTCTATCAAACCCTTCTAATTGTTCACTTAAAAGCAGTTCTTACTAATATGTTCAATTAAAAAAGAAATCTTACAAATCTTGGTGGAGGAACAGGCAAGTTAAGACTATTCAGGGAAACATCCAATCCATTCTGTGCACACGCTACAAGTCGCAAAGCCACAAAAAATTCCTACAGGGAAAAAAGAGAAATTTTGAAGGATTTATTATATAAAAATATAATTAAAAAAAAAACCTAAAATTTCAGAATAATTACAGAGCTTTTCTAGTATTGCTGTATATATGAAAAGTTGCACATGGCTTCAAAGGGGGTCAGAAAATGACAGAAAGCAGCAGCCAACAACTGCTGGATTACTCCAGCAAGACAAATTTTGCAATTAATTTTCCAAGAAATTGGTAACTTCCTGGCCAGCGTAGTCATTCTCAGCACTCTGTTCTTCTATGACAGAACAGTGCAAATTTGAAGTGCAATTACAGCCATTTATCTTGGAGGAACTCAGCTGATCCCAAACATGGTTGATGGAAGCGGAGGAAAACAGAAAAATGAACCAAAAGAAGCCCAAAATACCCCAAAATTGTTTGGTAGGCATTACAACCTCCTCCTCTTCCTACCATGGGAAGAAGCAGTTCCCTCTCTACGGACTGTTATTTAAGGAACTATGTTTCAAATCAAACAGCAACACACATTAGAGCTTGTGGTGGCAGTACTGAGATAAAGTCTGTCCCCACACTGCTCATTGCCACACCTTGGGAAGGACAACTCCAAAAATAATGTACTAATGTCAAGTCCACCAAAATCAAAGAAATAAGAATTTTGAAGATTTTACAAGAATTTTAATTTCTGCATTGTTTCCTACAAGATTATGAGGAAAAAGTCACCTTCTTAGTAAATACAGTACATTAAACCTTAAATTACTTCTCAGCAGATTGCACAGCTACACATCAGTCCATTTTACAACCTGGAGAAAAGCTGATGAGGCAGCTGAAGGCTGTTTAATTTATTGTAGCTTCCACTCAAACGGGAATTACATAGCCAGTTAAAATCAGAAAAATCTGTTAGAAAAATCTGTTAGAAAAACTGCTTTCCTGAACCAAAAAAATTCAACTTTCATCTTGTTTCAAGGCTGGGTAATGGTTAGAGTCATACACCACATAAATAATCATACCTGTTTGTTCAGGATACCTTTGCCATCAGTATCAGCTAGGTCCCAAATCTAAAACATAAAAATAACAGAGACAAAGTGTTCACAGCACGGAGAGGAAGCTGGCAAGTCCTCCCTCCATTTACAATGGCCTCTTGGAGGAAAGTTCACATCTTAACTCCCCTGATAGCACTTATTTGTGATGACAAATATAAATATCGCTTCAATTTCCACCACAAGCTAAACACATAGTAGAATAAGCAAGGATTCTGAAGTTGGAAACTATTGGATAGAACGACTGAAAATACATTAGGGAAGATCATGTATCCTGTAGTACTACTAAGTATTTTAATTTAAACAGGATACTAACTGAAGCAAGAAGACAGGATAATTAAATAAATTAAATAATTGTCATTAAATACCTTTCCAAGTACCAAATCTGTCAATCCAGACTTTTTCAGGAAAACAGCTGCATCAGAAGCTAATACTCTTCCAGCATTAGCAGAGTCAACCTGGGGGAGAAAAAAACCCTCACATGACAAACTAGCTTTTGAATTGATGCCATCTCTTTACACAGGCTCTCAAAAAGCTGTCAAAGAAGAATGCTCAAGTTAAAAGTCACTTTGAGGATGATCTTCTGAACCTATCTAATTAACCCTTCCTAATCACAGGCTTTTCTTCCTGATGCCATCAAAACATGTGATTGTTAAGAACAGAGAACTCCAGGGTTTTATTACATTTCACTGTCCATCTCTCCATTCATTACTGTTAGGGTCTGAAAAAGAAGGCTCTGCTTTGAAGATACCTTTACCACCACAGCAAAAGGAAATACTTACTCCCCAAAATGAAACTTACACAATGAAGAAGTTGATGATATTGGCAGAATACCAACCAGCACAAATTTCTCCCTGGATCAATAGGGAGATCATTAAAATACAGAGTTATTCAAGTTCCTAAGCAGAAATGGTACCTAAACTAAACCCTTCAAGTGGGAAAAGAAAGAAGGAAAATTTACATCACCTACATGGTGATGTAAGGACAAGGGCAAGAGAGGAAGAGCAGAGAGTCCTTGAGAGCCTAAAGAAAAGGATCCTCAAAAAGGGCACAGGATGGAAAACAGGACGAAGGGTATCTTCAGTCAATTCAGACTGTCAGCCTTACTACATCCCACAGGTAGGCTGCTGCTGCTGCTAACTGCACTATATATTCAATATTGTGTTTGGAACACAAAACCAACTGCCCAAGTTCACAGGTGCAGCATACACAAGGTGCTCAAAGCTAACAGCTTCCCAAGATGGGATTAGAACTGGCTCCTGAAAGACTGTGGGGAATTTATCATTTGAAAAGAATGCTGCAGCAGTTGTCTGTCAACACTTCTGAAAGGGAACAAAACACTCTGAAAGCAATCCCAAAAGCATAATTTAATATGAAAGTGAAAACATCTTTTGTTTTCAACATAACCGGTATGATTTTAATTAGGAGAGGGTTTTTCCCGTAATTGAGGATGCCCTGGTCAGGCCAATAAGGTTACAAACAGTTAGCAATTAGGCTAATTGAGTTACAGGAGAGCTGTTCATCTATAGGCACAAAGTTGCCAAACCCCCTTTTCAAATAGCAGAGTTGATCTTGCACATAAGTGAGCACAACAATCTCGGCATCTACTCAGAAAACCTCCAGCCTAGGACTTCTCTTTCAAGAATGTCACAAAACACCACAGTATCAGCTGTGTTTACTTTTTATTTCCCCAAGTCCAAGCCAGAGGAAGGTGACTTTAAGGGGTTTAAGCAGGATTCTTACTTAACCCAGTACTGATCTAGTTTCTTTTTGTGCAATTAATTATCTAAATTTTTAAACTATTTTATAACTATTTTTTTAAAGGGCTGATTTCCATTTCTTTACAAATTACTGAATCTTGAATGCTGGGGTGGGGGTACTTATGTTTGATTATTGCACTGGGATGATTGCTGGTGCTGGTCAGTTATACACCAGCTTGGCAGAGCTTTTTCCCTGATATGCAAGAAGCTGTTTCCACAGCTGCATCAGCCAACAACTCCCTTGTTACAGCCTGTCTTTTGTAGGACCAGGAATTATCAGAAGTTACAAACGTATCTGACGTGATTAGGTCAGAAGGTAACAGGGAGAAGTGCTTCAGCTCAGGATTCATCACTAATTCAGCACTGCTTCCCTGCTGCACTGCACCATGTGATTAAGTAATTTCCTAGTGCTTTATGACACGTATTTAAAACTATGCTTTAACTCACCCTGCTTTGAGTCAGTCTATAAAAGGTTAAACATAAAAATACTTATTTGAAAGAACAGAGTCCCTATTGAAAAGTTGAGATTCCAATCTCATTCTAAGTACAAAGGCCAGGATTTACACCCATCTCATGACACACCTTTTGCCAGATGAATCCCTTTAAGTTTGTGATAGAACTGGAAGTGTGCTCAGCATCAGAGCTGCTTCAGGTGATGAATTTATTCATATAAAAGCACATTCCACCAGCGCAGTAAGACAAAGTGGGAAATGTCTTTTGAATGTTTCTGTTCTGAAGGTTGTCATCTCCTTATCTGAGAAATGGAAGGCAAAGTTCCCTAGTGGAACTGGAAGTCTTTAGACACGTTTGAAAGCTCCTCTTTAGGAAAAATGCTTGCAGCAAACAGCTCATCTGAGCAAGTCTGAAAAATAATCCTCTGGAAAACAAATCCATATTGGCACCACTTCACTAACAGTAACATCATGTTTAAGGAATCCCTGTTCCTGTACACTACTGAAACCGCTGGACAACAAACAGCGCTCCAGTTTCACTAGGATTCACAGTATTCCAACAAATGGAAGATACTGACTTAGGAACCAGTATCACATTTGTGCTTCAATTCAGTTTCTTTATCCAAGCTTTTGCTCCACACTTCAGTGGTTAAGCAACTTTTGTCAGGAGGAAGAGACAGACAGGCATATGGCAAAGGTTGTACCTGACAGTGAGAGTCAGAAGGACTGAGCCGGGAAACACAATATGCAGAACAATCATTCCCAGCCTTTTCTTGTGCCCTTACAATGATATCTTATGATAAGGGACTCTCCTAAGGTTTTTAATCCAATGCCTAGAGAGAAACACACAGTGGATTTGTCCATCTGAAGGAAAACTTTGTGAGGATGACACTTTCTCCTTCAGCCACCAGAAGCCATCTGAACTTAGATCAAGGTAAACTCTCTCTTCTTGTTCAGCAATTTTAAATCTGCTACTCTCCTGCAGTGGAGAAAAGCCCTTATTAAAGTACAATGGAAAGCTCAGATTTTTCAGGCATCATAGGCTGATACATTTGAACTGCTGTTTTTTGCACTTGATAATGGGACTAATCCTCTAAGCACAATCCAAAAATAGAGCATGGAGAGAAATCACAGCCTTGTCCCTTCCCCAGCAGATAAGTTTACATTCTGATGTTGACACACAAAAGAAGCTCCTAAATAAGGAAGCCATAGACACTGTAACCTGTCTTAGGACAAACAGACAGGAACATTACCAGTTGCACAAAGGAAAAAAAACCTTCCTATGAGGTTGTCTTTTTACAGGGTTCATCAATTACTCATCAGGTCTATTATAAAATTAAATTATTTTTAATTGTTTTATACAGTCAAGTAGTTTAACTTTCTTGAAAGTTTTTACATTACATTTGTAGAATGAAATACATTATGTACGTGACAGAAAATACTGCTATTATAGAATAGGTGAAACAGCTATTTTTTTTAAAAAAGTTGTATTTATAGGAATTAAGACACCTTAGTATAGCTGGGTCAAAATGTAGAAGACAAGTAAAAATAAAATTTATGTTCTTATATTTTATTTATAAGTATTCTTTATTTTTACATCATTTTTGCATCTGTTGAGTGAAGCTGCAAGAACTACTGCACTCTTTTCACATTCAGTGGCCTTCTATTCAAATTTCTCTCCTTACAATATCCTGTGATCAACTCTGGGGATATTCTGAGTGAGATACAAGTCTTACATGATGCTAACTGAGCTACAAACGCAAGAAATTCATCTTCACTTGTAAAAAGCAACAAAGACTATATTAATACAGCATTTTTAAAGAATTTGCTCCATACCAAGACCTCACAGTCTGTTACAACTGTCAAGTGATGTATGTCATACACACCTAGCAGCTCCCTAAAAATAAGGGTCCTCTTACAACCAATATTAAATTTATACCAATATAGCTCAGACCTAAGGGTTAGCTACTATAAAAATACATTTTAAAGCACTATAATTTTTCTTGAGCTTTTTTTGTTTACACACTGTTGGCCAGGCTGAGCCTGTAGCAAAAGAATATAAATTCTTTAAAATCCAAATGAGGTCTGTTCTTTCAGAACATACATACCTGTCGATAGAATTTCTCATACACAGGATTTGCACTCGATAGCTGTAAAAGAGATACAGAGAGAAAATTAGCCCTGAAGATCCAGATTTTAATTTCCCTCTCCCTGGACAAATAAAGATATAAAACACTTTCCAATGCTCTTCAAAGAAGCATTAAGGATTTATTCTGTACAATGATGAGGACTAGGACAGCTCTTTGTGCTGTAACTTTTAGAAGACTGACTTCTTGTTTTGCAGTCATTGACACCACCCCAGATCAGATTTCCCTCAGCCAGGTCACCAGGTGAGGCTGTGTGAAACAGGAACTCTTAGGCAACATAGCCTACGGGCAAAAGCAGAAACCTGAAACAACTCAGGCTAGGAAGTGCTCTCTAATATTAGAGTACAAAGCAATATAATTTTATTTCACTATCCACTGCATCATTCTTTAGAATTTAGTGTCATATGCAACCAGTCTGTAAAATTTTCAGTTACCCAAATTAATCCCTGGATTCACAACTAAATCCACAGCAACGGTGCCACATTAAAACAGAGTAATATTCTAACTTTGGGTTTTGTAACTTGAACCCTTTTTGGGGATAACTTCTGCCTTCATTCCACTGCCATCTACTAGACATTCAGGGCTCACCTAAAGTTAAGTGGACAAGGACAAAACAGCTTCTTTGAAAAAGGCTCTTTCTTTATTTTTAAATTATTCTTATAAATTAAAAAAAAAAAAATCTAGAGAGCTGAAACAATGCAAAACTTAATCTCTTGGCCTACACTAGACACCCTTCCCCAACAGACTGGCAAGAAATGAAGTGTTAGGGTTACCTCTCTTCCCCAGTGTAAAAACAGGCACAAAATCAGATAATGTTTTAATGAAGCGCATGTTGTGTGAACCAAAGGCATTTATGCAGAGGATAACCCTAGAACTCACAGTGTATTTATTGCCCTCACAACTGTGGGAACAACTGAGCATAATACAAGCTACTTACACAATACTTACTAAAAAAGCCCAGAGCACGTAACTTCAAATATTACCCAAAATCAGAGTTCTCCCCCTTAAGAGGAATATGATCTCAAACCCCAGGACGTGCCGACCTTTGTACAAACAGAATCCAACATAGTAGCATCTCTGGATTTAACATTTAGATGTTCAAATGGAAATATGGAAACCAACAGTGATCATATAGGTTGTCAATTACATATTTGTAAAAACCTTTACTACAGATTGTATAAATGGTGACAGCTTAAATAAAACCACATCCATTTTCCTAGAGCAATAGCTAATACAGCTGCTCTTTTGGCTGAGTACTCCATATTCACAGGTGCTGATTATCAGAAAAGACTAAGAGAAGATGTTTGGTAGAAATTAGTTTAGTGTGATCTTGTGCAATTACAGAAAGTGTGCAGCATCACCAGAATGTCCTAAAAGGCAAATTATAGAGTACAGCTAGAAATAACAGGAGAGCTTCCATCAGAGCTTATTCAGCAATACACTGCCCCAGAGACTCAGCTTCTGATTTTCTAGCTGACTTTTTGGTTTTGTGTTTGGTGGGGTTTTGTTGTTGTTGTTTGGTTTTGGGGTTTTTTTGGTGTTTGGGGGGAGGGGGCAACAACAGAGACACACAGCTGGTAAGGTTTTATTTGATTGCTGGGAGGTGGGTGGGAAATACCTCTCCCATAGCCAGACATGAAAAATTACATATGCTGGGAAACCATCATTGGTATTCACTGCAATACCTCAATTTTTATAGCTTAACCTTGCTCTGACTTTGCTCTGGTACCCAAAGACTTTTATTATTTCAGCCATCAACTAAGCATGCGGTTACACATCCCTTAAAATAGCCTAACAAAATATATTCAGCTTTTGCCAGCCCTCAGACTACCACAACACCAATACAATGAACAACTTTCAATTGCTTTCCAGCACTCCACAGCACGCTGCACTTTCTTACCTAAACCTCACATGCTTTCTTTTCCCACTCAGCAACCTAGAGCGGTAGTTCTCCCAAATACTCAAATATTTGACTTACTAAGTGTTACTTCATTAGAATGTAAAAGTCTAGGCACAGGACAAAAATTAAAGCTGTGAGCAGAAAAGTAGAACGGAGCTGGCCAAGACAGCCCCTGGAACCATTGATTCTTGTGCATCATCCCTCTTGCCCAATGTCACCCTCTGTTCAGCCAAATGCTTCCTTATTACAGCCAAACTGATCATTGTCACTCCTGGACAGGAAACATCGTGTTGAAGTCCTGCAATGGAAACACTAAGTGCAAAACAATCTTTTCATTCAGTACTTAAGAGGACGAGCCAATAATTCTTATTTATTTCATTAGTGTTTCCAATATTCATTTTAATATCAGCATCAGTGCAGTAACTGGAATTTCCTGTGAATAGAGTAACAGTAATAAAAAAGTTTCCCAGAATATTTTACTACTAATAGACTTGTTCTTCCTTCAAAGTATATCCCACAATAAACCAACAGATGCAAACATAAACTAGGATATTCTTCTGGGATAAGAAAAAAAATACTGTTCAACACCTTTCCAAGGGCTGCCATAGAATTTACCTGGCAAAATTCTTTTCATGGGATTTGTAACAGCCATTTGCAAAACAGCATTTGTTTTAAATGCAAAATGAGGGAGGGAGAAAAGGTCAGATTCCACAGCGTACAAAAATAGAAAGACTTTATTATGGCTCCATTTCAAAGTTGATCACTTCATAAGGGTAAAAGGTGTTGTAGTAATTACAACCTTTGATACAAACCTATGAACTCTAGAATGCTAACCTAGGAAATAAAAAACACCTTCAGGGATACCCATCTTTTTCATCTTCTGTTGTCAATCAACCCCCATGTTTTCATGCCTCTGGCACATTTGCATTTAGGTGTAGTAAGATACTATTACCAGTCTGTCCACCCATCCAGCCACAACCTTCCTTCCAAAAAGGCTTAAAAACAAACAAACAAAAGCTGTCCATTGAGAAAAACAAAAGTAATTTCCCCCTCCAACCCCAATGAGATAGCAGGAGAGAAACAAGCTATTCTATCCTGATTAAAATCCAAGATACTGTATTCTATCACAGCTCTAGGACTCATTTTAAGAGTTTCCAAAAGACACAATCTGGCCTTAAATGTTCTTCCCATAGTCAGCC
Source organism: Corvus brachyrhynchos (assembly GCF_000691975.1). Lineage (NCBI taxonomy): Eukaryota > Metazoa > Chordata > Aves > Passeriformes > Corvidae > Corvus > Corvus brachyrhynchos. Next base: position 339,461 of record NW_008240027.1, on the reverse strand, counting down.
AGTCAAAAAGCGGGTAAGTTCAAGGCAAGCTGGTTTCCTTACAATGCCATTTCAAAACAATAATCAACTTCTCTCTTTTTCCTCTATTGCTTTATTGTCTCACCTAAAGTGTTTCAGGGTAAAGCTTTCTACCACTTTCAATTATATAACCAAGAACATCTCCTACAGCAATAACAAAAGGAAAGAAAATATTTTCTATAAATTTCTATACAATTATTACCAAGTACTTCAAAATTGAGCACTTTCTTTCCCATTGAACAGCTGAAGCAGACACAAGAACTGCTGTCTTCTCTCTGCAGAGATGTCTGCCGCTGCATAATTAGAAATGGTTCCATTTAATTTTCAAATTGCCACAGAAGATCTTCACCATCTTCTAATCAGTACTGAACAAAGCCTTTACAACATCAAAGAGTAGCTTCACTGCCTTTTTATAGGCAGCTTCTCTCTAACATGGTGGATGCAATACTAATCAAAAAAATTAGGTTCTATCTGCTTTAAGAGCAGTCAGTCTCCTCTAAATGCAGGTTTAACACACACAGGCATACTCTGGTTTCTTCATCTGCAGGACAGAAAGAGGAACAACAGGTTCCTCATTCCACTAAAAATAACAAACTATGATCTTAATTTGATCATTTTGCTGATTCCTTTTAAAAAAAAAAAAAGAAGAAGAAATCAGAAGTTTGCCGGAGACCTCAAAATCTCTGGCTTACTTTATACATAACATGTGAGTTACAATGAGGGTATCATTCATACTGCAAGTATTTGGATCCTGTGTATTCCAGTAACAAGACATTAATCCTGGCACTGTGTGCACGAGACAGGAATCCATCCAGCTCGGCCTCAGTGTAATACTCCATGTTTTCCTTCAACAACACAGCACAGCATTCTCAACTCTGCAACACAATACTCAAGTCTAAAATGAGACTTGCAGCTAATTAGGATACAAATTGATATTACACGATTTTGTCTCATTTACCGAAGTAGCTCGTAACTACTTCAAGACAACTACTACATTTCTTACAAAAAGCATTTCATCAGGAAGACAAACACAGTTATCTTCCTTTTCTTCTTGAATATTTCTTTACAGTGCTTCCCTGAACTGCAAGCTTCCCCTTCAATCACAGCCAGTTTTTCAGAATAAACCACAAGTTCAATTTTCAAGAGCAACAAGAAGTTACTGCATGTCCACATTAGCCCACCTTTCAAGAAACACCTCTTCCCCATTCTCAACATCCATTTTCCACATCTTCAGTTTTCTATTCTTCCTCCCTAAATTCCCCATATGAAATAGGTCAGATAAGCAACCATCCTTGGAGGGTCAAAACATTCAACCCCTTCTGTTGGTTATAGCTTAGTTTGACTTTTCCAACAACAGATGACAATCTGTGAGATTGGACAGTTCCTTCTCGCTGCTGTTGTTTGCTTGTTTCCAAACTAAAGGCAACCACAACAAAACACTCCCATGGTAGAAGTTCCCTTAGAAGTTCCACATTAAATTCACAGTCATGCTCAGACCGTAACACTCACTGAGCAAATGCAAGTGGCAACAAGATGTTGCAGAATGGGTTCAAAATGAGGAGATGAAAGATACTTCAGACTACTACTTGCAGGGAGAGAGGAGGGGGAGATAATCACCTTCAGTTTGCAACCCTTCTTCAAGCATACTTGGTGTAATAAATTTCACTACAGCTACACAGTCCTGAAGTATTTTTACTAATCTGTCAGAAGAATACAATTAGCACCAAAAAGTTTCAAATTACTGAAATTACAGCTTTGATATTCAAATAAAGGATGTGCAGCCCTCTCAGACATAGCAGCTGCAAAGTCATCTGAAAATACCCTCATCTCATTTGAAATACTCAACGCCCCAGCCATGCTGCAGTACTGTCAAACCAAACACAGGAAAGGGAACAGAAAATCGGACCCAACAGTGAGTCTGAGTGCAGGTTCATGCGCCTCTTGCTCTCTGCATGTGCCCTAGAGCAGATCGTGCCCATCTGCACACCTTTACTGCTGGTGTCAGTAACTGATCTCGGTGCAGCCACCACTGCACTCCCCACCCCCACGCCCTTATTTTCACTTCCTCATGCTCTTCAACAGATTCTGAACACTTCACCACTTGTGAGGACTTTTTATAACCCTAAAATTCCACATATTAGAACCTACATTGGAAAAAATTATCTACAGGCTTGCTTGGCTTTCTAAGATGATTCTTATGCAACACAAGAAGAAAAAACAAACAAGCCAAAAAAAGAAATCCCCACACAAATGGTAAACACAGAAATAGCTCCCTCAGTTGAACCACTGATGTAAGCTGCAACCACAATGGTTTTAAGGATACTGGCGATTTTTCTGCTTCTGTCAACATTATCACATTTGTATTTAGTCCCCCATCCATGTGACCAAAAAAAGTAAATAAATTCTACAATGAAAGGATTACACAGCCTGTAAGCAACAATGTCTTGCTGTAGAACACACCAGAGCTGACACCTCACGTCTCTCCCCAAATGAAGAGCCAGAACAGCTCTGTGAGAACTTCTTTCCCTTCAGTAAGCAGATGCCTTAAAGCTTTTTTGTTTACTTGAAGGCTGTTGAAAAAGAGACTCAGACAAGGCTAACTTAGCGATTTTAATATAAAGCAAGCTTTCACCAAAAGTACTGTACGTCATAACTCTATACCTTTAGACTCTTAAAGACACATTTGTTTTCCCCACACATTTGTTCACCTTTTCACTGAACTATTTTCCTTTCTTTCCCTGAAATAGTTGATAATACTCTCAAAAGAGAACTATGTAAGTAATTGCAAATTGAGCAGCCTTGCTGCCAGCTTTTTAAGTTTACTTCCATGTGCTTAAGAAATTCATTAAGCTTATTTACCAGCTTTACCTTCTGTAAATATCACAACTGGCTATCTGATTGAAGCATCCCAAGCTAGGAGGATGCACCAATAGGCCCACCTCAGCCTTATGTCACGTAGGAATGAAAATTTCTCATGTCACTGCTAAATGAAATTAAAAAGTACCAAAAAGTGTCAGTTCATTAGCTACCACAGCTCTGGGGAATAAGGCATGGTCCTAACGGTATAGAATAACCTGTGTGAAGTGATTCCATTACCGTCAGGAAAAAATGTGAGCAGTAAGGATTGAGGTGAAGTGAGATCACCCGAGCATGAAACAGTGCCAAGAGTCTCCAAGTTTTAGGGCTCTCACCTGCACTACTCTTCACTATGAGACCCCTGAATGGGCACTGTGTGACAACAGTGTCCCCTCACCACGGGGCCCACCAAAACCAAGGTAAAACGACTTGCAAGCAGTACCTGCGGAGACGGCTTTCTGTTAAAACAAGGAATTCGTCTGTCCCTCCCAGGGTCACCTGCCCATGGCCCCGCTGCCCCGGAGAACCCCTCGATGCCGGGTGTGCCCGCGCTGTCGGGAGGGCACCCGGCGGCCGCGGGGCTGGCACCGGGCACGGACACCTCAACCCGGCGCTATCGCCTTTCGGCCCCTT
>NW_008240027.1:315448-335504 GCF_000691975.1 Corvus brachyrhynchos | reverse complement strand
CCGCAAACCGGGGCGCGGAGCGGGGGAGCCGGAGCCTGCTCGAGGCAGCTGCAGCGAAAACCCGGAGCCGGAATCTTCGGCCTGACACGGTGACCAGCATCCCCCACTGCCAGATCCCGGCCTCTCCCTCACCTTCCCTGTTGGCCCTGCTTCTGCTGGGGATGCTTCCAGCATGGCAAACGGTTACAGTTCTCCAGATTAGTAATGACACAGGTGAGGGAAGTCCCAAAACAGGAGGTGAAGCAGGTCTGGGCTCAGTTGCAAAAGAATTGGGCACAAGGCCCAGGAGGAAGCAGCACATGAGCCCAGCAGGATGTCCTGACCTGACGCATCCTCACAGCAGTGAGGAGCTCCCCTGGGCTCGGCCTCCTGCTTCCCTCCACTCACAGGAAATTAGATGCCTGCCCAGGCAACTCATGGCTGTACACGTACTTCTGTCTGTCTGCTTGTACTCAGGGCACAGTGGCTCTTCTGGGTGAGGGTAACCAGAAGAAAGGGATGAGCAACTCTTATGGTGGGAGAACCTATGAGACATCACAGGGAGCAAGCTGGAGTGGGGAGTAAACTGCACCACGTTCTCCAAACCCATTGGAAACAATTGTCGCTGTAAGCGATACTCGTGTCACCACCCGTTTTCCTGCTCCTCCTGTACCTGCTCACCTCCTCCCACTGGCTTATTTCCACTCCTGCTCTGAGTTCTGCACTACCACAGCATACATCAGGGAAAACGTTCCTATTTTTATGCTTTACCCCAAGATTAGGCACACATTTAAACTTGAAATATGCATTCAGACCAATAAGAGGAAATTAACTGAAGTCATACTTCATTACTGGAAAGCTTTCCCAACATGCTTTGTTTTCTTTCTCTGTTTGTAATTCTCTACCCCTCTGCATTGTTTTTGTCCTCCTCAGCTCAGTTGTATGCTCATGCCCCACCTCTGCATCCTGTCATTCCTCAGCTGGCAGTCATCCTGAGCTGCTAGTGCTCATCATCTGTCATGAAATATGGGATTCCTCCTTCCCACCTATTCTTTAATAAAGGTTTTACAGAAACTCTGCTTTACTGACCTGTTTCTCAGTCATTTTTTCAGCAAGAAAAAGAAGATATCGAGGGGAAGAATATAAAAAGCAAACAGAATAGATATAAAAATATTCACACCATTCACATACTCACTGTCACATCTCTACTCCACCTCACACTTCTCTCAAAAGCAAAATCCCTGGAAAATAGCACAGACTGTATTTCTAGGCTGATTTTTTCTTCTTTGATTAAAATTGGAATACAATCCCAGAATAATTAATACCTGGAAATTAAACCAGAAGATTGTAAAACTAAAGTGGTGTCTCCTGTGGAAAACAGTATTTTTTGGAGGGGGCCCTCAGTAGGTATTTGAAGGGCCTGGGTTTCTGAGCTGCCATGAGCTCATGTGGGTGCCCTTTGCTCTGTCAGTTGTTTCTGTCGTCTCAGTTTTGCTGCAGCTTGACAGGGCTGGTGGCCTCTCAGGAGAGAGGTTACACCCAGGCTGATGTGTTCTCACTGCAAATAGAAGGAAAATGCAAAACAGGGACTAGGACCTGGCTCTGCAGCTAGAGGCTTGATACCGAGAGCTGCTGTGAGCAGGATTTTGTGGGCAGGCTATCTGGCTCAGCAGTGTTTTTGCTGCTGTTCCCTTTCTCTCCTGGGTGTTGCATCGAGTATTTCCCGTCAGGTCCAGGAAGAGACCCAAAGCTGCAGCAATGTTGTGGAATAAGGATGATGAGTCAAGGGACTTGTGCAGGTCAGCCAGCAGAGCTGTCACCCAGAGCACAGTTAAAAGTCCCTAGTCCCCTCTGAGCAGAACACTTGTCTGTTCTGACAAGGGAGGGAGGTCTGCTCCAGCCAAATCACTGCTCCTCAGGGCCTGACCTTCCTGAAGCCTTTGGCTTAGAAAATAAACACACCACCACCCCCCCCAGTTTTGCTCCCTCGAACTGTGAAGTGCACAGCAGTCTGCATCCAGAGAGCCTTTCCACAGTGTTCTCCGAAGCTGCTGCAGCAGACTCCAAGTTGCACTTTCAGCTCAGGAACAAGCAGGCAGTGCCAGGTACGTGGTTATGTACCTTCACCCTGGCTGTGCATACTCACAGTCATCAGGCATGACCACTGTGTCCACAGTCAGAGGGCAAGAATCACTCAGTGTAACCACTGTGGCCTCTACAAATTAAAATAATAATGAGTTCCATATAATCAACACTGAATTATTGTGGTCACGTAGATCTGTGCTGTTGTTAATCACTGTGCATCTCACAGACAAATTGTCCTGGATGCCTCCAACCACCTGAGTTAAAGCAACCAGCTCAGACATCTCCATAACAATTACAACAGCACTTGTCAATCTGCTGATGGTGAATGATTGCACTGCAGATTTTCACGAATCTACAATGACAGCTCCCAGAAGAAAACAGCTCTCTGCTTCTCAGCTGGAATTGAAATGTTATCACCTGACATTGGACCATAAAACTGGACTTCATACTTACTTTCTGTCAAGAGCAAAATCACAGCTATTAAAATTTACTCAAAACTGTTGGCAGGTTTGCAAAACAATGCCCTCCAATGACCGTCTTGGCTTAGCCATAAGCAGCTCACCAGGGCTTGACTAGGGTGGAAGAGCTCCTGAAATCTGGAACAGGGGGACTTTCTAAACATACCTCTCCTCTTATTTGCTCCTCAGTGGAAACCCCATTGTTCTGTCTCCTCCTTTGCTGACCCCATGAATCTTGACCTTTTGCAATATCTTCTGTAAATTGTCTAAGGAATGGTGGGATTCTGTGCTGGGTTTTTGGGAAAGCTTGTTAAGGAATACAAGAAAGTCAAAAGGTCAACAAACTGCAAGAACTTAAACTAACAGTTACATTTTATATCTTTTCACATTCAGCAGGGATTCTCCTGCAGGAAATGTGTTTATCTGTAATCTGCTCTGTAATAACTGCTGTATGTTGATTTTTTTGTCATAAGATCCTCTATTCCAGTACACTTGATACCCAAGGGACATGGAAAACAGTATTAGCATGCTTTTATTTGTAAGTATAATAGGATTTTCTATGATTCTAAGTACCGGCATTTTGACAAATAGGTACCGGATCTCAGTGCTCTTTATTGTTTCTTTATAAGTACAATGCACAAGGTTATGTCAACACTGGACAAACAAGGGACTGCTGACAAATCAAAACTAGCCAAATGGCTAATGAAGACTGGGCCTTGCAGCAGTGCAGCCAGCAGAGCAGCAGCACAACCTTTTTGGTGCAAATCCCCACAGTGAGCCACTGTGCAAGAGTATGAAGTGACTTGTTCTGGTACAGTTGAATTTGAAAATGTGCTGCAGGAAGATAGCATAGAAAGGCCCTACACCAGTCCGAGTCAAACACTAACGACCTCTGGTTTATAAATCTCTTATGATCTCCAAATATGTTTGTTAGTAAAGCTGCTAACATTTTAATCATATCCACTGGTCTCCCTGGAAATAATATCTCAAGTGTCCATCCCTTCCTTTCTTAGAGCTTTGTTTACCCTGTGGATCAGCACACAGGAAGCCCAAAACAGCACACAGGCATTTAGTACGACTTGCTCTGCTCGTTCTAGGAACGGTGTTACTACAGCCCATGAGCAGTCCGGAGGCTGAGAGAAGAATGACTCAGTCCTGCCTCCTGCATTCCTGAGCATGAAATGAGGTACCCAGCTCTCTGGAATTCCAGCGCAGAGCACAGCAGTAGCTCCAGCATTGCACATACAGAATCAAGGACTTAAAGGTCAGAAGGATTAAGCCACTTTGAGTCTTAAAGAACAAAAGGAACCATATGCATCAACACACAAAATCCTGGCCAAAAATGTATCAAAGAATATAATGCAGGGGAGCCTGCCCACAGGCAAACAGACTGTCTTACATTGCACAGGTTTCAGAGAGCCAAGCAACACCCATGCTCCTGATACAAAACAGCATTTCCCACACCTAGGTTACCAAGAGATCCCTCCTGAGAAATAAAGAAGATCATCATATGAACTTTGACGACCTTTGGACTAAGGCGACCTTTTATGAGAAATCTCAGAGTCCTTTCCAGGACTAGTGACACAAGTTGGTTTAGGAAGTCACGACTGCAGGGGTGCATTTATCTAGAAATACACCCCAGGATATGCTTTGTGTGCCCTTTACATTTTATGCAGCTGCAAGTTTTCTAGACAAAGGGTTACAGATAGGCTGCTATGTTTTAAGGCCACAAGAGAACACTACAATCATCTAGCCAGACTCCAACAGTCCTTCTGTAGAGATCTGTTAATTTATGGGTTTCTTTCCATAAAATACATAATCTGTGAGTCCTACAGTGTATTTTCTAGGAAGATGTCTAGTTACTAGGGTGTGTACATTGATCATTATGAAAGCTGCATAGGAATTATCTGCTAACTCATGTTGTGCTGTGCTCTTGGCTTCTTAAGGTGGTTTGCAGACTTTCAAAGCTATACCAGCCTTGAAAGTATTTCAAAGTGGGTTGTGGGATGATCAAATTTATACAAACCTGTAGCAGTATTAAAGAAACACAAACTAGGATATTAAGGTAACTTTACATATTTCTTCATCTCTAAAGTGTTTTCTGTTCAGATGTTCAGAAATATTTGAATATATCTGAATTTAACTTCTTCATCTGGCAGAAACAGAGTACAGTATGGAATAATTGTACCTCTTTGTTTTGTAAAATGATGTCATCTATATTGCCAGTATTCAGAATTCCAAAGGCTAAAACTATTTTTGAACTGTAGTAATTAGCAAGAACCATCTTGATTTTTTATTACGAGAATGTTAAAATTGAAAGTAACCTGAATAGGGCTTGAGTGAATCTCTTTAACCATATTTGATGGAAAAGTTGGCAAATCTAAAATGCAGCAGTACAGATCTGTCTGTGCTATTTTAAAACATACACAATTTATCTTTTCATTAAGACTGTAAGCATATTTTCTCAAACTTTTTTATATTAGCCAGTTTCATGGGGCTACACCACATGTTGCAAAAGAATAAGAGAAAATGTAAATATACACAAGAGGTCAGCTTGACCTCTAGATATTTAGCTGGATGACTGACAGCAGAGTGACATTTTTCATTCAAGACCATATTTGAAACCCAGAAAAATCTTCAATAGGCATTAATTGACATGTCCAGCTAATGTAGCAGTTGGAGATTTTGCTGTTCCTTCAACAGCTTAATACATACTCTGACAGAAATAGAACAAGCAATACTACTGCTGAAACAGCATCAGTCTTCATTATAAATTAAACACATCAATATCATAGTGTGTGGTGTACATTAAACCAAAATGAGGATTGAAAACTAGTATGTTTACAAAGGAGCAGACAGAAAAGCTTTTACCAACAGTTTCTTCTGTTCCCTGTTTCCTTAGGCATGTTGTCTATACTATAAATTCAGGGAACACATTGCTCACCTTTTTGAAACAATAGATTATTATGTTTTAAGAAAACAGAAAATATTAAAAAGTATAATCTACACACTGAATTCCCAACATTCTCCTAACTTAGAATTAGTTCACTCTGCCCTTCACAAAGATTATTAATTAATTTCAGAATTATAAGATACATGAATTAGATAAAAGAGGATTTGGTATTTTTTCTTCTCATTAAATGGTTTGTCTTTAAGACAAACTCATGACTGTCTATAGCAAAAGGCCATTTTTTATGGCATTACTGTAGCTCTTGATACTAGCAAGTGTTTCTTCTGAGATTTCCTTACCTGTCCTCCCAATTATTTTCATCTTCTTATACATTCTTAGCTTCTCCAATTTATTTCATTATCTTCTAGACTTGATTACAATCATAATAATGTCAAAATGGTTCAGAAAGTAACATTGGTCATAAGACAGAAAATAACTTTCACAAATCACAGTAGCCTACTACTGCAACCCAGTCTTCAGGCTGGGCAACAATTCAGGTACCAATATAGTATTTATGTTTAATTTTATACTAGTAGTTAAAACTTTTCCTAAATGTAAATCACGTTCCACTAGCTTTCAGCAATGAAGTCTCTCATGGATGGGAGCTGCAGTGGCAGAACAGAGATCTCAGCTGCGTTAAGGTAGTGAGTGCCAAAGGTTCAGTGAGAAGATGAGTCAAAAGCCTCAACAATGGTGGAAAACCAATTATATTTGAAAAGGTGCTAATGATTTAGCCCTCAGAGTAGACAAGGACAGAGCTGATTTGACCATTTTAGTTAAACTTGACCAAGTGACATTTAAAACTGTGTTTTTGCTGCTGTAGAAAAAAATTATTGACAAATACAGTGAGAAGCAAGAGCAAAGCATTACTTGCCTACATCTGTATCAGCACTGAGAGCTGTAAGGGAGCCTGCAGGTTGCACTTTGTGAAAGCTATCAAATGCCAAATTGCAGGGCTCTTTCTGCAGGCAGAAAGAATTTCCACAGATGCTCTTTCAGCTGTACTTCCCTTTCTCAGAAGCACAATCCTGCTGTATGTCCATAAATGAGAAACCACCATGTGGGATTTTTTTTTTTTTTTTGATTTATGGCCCTGTAGCACGGAGTGGAATCTGTTCTGTTGCTTGGCCAACTGTTGCACAACATTAGCAGGCAAAATGTTCCTTTAAGTGCAAAACATATAATCCCACTGGTGTCAACACATAAGACTAAGGGATGTTCCCTTAAAACCTCTCTTTGTTTTTTGAACTCCTGAATAACTGACATGTAATTACACTTTTTCATTCTTCTACAACAGGTTGGTACTATCAATAATAAATGTAACTTGACCAGTGAGATAGCACCTAAAATATTTGCCTTTATGAAAAATATTTTAGACACATACAATAAATATCATTGCTAAGTATTAAAGACTGAATATTCTTTTATTGCTGTAAAGTACAAGTGTAGTAAATAGTTCACAATTCAAAGTATGTTCTCATTTGATTGCACACATAACGCAATTAAAACATGAAATATCCTTAAATATGACTAAGTTATTTGCTTAATGATTGATTTATTTAGTTGTTTGGTTGGTTGACTGATTTTGTTTGGGTTTTTTTAAAGATTAAGTTGCAGAAGTAATGCAGCAGTGATTCAGCCTCAATGGAATTGTTAAGGTGTGCATGTGACTGATCAGATGCAAAAGGACATTAATGGAATTTGAACTCTATCAGCTGACAAGGACTTGCTTGCCTCTGTGCCACCTTATGTTCCTGTCCTGTTATCTGTAATAAAAGATATCTCACCTGTTGAACAGGTGAAGCTGATACAGCTATAAACAGATACAGCTATATAACAACTGCAGATCTGCAAGTCTGGTGACCATTCATAAAAAAAATGCTTCTTCAAATGACTTTTAGTAGCATTTAAAACAGCTGTAGTAAATAATTCCAGTGTAATCATCACTATGACTTTGAAAAATACATCGTGGATTCAGTAGCTTCACAACAGTTTTTCAATCAAACTTGTTCTCTTTACAAATAAAATTCCATTAAAATATATTCTGTCCTTAAAAATGCACTGCAGAATCTGAAAGACTGTTAACTCCCACTGTTATTGGCAATACTAATTTAAATGAGATTCACAACATGTGAGAAGCAATTGAAGAATGTTATTTATACATATCTACATCAGATTACAAAAATTATTGATGATGATGCACAAGTATCAAACCACCATGATTTTTCAGATCCCCATATCAATTTAATTTGTTGAATCAGTTCAGTGATAAACAAATTTGACCTTCTCTAGAAGGACAACCCCTCCCCGCCAAGGTGCTCCCAAGACAAATATGTATCAGGTATAAAAATGACACAAAGAACACTGAGCTCCAAAGGAGAAAAGTATCAAGGTTTTAGGTATAAAACAGAGGCAGAAGCCATATAAGGTAGGTAAGGTCAGATAACTGGACGAGTTTTGCAGACACAGAGAATGTTTTCTTCCTGAAAGAATCTCCATGATTCAAAAGACATTCAACTTGCATCCAAAACTGAAACATTCTTGATTGTCAGTCTCTTTAGGCTTAGTGAAGATACATAATTTGTTCCTGTTGAAATCAAGTTTACTGTAATGTTTTTCCTTACAGAAATATCTGTACAAAATGGTTTAATGAATTTCTCTCTCCTTTCCTTGTGATAGCATTAATGATGGTAAATTACATAGATACAGATGAGCATGAGGAAAAAACCCTCCAAAATCATCAGTAGAGCTATTTCGTTAACCATAAAATGAATATATAGATGAGTTGCTTAATTTAGCTCAACTCCAATTCTTCTAAGTAGGGAGTAAATCCCAAGCTAAAAATTAGCTGTGGGTCTCCTACACATGACTGCAGAACAGATCCATGTTGTGCTAGATGGCACAACTGCCAGCCCAAAAACACAAACCATGCAGGTACCTTGTAGACATCAAGGGCAGGAAAACCTGTATTGTCATGTTTATAAATACAGGTATATAGTTACTAATTAAAAGAATGAAACAGAAGACCTTAGGTGGGAGTGTGTGGAGGTTTTAATGTGTGTTTTAACTGTATTTATCATGTGCATTGGACAACAACTTGAAGCAGATCCTACAGCCAGGACTTTTTTCTGCCAGTGAGGTTTGCAAGGGGAAAAGTATCCAAAGATTGCTTCAGGACATGGATGAGGAAACTTCTGATCAAAGTCTCTGATAGAAGCTTGGATTGCTTCCTTGGGTTTCTAAGTCACTTCATGGATAAGTTTCCAGGCTACAGGAAATTACTGTATTTTTAATTTAATTTCTACTTCAAGAAATGTGGTAGGGGCAGGACAGGCAGCTTGGGCTGTATAACAACTGGCAGAGATGAAAGCCAGCCCAGATGGCATTAGGCTAAAAGAGTTCTCTTGCCCAAAATATAGCACACATGTCCTTTGCAGATTCTAAAACCAGCACAGAATCTCTCTCCCTTTACCATTACCATACAGCTGACTTTTATATATATCTGCAGTTCTCATCCCCACCCTTACAGCTTTGCAGTAACTTCAGAAATTTCTCATATGAGGAAAACACTTAACAGGATTTAACAAGGAAAAAATTTTAATTAGACTTCTTTTTTCTTTCATGTGACTCAATTTTTTAACATTGATGGAATAATGTTCATCAATTCCTGTAGCTCTTTGGGGATTACTAATTTAAAAACTAATAGAATTTTATACTTGAATAAGCAGTGTAATATGAAGATCAACTTTTGATCAGATGAGCAGATTAAATATATTACAAAAAGTAAAATGCCTCAAATTTTAGATGTTGCACATTTAATTGCACATTTGTAGTTATTTGATTAAATGAACTATGTGTGCTACTTGAAGCAAGAAGAAATATTTCCAAGCTCAATCTAATGTCATAATTAAGGATTCATGCACATTGAATAAGATGTGCCTGAACAATACAATATATCTACATTTGGTCAATGTTCTGTTCACAATTTATATATTATAAACTATACTGAAGTCTGATCCTCATTACCAGAGGACTCAAACTTTGCTAATAATGCAGTCTGAGGGTCTGCTTAATGTGAAAAGCTGTAAAAAAGAGCTATAATTATCTAGAAAGAGAATCTGTGACAAAACTGCATTTATCTCTCAAATCTCCTGCTTGGTTCTAGATTTACCATTCCTTCCATCACTGCACTACGTGAGCCAAATTTTCTTCTTATACACAACTGCTATCCAAGTCCACAGGTTCAGGGAATTTCATGAAGAGTAGATGGTCTTATGTCAGTCTGTACTGCTTGCGAAGAAATCTCCTCCATCTCCAGCCAGCATGAGATTCAACAGCTACAAGAGCTCTGCACAGTGCTCATGAGAGGGAAGCAAAGTGTCCCCCTGAAAACTGGACAAGGAAATGCCTAAAATTGCAAGCTGACTGAAAGAGTAAAAGGAATTGAGTCAGCATTCTAGGGAAAGGAAGGAAAAGGGAGGGGTGGAACAAGCAGTATATTCTTAAAAAAAAAAAAGTATGTTCAACACAGATAACACGAAAAAGATAAGTGCTACTAGTATGCCATAAATAATATAAGATTCACATAATGCACCATTAAAGTTTATGGATCAAATCCTCTTTCCTGGCTATGATGTACTTAGGCATAACAAAAACTCTCAAGGAGTTGGTTATAGCTTTCTGATTCACTACCCAGTTCATCTCTGGCACTGTGATGGGACTGGAGATGATTCATTAACAGGAGGGAGCCAAATTGCAATTTCTCTACCCTACAATCCCTTTAAGACACTGTTTAAAGGGGCTGTAAAACTCAGTAGTATATTACCTCTTAGTTCATTCAGAACTTTTCAGCCTAGAAGAGAAATTTCCTGGACCTTAAGTGCTTCTCTCTTGTTTTGCCTTGCTTGAGCAGTGACAGGGGGCACAGGACAGTGAACAAGGCCTAAGGCTTTCCCCTTCTAAGCTCCCTCAGGTTTTTCCAGCTGTGTGAATGCTTCAATTTGTCCCAAATAAACAGAGTTAATTTAGATGTGTCATGCATATGTACATGCACATCCATGCTTACTGATCACTTAACTGCAAAGCCAATTCAAATTTCTCGTGTTCAGGGGAACTGTAAGCCTGGGTGCAATGTGCCCTCCGAGCATGCATAATCTGAAACAGATGGCTCAACAGATGAGCTGCCAAACACTCAAGGCCAATTCAAATGCCATCCAAAAGTAAAAGTTATATGGGATAAAAGTTTTCCTTGTCCCACTTTAGATAAACAGGGCCTATCTGCTTGCAAGATGATCCTTTCTCATTTTCTGCTTGTCTACTTAGTCTTTTCAAATATGGCAAGCTCTAGAAAACGAATTCAGTTTTACTAGCTGCCATCATTTTCCAATCTCTTGTTTGGGTTTTTTTTCAATAAAGCGCCATACCCTGGAGTTAAGAACTTGCATGGGTTCCTTGAGCTTTAGTAAAAAAAATAAAAGCCAACAAGGAAACAGCAAAATACAGGAACTTTCTGGCTTTCAAGTTTGCAAAGAAAAGGTTGAAAATATGAACCCTTCAGAAACCAAAATTCCTTTTTAACTCATGCTTTGGTTGGCAGGGCTTAAGCATAAATAAATAATTTAAATTGCATGGAATATGAAGTCTATTTCCCATTTAAACACACTGATACATGGTACCAGAGAGTTCTCCACAGCCTGTAATACTTCCTAGCCTTTCCACAGGGCTCCCTGCTCATAGCTTGCCTAAGTGGAGGCATTGTTCCTGCAGACATTATTATGCCTTAGGCAATGCCTTCACTGTGAAGTAAATCTGATTTACAGCTACCATATATCTTGATTTTCCCATAAAGGTCATTTTTTGACACCTGGATTTTTTTCCTGAGGGTGCACACACACACATCTATGTACATATATATGTCTACTAATCTGTCCCTCTCCCCAGACTCTGTACCTAGGTGTCTGAATTTCTTAACATCAGGAATCCTGACACAGGATCACTAAACACATTCAAAAAACCCAGACAATGGCAGATTGCATACTGCAGAGTTTCTCTGTGCATGAAAAAAAAAATGAACATTTCCAAAAAGTAATTACACAGTCTGAGCACTCACAGTACAGAACATGCCCATGTTGCTGCTGGGAATAGAAATGACAGCCATCACTTCAGTCAGCCAAGCACCACTGAGATCAATCACACTGCAGAGTATTACCTATGCTTCACACTGCACCAGCTGACACCACACTGATTATCCCCTGAAATGTTTAAAGTACTACAGTACTACAGTTAAGGATTTGTGGGTGTAGAAGATTCAAGCTAAAACACACAAAGCAATTGTAAATTAACTCCACAGTCAAGACAAAAGGTAGAAGATTGGTCCACTACCTACAAGAAAAATAGAATTGTTTTAGAAATTTTGTGCAATGAGTAGATTTAATGCAGGGACTGCAGCAATTAAATGTAAGATGTCAGTACTGATACTTAGCAGATTAAATTACCATTCAAAAGCATAAAGCCAAATAGATGTAATATTTTACAGATAGATGGGTTAATGTTATCAGTACGTAAGTGACAGCTGGATCAGGGAAAACTGTGTGTAGGATTTTGTTTTGCCTAAAATTGACAGATATGTAAGCCAAAATCTGAAAGACAGATGACAACAGCTCATTTGCTACTGTTTTTTCAGTATTGAGAAGGGCTGTTCTCTATTTGTGAGACTAGAAACATAAACCAGAGAGTGTAATGCTAATGATACACTCAGATCCTCCTCTTTTGCTTATATGTTATGAATAGCAGAGCTTAACTGGGTAGTTACATGCTTTAATCTCTAAGCCAGTGTGATAAATTTTGCTCTTGATTGACATGTAACTACATCAACATCAAAGGAACACGAAAGTGTGAATAACGTTTGGGCTGTTTGGTCTGGAGTGGAAACACTCGACTAAACTCATACTTTTCTGTGCTGGTAACATTTCCAAAGGCTTAAGGCTGCTAATCTCCAAACTATATTATACATTTGACCAGTAAATTAGAGCAAACTATTTATTGTGTATACCTCAAGTAAACACACCACTGTAAGAAACTACGTCCTAAACACTACCAACTTCAGCTTATGTTAAGCAAATCAAAGTTTCACTGTACACTGCAGACTTTTTTTATAGTTAGACTTCCTTGTAAATACATTCCTTACAAGCTTATTTTCAAAAACTAATTCTCTTGGGCAATGGAAAGCAAATGATGTAACTTTCCATTTTATCAGTTATCCAGAGAATTTGGTTAACTCCAGTAGCATTTAGAGATTTTAATAATAATGTTACTGTAGGATTTTCTTAGAAGTTACATAGCAGTTCCTGCTGCAATAGTTTGTTGGGGCACTGAGAAGTTCACAGCCTGAGCTTTTGAAACTTGGAAGCAAACAGATGCAACAAGGCCTGGATTTTCTTGGCTTACAAAGCGAGTAACAGAGCTGCCCTGTGTGTGCTGCTGCCTACGAGCTGAGTAGGATTTCCTTTGTTTCAGTCCATGACATCTGGGCGTATTTCAACAGTTCTGAGCAACTTCAGCTTCAGCAAAAATCAGCAAAACTGTTCACATTGGAGAAGGGGCAAAGTAAGGTCTGACTACTAAAATGTAAAATTAGGCTACAGTATTATTAAAGATCCCACAGAAATCCCACTCTTTTACTGCAAAAAAACCCTAACAACCCAAAACACTCCTTGAAATAATAGCTATAGAGTCCCTTAGTGAAAACGAGTCCTTTAATGAAAATGAGAACATAATATAAAAATAGCAGTAATGGTTCAGAAGAAAGGTCTAAACAGCCCAATGTCCTGTCTCCAGCAGTGGCAATAGCCAATAGCTACAGAAAATGGTAGGAGTGGAAAATGTAGTGAGACTGCGCTGGTGTACTTCCCAAACTTTCAATGATTTACAGTTCAGAAGTCACCTGAGCTGGAGTTAACTGTTGTGAGTGGTTGTTTTAATCTAGACAGCAGCTTAATGTATCCAATAATAGGTCCCAGGCTTTTGTCTTCATACTACCAAGACTGGAAACCTTGCCAGGGTGTGCTAGGGCTTTCCCTGATCCTTAAATCCTGGTTTTCTTCCTGCTCATACAAAGCTGATGGAGCTGCAGGAGGTGCTGCTGTGAACTGAAGTCTCACTTCATGTGGAAATCAGATGTAGCTGCATTCTGCGCCAGTCTGCGAGTTCACACATAAATGGAATTTTCTCCTAACAGCTCTTGAGAGCTGACACAGTAGCAAAGCACCCATCTGCTTTCTAAATCCTGGTCCAAGTGCACATCGTGATTTTTGGGGAGAAATCTGAGTTTATTCTGCCTATTCTGGTGGCTACTTATTTTTCTTCTACTAAATTAGTTTTCCCCTTCTTTTTTCATTTCTCATAGAAGAAACAGAGAGAGAGAATTAGTAGGATGAAAAAAACAGTTTCTGCATTTTTGCTTTCATCAGAACAAGGAGGAAACAAATCCTTTAAGTAGGCATGAAAAAGGATTTTTTTCATTCTCAGATAAGAAGAAAAAAATCTTCTTCAGTTTTTGGTAGAATAAACTTTGCTAGTTTTGTGTCTCATTCTTATACAAGAAACAGTAACCCTAAAGAAAAATCTTTTTGGCATCCCAAAATCAGGGCAGTATTAAATGAAGGGTTATACTGTACATGGACTCCTCCTACATACAAACCCCTGGGAATGATGCTAGACCTCAATAGAAATTATTTTACCTTAAAATCCAGAAGAAAATGTAGAGGAGACAGAAACTGATTGTACAGTGACACAGTGGAACCTTAGTTTTAACAGATACCCCTTTAATACTTCTAGTTATGGAAATTAAATGAGCAATAAAGGCACATATTGTATTTGTGTTTTATGATGGATTGCTCAGCTCTAGGTCTCCTTGACTTTACTTTTATCCTTCCTTTCATCACCTTAGATTTCCTATTTAATACCCTAAAAGTGTTACAGATGTCTGTTATTTACCTGGATAAAAAAAAAGAAAAGGTGGGAAAAAAGATAGGGAAAAAGATATTTTTCCTCCAGATTTTACTATGACTTTGTACCATCGAGTGTGGATACTGCTCATAACAGCCTAAAAATATGCACATATTTTGAAACTTTCTTGTATGTATAAACACTAGTTATAAATACTACCTTTGATATTGCTGTATCTATTAATAACAAATAAATATAGTGTATAAAGGAAAAAAAACCACTCCTTAACTGAAAATAAACACAGCATATAATCCTTATGATTAGTGACAATATTCTAAAATGTTGAGTTCTTGCTTTTTCCCTTGCTAAATTTGCTACACATCACTCTCCTGTAAGTCTAAATTTTGTGAGATGATGATGATGGATGGATTGCATTCTTGCTAAACTGACTACAAAGAGCAAGTAACCTTACTTGAAACATATTAATAGGCCAACACCATGGAAAAAGGTGATGGTGAGAAAGCTTTGGGAAAAGAGATTATGCTTATTTGCCTTTTTGTAGCAGAGGGCTGCATACCATAGCTGCAATGAAGGAAACATTCCAGTTGAGCAGCATTCCTCTGTATCTTTTCAAAGTCTCTGTGGAGGCTAAAGTAGGAATCACTTATTTGCGGTTGAGAAAATAGCAGGGACTTCTGCATTAAATTTTAAATACATTCTGCCCAGAGGATGATAAGGTGTTTAAATCAAATGATGAGACATTACCCACTTAAGCAATGCATTAGGAGTATGAAATGGGATTCAGCATGCTGTGAATTCTAAACTCCTGTACGCAGCAAAGAATCAGACTCATACAATACCAGGTTGGAATGGAATTACCATATTATCCTCAAGGATAATATGGTCTATTCTTTCTTGGCAAAAGTACAGACTAGGCAATATGGCCCAGCACCCTGTCCATCCTGAATTTTAAAAGTGTCCATGGCCTGTTGATCTCAAGAGTAAATTATCATGTTGTTAAGTTTTATAATAAAATAATACAAAGATTACAGTGAATTGTTCACCCTACAACATTCATTCCAGCATTTTTCTACTTGCTAGACTGATTTTCAGATTACCAGAGCTCAGCCAATGTAGAGATGGAAAATAGCCTGTGTAACTATTGCTTCAGTATAAAGGCTAGGTAGTTTTTAAAATTATTTTGGATTAGATTTACACTATCTTTAAGTTACAGAATTTGTTAGAAGGTGCTTTCCCCATTAAATTTTTACTGCTATTAACGCCTTCATCTCAGAACACTGAAGATCTCAAGTGTGATCAGGATATGCAGGAGGAATTCTTTGCCCTCTGAGTATAGTGAGTGCAGAAGACAATCGCATTTCTTAATGGCCAAGCCCCTCAGCAAGCTCAGAAATGTACTTCTTAAACAAATGTTGAGTCCTAAAGTGCCAGTCTGAACCTTCTGCAACTCCCAGATAACATTATGTCAAATTGTCCTGCAAAACTTGAATTTACTCTTAAGAGACCACACCAAAATTTTAAGTTTTGCTATTGCTCCAAAGCTACTCAAATTTATAATGTCCTTAAAATGTGTTTCTCTGTAGACCCTGTAACAGGATTTGGCCATTGGGTGAGTCATTGGAGTTGCTTAACTGAGTACCTTCACGCCCTGTTTTTAACACACTGCAACAACATCTGACAAACTCCTCCCAGTCCTGCCAAGTGTCAGTGCCAGCGAGGTGAGTCAGCTGCGTCTTTGCTGCATCATCCCTCTGACATACAGCACTACCAGAGAGAATTAAATAACTGCACACAGAATAAATCTGATTTTCGGAATCATCTCTATCTGTCTTAAATGCAAGAGAGAGTTGTCAGCCCTGTCTTAAATGGTATCACATTTTGGCCAAACATATTCCATGGGTTTTGGGGAACTGGCTTCAATATTCCAGTGCTCTCCAGTGCAGCTCTAAACACGCCACAGAAGGATGAGATTCTGAACCGTAGGAAGCCAGATCTAATGTTCAAAAAGAAAAGCCCCTTCTCTTGTGAACTTACACCAAACACAGCCATAAGCAATAAGCAGAAACAGAACAGGGATTCTGAGACCTGGTGAGTTGAATTCCATGCAACCTGCTGTAATTTGATTTTTCCCAGAGTATGCAAATATGGAGCCATTTAGAAGACTCAGAAAGGTCTGCTTAGCCCTCAACGAGGTCCCTCATCCATGACCTAGAGGAATTTATGACAATTCATTAAAATCAGAGAAAAACTAGATTAAAATGAACAGTATTGGAAAAATGTATTGCTAATGGCTTTTATTTCATAGGATCCTAGAAGAATTGGCAAGAAAGGCCCAAGAGAATTATTTGTTTGCCTCAGAAACCAACTACTATCCTCCTTCCACTGTCCTGCTGATTTTTTTCATAAACATTTGTATTAAAACCAGTGACAGTATAATAAATCTATTCAGAAAATCTACTTACAATGGCACTTACTGTCATACTTGATTTAATTATCCTCTTTGAAGAATGACTGCTTGCAGGGTGAAGGTGATTCTTTCCCATCTATCTTCCTCTCTGTAATCCCCTAAACCAAACATAATTCTGAAGAAATAAAATAAAAAATGTTTAGGCTTCGACATTGCTCCTATTCTCAGTGTAGTTGGGATGTACATAAAGGGACTAGAAAATACCTGTAAAGGACAGTAGCTGGAGACAGAGGATGACACAGAATGCTCCATCTTCTACTTTATTGTAGTTTATCACTGCATTTGTTAACTGTAAAAATTAAAATGGGGGAAATGTTTTCCTGAAGGTAAAAATAAAAGATATTACTTGTTATCAACAAGCAAAAAACCAATCATCCACTATCAGGCTAAAACATAAATTCTTAATTATGATGATTACATTATCAGTAGTTGACACAGTGACCTTATGGGACAAGCAATACAAAATTAAGCTACCAGCATATTTCTGAAGTTGGAAAAGAAACTGAAACAAAATGTTATTTGTTCTCTTCTCAAATGCCTTCCTTATGTTCTTCAGAACCCCAAGCAATCGCAGCTGTTGGGAGAACCTAAAGCCACTTTCACTGCTGCCAGTCACACTCCCAGACACCCTTAAGGAAACCCACAAGCCACAACTTCATCACTGAGGTTCTCCTAAGTGAGTTCAGCCATAACTTCAGCAAAATTTACAACAGAAAAGCATTTTCCTCTTAAAGAACCAGACTCCCAGTGTTCTCTTACTTCCATTGTCTACCCTAGTCCTTCACTGGTATTTATTCTAACCAGCAGTATCTTCCTTTTGGCTAGAAACCATGCAGATTTAAACTGTAATGGGCAAAAATGTAATTTACTGGAGAAGCTTGGACAAAGAAAAATAACATAGAAGAAATTTTTAAAAGTAGGGTGCAAATTGGGATGTCCTGGAAAACACAGGAAGGACTGGGCATATCTGAGGTTTCTTCCTACATCCCTGCTGGGACAGTATGAGCCCCAGAGGCCACTTCATGGGCTAAACATTGTGACTGGTCAGGAAATGTGTGTGTGGCTGGGACACTATGGCAGGATAATTTAACTGAGACCTCTGTGTGACAAGAGAATGGTGCTGGACAAGATTTTCATCTGATGGAGCAGTGCATGAAACAAAGGCAGCACAAGGTAACAGCTGCTGCTTCAGCCCAGTCCTGTTATCTCCGTAGTACATTATTCTCTCAGATGACAGTAAGTACTAAATGTTACAGATGGTGACACTCTAGTCTAAGTTGTGTAAAATATGGAGAACATCACAATAAAACTGTCTGTAATTACAGAAAATAACAGCTCTTTGTAACTGGTCCAGATTGGATTCAGATGGAACATGTTAGAGCAAACTAAATTCTTCTGCTAAGAAATTACTCACTAACTTCTATTTAAGCCATTTTTTATTCAAAATCATTGATGCTAATGATTTAAAATACAAAGGATATAAAAGGTTACAGCACAGTTGTGGCTGATTTCAGTTTATTGATTTGTTTAAATGAACTAAAACGTTTGCATTGATCTTTCAAAAGAATTTGAATGGGCGCCAAGAATCTTTATCAGAAGGATCTAAGTAGTTCAGCTAAATCCTTCAACAGTGCCTTCATGATCCATGTTCAATATAGGGGAGTTATCTGACAGACAGGGAAGACAGAGCAGCCTGGCATGAAAGTGCATAAACCTGTATGATATATCCTGGATGCTCAAAGACTGTCATTTCAAATGTATTTATTTCAATTTGTGTGAGGCTTTTTGAAAAACAATGATTCTCTGATCTCTGCCAAATTACCTAAGGAGAATATCCACACTACACTTCTGAAAGAATCCTTGAGCTGAATTCCTCCTTTTATACGTGTTAACACAACTTTTCCTACTCTAGGACTTTTACCTAAAATGAGATATCTAAAATACATGCTTCTTCTAGTGGATACAAGTCTTTGTCACATTTCCCCCAAAAAGAGTGAAAGAGAACAAAGAACTAGTAAGATATTCAGCATAAGCTGAAGTTCAGGAAATTCAGCCTCTGGCAAACCAAGGTAAATAAAAAGCTCTTCTATGGAGAATTTCCCATTGCAGATGCTCTGCCTACACACAGGTTTTTCAGAGTTAAGCCAAGAGGGGTTTTTTTTCACGAGCTCTTTGCACTGTTTCAACTCCTGTAGCGTAAAACAGCCAAAGCAGTGATCTGAAATAATAAAGCTCCAGCCCAGCTACAGCTTTAACTGGCAGCACTAGTAATGTTCTGGCGCCATCTGATGTTTTTTGTTTTGCTTGCCTGAGTATAATCTCTAGGCACCCCTAGAGACACCTCCAGGGATGCCCTCCCTGGGCAGCCCCTTCCAATGTCTAATCGCCCTTTCTGTGAAGAAGCTCCTCCTGACGCCAAAGGCAGACCCTCCATGGCAACACTGACCTTCATGCCCGAAGCTCATCCACACACGACCCACATTCGCACAGGGAAGCTTCGCCCTGCTCCGACCTCGTTCACCTCAAACGAGGAAACTTGTCCCCACATGGATCTCATCACCTCCCTCCCCGCTGGCTGCACGGAGCTTCAAGGGATAAATCTGCCATTCACAGTAAAAAAAAAAAAACAAAAAAACCAAAAAAAACCTACAACCCCCTTCCCCCAGCCCTGAGGGGAATCTGCCCTCCCTCAGCCCTGCTCGGCGATCCCTGAGGGACTCCTGAGGCGCGTTTGGCCGCCCCGAACCCGCCACCCGAAACCCCCCGGCCCCGGCCCGGTTCCTACCGCGCACAGCGGGATCCGACGAGCGCACACCGACACCGCTCTCTCTCAAGCTTAGTAGGTATGTACCCACACTACCAGGAAATTGTGGAGGTGATCATTGTGCAGATATGCGGAATGCCTACTGTTGCTGTT
Source organism: Corvus brachyrhynchos (assembly GCF_000691975.1). NCBI lineage: Eukaryota > Metazoa > Chordata > Aves > Passeriformes > Corvidae > Corvus > Corvus brachyrhynchos. The sequence goes on along the minus strand of NW_008240027.1, from coordinate 315,681 downwards.
CAAGTTCAGTCACTGTCACCTTGTAGAGAAGGATCATGGTGCGGGAATGTGGGAATCTGGGCAGCGGCGTAGCGCTGCTCTCCCTCTCCGTCCGCTCTCTCTCCCCTTCCTCTTCTCCCTCTCCCCTCTCTCCTCTTCTTTCTTCTGTGTTCTCTTTCCTTCCCTTCTCCTCTCTCTCCCCTCTCTTCTCCTCTCCCACCCCTCCCCTCACCGCAGCGGGGCGCTCTCCGCGG
>NW_008240027.1:308678-314579 GCF_000691975.1 Corvus brachyrhynchos | reverse complement strand
GTGACTTCAACAGAGTTTGATGGCAAGGTTCACTCTATTGCTTACTACACAGATGGAGCATACACAGGAAAATGGGATCAAAATCAATTTAGAATGATTTACAGGGAGACCAGGGATGCAAAACGGTCAAGGGGACAATGACGTGGATACAAAAGATTCAGTGCAAAAGAGTTTAACAGCACTTAATCACTGCCTGATTTAATACTTCTAAAGTGATTCAACAGGATTTACTACAATTACAACAGCAACTAAATTATAGATTCACACACACACTCAGATGTGGGAAGGAATTACAGGCCTGTGGAGATGAGGGCATGACACCCCTGGTGCCCATTTTCCATCAGGCTGTATCTCTTCATATTGTCTCCAATGGGAATAAATCCTGCTCATTTTTCTCCTATATTTTGCAACGTATCAGGCAGTAAGTAATTAATCAAGTCATGTAAGTCTGGTGCTGCTCTTGTGTATCTCTGCTCATCGTGGGCTTCTGGGGATCAATAAAGAAAGTTCTTTAACCCGATAAATATTAGGCACAAAATAATCGCTGCAGGTTGTACATCTGGCTGTAAACATGCGCCATCATACTCTGCATGGTTAAGAAAATAAATTAAGCCTTGTCAGGCTAATTCAGGGGTGGGAAGCTCTGGTTAAATACTCTCACCACATGTGCCTCGTCTTTCTGTCTCCTTTTCTTGTTCCACTCTGGCATTTGGTTCTACACCACAGTCAAAGTGAGCCATATTAAAAAAAAAAAAAAACAAACTAAAAGTGGTGCTCTTCATGTTGTTTCCTAAAATACTTTTCTTTGGACATGTTTTTTCGCCACATTCTTCTTTTGGAAGATCCGAGAGACAACAATTTGGCCAACAGGGTTTTCATGTGAGGTGTCAGGATAAATTTGGTTTCAGAGATCCAAGCCAGGGTCTGTGTGTAGACTTAGAGCATACATTTTAAATAACTGATTTAACTTCTCACATCATGGCATTGGAAAGACAATCATTAAAAACAAGCCCCCAAGCAAGCCGGGCTATTGGGTGACACGAGGCAAGGTTGACCTTCTAAATAAAGCTAAAATTGTGTCTTCCAATACAATATTCCAGCCCTTTCCAACGTTGAGGTGCTTGGAATGAGGCTCCATCTCTGTTCCCATAGTTCAGGGTGCTTGCAGAGAGAAATTTGGGCAGTGTGCTGCTCTGTTGCTGTACACAATATTTGACAGACTTCAGAGAACGTAGCTTTGATCAGTGCACAACTTTCCCCCTAAGAAATGTTCTGTGTTTATAACTTAGTGGGATTTTCATGTAGTTTCTCATTTATTTCATCCTACAGCTGTGCCAACTCCCGATCCTGCTTTCCTTTGGCTTTCAGCTTCTTTTGAAGTCTGTCATAAAAACTTCCATCAGAACATGCCTTAGTGTAACATGCAAATGCATTGGCCCCCAGAGCATCCTTCCAGTGTGGATGCATTAATAAATGGAATATTTCTCTGCTGCCATGAGCTGGAATGTGTAATGGAGTCAGGATTCCTTGGGCAATATGGGGTTCTCTTTAAAAAGAAATACATTGTAAATAATTCCAGCAAACTGTTACAGCTTTGGCTGCCCTTTGGCCAGAATTTCAGAGGTGTTTTTAATTTAAATGTTACCTGTTTACTTGGCTTTCTTAAGATAGGATATTTCTTTTCTCTATTTTGTAATAGAGATAGCTGTAAAACAGTTTTCATGTAAGACCCTTGGCTGAGTTACATATCAAAGATGTGTTTCCATTCTATTTTCCCAATCCTTTAATTTACAGTTTTGGAATAGCAACATAAATTTTAAAAGGATGTGTTTGGAATGAGGTCATCTAAATTCCTTACAAGGCAAAACATTCTTTCTCCGAGATGAAAACTGAACTAAGTTCTTGAAATATGATGTATATTCCAAACCCTGTTTAATTCAATGTAATATATATGTTTCTTGGGGACTGTTCTTACAAAGATTTTTTTTTTCCCCCTCATCGTTTTATATCATGCTTTAAACTATTGTTAAGATTTAGGAATGTGCTTAAAAGTTTCAGTTGTCTCTGGGAAAAATAGTCTTAATTTATGTTGATCTTTCTTTCCTTGGAGCATTTAGCCTGCATTCAATAAAATTTTGATGACTGCTCTTTAGAAGACAGCTGTACCATATAAAGTATTATAAATATTCAGCTTTCCTCTTTCCAGTGTTGCCATTAACAGCTGGGCATCCAGTTCAGAGGAGCAGATTTTGCAGAGAGAGCTTGGCATGTTCCTGAATCAGGAGAGGGAAGAAGGGAAGCAAAGAGTTTCTTATGGTTTGGGGACCTGTAAAGACATAGAGCATCTGTTCCCCAGTTAAGTCATAGTCTGGTAGCACTGAATCATGTTAAGAGCTAAAATGATGGGAAAAACTACTTTTTTCACCTTGGCTGTACCTGTCTTAAATGTCTTAAACATTATTTCTACTAAAGGCAAAATAATTTCAAGCCTTGCTCAGAAGGTATGTAAATGAAAATGCTTTTTGTGGGGGGTTTTGTTGTTTATAGTTTTATGAAGAAAAAGATAAATATTCAGTATGATTTCACTTCAGTGCCTTGATTTTATCTCTGGTATAAAATGGAGAATCAGATTTTCTTAGGCAAACACTTTATCCTTCTAAACAAGCAACATTCGTGGTACAGGGAATGGATTTGCTTTGGATGCCATCAGTTTTCCTGTGTAAATGTGAAACCAAAAAAGGAAACTGTCTTTAACATTATCAATTTTAGACCTTACTAACAGAAATCTTTGTGCCTAGATGACCATAAAACCTGTCCATATTTTTCTCTTGCAGGGTTAAGAGAGCATTAAATTTGGACACAGTTAAAAAAGATAACGTACGTATTTTTTGGTATATGGAGCCATCTGGGCTGTATAAATATATATGTATGTGTATGTATCTATATCTGTGTGCAAAAATCAACGTGGATATAACCAATCTATTTCATTTTAGCTGCCTTTAAATTGTTACAGATTGGATGTTGTCTGGGCAAATCTTAAAGCACAAAATTACTGCTGCAAATATTAGTATAAAATTTATTGTATTTCATTTGTCACAGAGCTGCCTGGCGTTAAGTAATGTACATCTGCATGAATCACTTGAAAAATGTGCATATTGTTATTGCCATCACTATTTACCCAAGAGCTGAATGAGTTAAGATCCTTGCTGAAATCATTTATTAGAAATTAGCTCCATTATCCTGGGAAGCAAATGTTCTGCCATGGAATTGTACATGTGACAATATGGAATTATGATAATGCTGTAATCTGCATATTATAAACTGCAAAATTGAAATGGAAACATTAAAGGCATTTTCATGTCAGGGCTGTAATTACCTCCCTCAGCTAATCTGGCATAATGAATCAATAAACTACTAACGCTGCCATAAATTTCACCGCAGTTATCACAATAAAAATAAAATTGTACTGTTGCTATTATTTTTTGAAAATGCAGCTCCAGCATCCTCCCAGCCGCCAGCATGTCATGACATATGTCAGTTTATTATCTCTCCACAGTGGGTGTTGCTGCAGCCAGCAGTGCACAGGAGCTTGGGAGGATGGCAGGGTGGAAAGGAAGGAAAATTCTGGAAAAGTACAGAGAGAAAGAGCTGGTTAGCAAACGAGCTCCCAATAAATCTCCGTGCCTGTGTGATTTTGAAGAGGGTTTTTTAGTATGTAGCGTGTATTTGGAGGCCTCGCTGGTATTAAGCAAGGTAGAAATTTGCCATTTCAAAATTTTCTAGAGACTTATTTTTTTGAAATTTAAACAGAGATGGCAAAATACCGCAGTGGCACTAAAAAAAAAATCATTAGCAGTTTAATTAGCAGCTTAGTGTACCATTACCCAACTTGTTCTGCTCAGAATGCAGCTGTGACTATAATTTTGCATCTGTTTCTTGGGCTGTAGTAACATTTTGTAGATGAGTGGTCCAGCTGAAATTCCATGGAATGCTTTTCCTGCCCTAAAGCTGTTCCTTCCCATGAGATAAAAAGAGTTACTCGATGCTTACCTGCAGTCAGGTTCTTGTGCAGCAAAAAGCTGGTGAAAAGCCCATTTGAATGATAGAAACTTTTAGTGGAGGCTCAGTGATGTGGCTTTACACTCATTTTTAGTTCACACGATGTCTCTAATAGATACATGTCAAAGATTTAAATTAAATAACTTTATAGAAGGTAAGAAGGAACAGAAAGTAGTAAACACACACGGTTGGGGTGGAGTATCTGTTTCGTCTTTGCTGTTTCTATCATTCCTTCCCTGTTTATCAAGAGTCCCTCATTCCATGGATCAAAATATTAATGAACTAACCAAATCAGGAATGAATATTTTTAGATTTTTGGAATGTTAGCATGGTATTGTTAAAAAAAATGGCATAACTGGAGTAAAACTCTTCTTCCTGGAGGAGAAAAACTGACAAATAAATCTTGTTCTTGTAAGTGCTGCAGGAATTTTCTCACGGTAGTTGTTTAAAATAACCTTATCCATATCCAGAAATGGGTGAGGTGACTGCTGTTCAAGCAGGGAAAATAACCTGAAATGTTTGGAGGTTCTCCCTGTTGAAGAGGAAATTTGATGACGTGTAAATCCCTACACTGGCATTGATACTTCAATTAATACTCATTTAAAGATGATTGGAAACATTTCTTCAAACTGCTTGAATGTGGCAAGACAGACTGAGGATTTCCATCAGGTGTAGTTGAAATACTGATAGACTGCAACAAGAGTATAAATGAGTGGCGTGAAATTATTTAGGTTATTTGAGACTAAAACTCAGGCAGAGGCAAGTGGGCAGCAAATGAAATCCTTTAAAATCGGGTGGAAGTCCCACTACTGGTGACCAGCACTAGCACTGGTGGGTAGTAAAGTTTTGGGCTGGGTTTTTTTTTTATTTCTCTACATGAGTAGAGCAGTGAAATCCCAGTTTCTCATCCTTGCAATTCAGTATCCTTCTGCTCCTTTTCTGTACTCAGTCAAGAAGACACTCAGCACGGAATCCCGGGCAACAAATGGAGTAAAAACACTTTACACTTCATCTGTGACTCTCCTATAAGACAGAATCCCATTCCCTTCACTCCTGCCCTCAGGAAAGGTCCAGAGTCGGTGCTGTCCCTGCACGTTGGCCATAAGAGGGTGCCAAGAGCCCTGGAAAAGCCCCCTGAGCAGCTGCCAAAACCTGGCATTTTCTGCCGAGGATGACTCTGGTCCAGGCAGCCACTGCATTTAGGAATGCCAGGACAAGTGGAGCCCAAGAAAAAGAAACAGACTGCAAGTGTGTTATTAGTCATACAGTGAGTGCTGCCCCCACTGCAAAACGCTCTGTTTCTATTAAGAATTTGAGTTTGGAAGTCGCTGTAGAGATTCCAGAGGGAAAAAAAGATACTTGGCACCATCTCAAGTGCACTCACGTACGAATCATTCCGGAATTAAGAGACACTGTTCTGTTCCTACCACAGCTGGAAAGAAAAGTAGGGTGGCAGAGAGAGAGTCTGGCAGGGCTGGGAATGAATCCCCATCTCCAGGTTTGTCCCCCCGGCAGGGGCTGAGCTTTCCTTTCCCAGGGAAGTACACACTAGCCACCAGGATTGAGAAACTTTCTGTTCAAAGGTCAGCTCCTGCTGGGATTCCCTTGGGCTACCAAGTGACAGGAGCAGGACGAACCCACGGAGGAATCCCCCAGAAGTGAGATGCATTCCAGTGCTGTGGAAGGGAGCGCTGCTCCCCCCCAACACCTCACCGCCTCCACGCTGTGCCCTTGCTTTGTGGTTTAGCTGGAAAACCCAGCGATGGGCAGAAGGAAGAAGAAGGAAGTAGAGCGAAGTCGTGTTTGCTTCCATCCCTCCGCCCTGGCCAATATCCACCCGCT
>NW_008240027.1:307632-308034 GCF_000691975.1 Corvus brachyrhynchos | reverse complement strand
CCTGGCCTGCTCTGCCTTGCCCTGCTGGCACTGCCCCGCCCTGCCCTGTGCTGCCGATGCTGCCCTGCCACAGCCCCGAGCACCTCCGTGTCCTGCTGCTCTGCTCCATCTGAGCCACTGCCACGGAAATATGGAAAGGTTTAGGCTGGGAAAGAGCTTCAAGATTTTCAAGTCCAACCGTTCCCCAGCACTGCCAAGGCCACCACTGCCCCATGTCTCCAAGTGCCACACCCACACGGCTTTGAAATCTCTCCAGGGATGGGGACTCCACCACTGCGCCAGGACCGGACACTTTCCCTGAGATCCAATTCAAACCTCCCCTGGCCCAGCCTGAGGCCGTTCCCTCTCCTCCTGTCCCTGTTCCCTGCGAGCAGAGCCCGACCCCCCCGGCTGCCCCCTCCT
>NW_008240027.1:285320-306869 GCF_000691975.1 Corvus brachyrhynchos | reverse complement strand
TAAATAATGCACTGCTCAGTTTGTAGTGTCTATTCCACACGGAGTGTCTCATTATTTCCCGACTCCTTCTTAGGCAAGGAGCTGGGAATTTCTGATTTACCCACACCTTGCCTGAGGCAGCACTGGCAGAGCTCAGTCACAGCTAAAAATCACCAAATATGTTTTGGGGCCTCCACTTGTTTTAGACTGTTCTGAAAATGAAAACAATACCTGTGGTACTCGCTAAGGAAAAAATATGGAAAGCTAGAAGCTCCCCAGGAATCCTGCCCCAGCACCAATGGCTGCAGTGTGTAAATCAGAGCCCAGCTCTCATTTTGCCACCGACATTTACTTGCCCAGTGTAAGATTACAGCAGAGGAACAGCAGAGAGCAGCAGTTAGGGCAGATAAAAATAGCTTTGCAACACTACTTGCTGCCCTCACACATGAGCTCACATACATTTAATGGCTATTTTAAACTCAAACAACGTTTTAAGCATCCAGTGGCCAGGGTCATCATTTTTTCCCACATTAACAGATATTTAGAGAAACCAGAAAAATAGAATAAGCTGAATGGTTTTAGTACCTCAAAGCTGCTTTTCATGGATGTTGCAGCCTAAACTTGGGGCACTTCAGTCTTCTTACTTCAGCCACCTGGGAAGAATTAATTGCTGTTAACAGTCAAGAGCCCAAGACAAACCTCCATTTTTCCCAAATGATGTTATTTCCTTATTGCATATGAAAAGGCAGACTTTATTGTATATAAAAGAGTATGAAATCAGGCAGTAATTATAGAACAAGTGGAAGATGAGGATTATCAGCAAATGACCAAAAAAAAGGGAAAGAAGCAAATCCTTTATCAGGTGACAAAATCAAATGAGCCTCACCCCTTTACACTTCTCACATGCAAACCACAAGAATGTTTAATGAGGAACCCGTTCAACAAAGTTTTTCCTCAGTCAGGCAGTTCCAGCCTGCGATGGAACTACAACCCATGGTATGGAAATCAAGAGCAGATCTAGGGAGAGCAGCCTTTATGAAGCACAGTTCTATTAACAGCTGGATTACTGAACAGCACTAATTTTTATTGTGCCTCAGTGTTTTCGTGCCAAGATCATCAACAAGTATAAAGGTATGCCAGCTGTTTGAGAAGGACAAGACTATAAATTGCCTAAAAGCTGCCTAAAGCCGTTCCTGGTTCAGTGTGGCTGGCTCCCAGACACGCACCCGGAGGTTTAACCTACAAGGGAGTGCACACAGCTGTAAATACACTCTTCCTGCTCCTTGAGGGGCATCACGTGCTGAGAGACCTGGCACAAGAGAAAGCAGAGGTGAAAGAGAGTTCTCTTTATTGGAAAACTCTTACCCAATGTGCTGTGCAGGCAAAATGTTCAGTACTGGTATCACTAAATGATAAGCATTCATCATATACACTGACAGCTGATATTTAAAAACTACTGTTGGACTTAACAGCAAAATATCCGTGAGGATTGAGGCTACAGTTTCTACTGAGTGAAGCCTAAATTCAAATTTAAAACCACCTTACAGGATGAGGCTATGGATATCTAAAGTGTCAGCAGCAATTTAAATAGGCCCCAGCCTTGCCTGTGTCATGGAACTGCTCTGTTGACAACAGGTTTGAATGAATCCACCCTGGAAAGCTGGGAAATATAAAATAGCTTGGACGCCTCTGCTTTTAAACAAAGAGAGTGTACTTTTAGAAAAATAAAAACAGGGGGTTTATTCATAAATAAATGAAGAAAAACATCATCTGCATTTGTAATGCATTTTCCATCCCATCCCATCCCTTAGAACCCTCATTTGGAATTGTCACTAAAGCCTGCCCAGCTCTGCAGCAGGGCTCAGCAATCAAACTGTCTCATGGTTAACATGATCCCTAAATCAGGTTTAACAAAAGTTAGCTGCCTGCAAATCTCACTGTGCACAAGGACTGCAATACATCTATTTCTGCTTCTGATTAGTGCATGCTTGGTCTGTTTCTCACAGGCATCAATACGTGGGATTAAAAGTGGCTAAGTGAAAAAGAAGTAAAATACAGCCTTAGAAAAAGATTATTAAAAATATTAATAGTGCATGTATAGAATGGACAATTGAAATAGGCTCACGTATGAAAAACTGAGCAGTTATGGATGTTTATAGCCAACTGCATGGGAAAACAGGGATACATCAAGTTCATGATCAGCTTTGAAACACCAAGAACTGCTGATGTGTTCTGGTCAGAAGATGCCACTCTCCACATGTTCATTATCATGATAAAAGTCCCATAAAAGGAACCTATAAAGATTTCACCTGTTTTTCTCTAAAGTTGGCTAAGCCATGAAAGAACCTCACCATCATGGATTTTGGAGCCACTTCCACAGCAAAAACTGTCAGTCCCCTACTGTTGAGGCAGTTCTTACTCTTCTCATTGTTGACATGAATTATCACTTTATTTTCAGACTGCAAGTGAAAAAACATGAAGAAACCATTAGTCTTTACCGGTTAAGTGTCTGTTCTTTGTGTTAACAACTGCACACTCCTTGTACTTCCTGTGACTTTGCTGTGTTACAGGACAGAAGTGCTTTAGGATACTCTTTGAAGAGTAACAGTTTCAAATGTATCATAGCACCACATTCCTGGTCAAAAGTCACTTAAGACTCATTGAAACAACACAAGGACTTGTGAAGATACAAGTTGGCCTTGTTGAAGCTCACACCGCTGGCCTCAGCCGGTCCACATCCCCCTGTGGAGCTTCCCCTGCATTCCCACCCAGCTTGGTGAGATCTGCAAACCAAACTCAACTGGTATAAACAGAGTGGGCAGAGATCTGAAGCAGAGAGCATCCAGTTGTCTCAGTGCAGCCCTGATCTCCCTCCCTGACATATCCTCAAACATATAAATAACTCTGGAATATCCACCCTAAAGGGCAAAGTGCAAAGCCAAATCCAGTGTTCCAGGAGCCTCAGCATCCACTCCTAATATTAGTCCCCCAACCCACCCCCTTTTGCATGGCTGTGCATTTAAAAATACACTTCTTGCTGTGATCTTGTAAGATTTAAAGCATCTGAAGTTTAACATCTTTACTGTGCTGTGTTTATTCACAGTTCCTGCTATAAAGGAAACTGACAAGGAACAACATTGTGGTGTATGGAAAAAGGTTTAACCAGTTCCTGCTATAAAGGAAACTGACAAGGAACAGCACATTCATTGTGGTGTATGGAAAAAGGTTTAAAATCTCTGCTTCTCACCAACCCCTTCTACTTGGATTCACAACTTTCAGCTTGAATTACTAATAAATTACACCTGGAAGAATAATCAGGTAAAAACTCATCCATAACACACTCCTAAGAATCACTGCTCTTTGACCTTCTTGTGGACACTGGAAATATTCAATAGCATAAATGCTGTGCTCTTTGCTCTTGCTCTAATTGCATTTCCTGCTGTTAGTGCTTGTTTTCTCATTTGACAATCACATTGTGTCAAAAGATTGAAAAATTGGAATGTGAACACAAAAATATTCACATTTTATATGGTACTTAGAACTGCTTGCCTCATTATAATAATCTGTCCCTTCCAGGAACACTGATCCAGGCTCTTCTGAAGTCCCAAGGAGCACAAGCACATCAGGAGGGTTTTTTAATGAAACAGACACAAAAACCTGATTTCAGGAGAAGTAATTCTCAAATATGACCCAAGGAAGGAGAAGGAACAATAACAACAGACTTAACACAAAGTACCTTATGGAAGTCCCAGGCCATACCTTATTTTCAATCACAGAGCTGATCCTGCTGCCTGATTTGTAAGTGTGGATGATGATGTTCTCAGAGCCATCCAACACTTTGGCCTCTCCTTTATTAACCACAGACCTGCAGACAGCCCTGCTCAGCTGGGAGCCCCCTGCCTCCAGAGAAACAGCTTTCATCCTGGCTTTGCACCTCTCTGCACAGATGTCAATGACAAAGGGGCAGGCCTGCAACGGAGAATAGGAGTTTTAGCATCACTTGAGCTGTAGTTTTTCCCCTCAGATTTTCCCCCACAGCTCCTAAGTATTTTCTTATCTAAACTAGAATTACCCAGATAGAAATATTTCCTTGAATATTAAATATTCCAAACCTGAGAGCTGTGGCAGTCTTTTACACCAAATGAAAGCTCAGGACAACTGGCATTTTTAGGCCATTTACAGTACACCTGACATGCAGGTCAACACAGCAAACCCTTCCTTGGACAGCAAAATGGCCAGGAATTAGGATGAAATATGAATGTATTCCAGTGGCTGAAAGAAACCTTTCTCCTCTACCTGTCACACTGTTGCTGTTTGTGCCACTTCACACAGATTTAACACCTCTGCAATGTTGCATTGAGCACCCTGGGAGTATCTTGACTACATTTTACTCCTGGTGTAACCACCTGGAGTTTGCATTTTCTTAGACTCCGCCACAGCACCTCAGCTCCTTTCTAAAGCTGTTGGAATCCAGCAGAAATGATTTCTCAAGCTCTCTCTCAGTGCTCCCAAAACATCAATCTTCAATTATTTGAAATCAAGGAATTAAAGAGGTGAGAGACACAAGTTAACAGCTGGAGATTTTTAGTTTAATTACTGAAGCGTTTGGAGAGCTGTGCTGTCCTTTGGAAAGCAAAGGCTGGAGCCAGAACCCACAGCTGGAATAAGGCACAACACACCTTCCTGAAATTCCTAACTGGAGAAAAACGTCCCCAAAATGCTCTTTCTTGGAGCAGGGCTCTCTCTTGTGGCTGAAATGCAGAAAAACAGCCTTGCAGGGGCTCTGCCAACCGCAGCTCGGAGGAAAAGGACAAACTGCTCATCCTTAAATCCCTCACCAGCATCCCAAGATTTTCACTGACAGACAACTGATATCTCTCATACTGACTATTTTTAGGTCTTCATGTATTTTATATAGTGGCTACACTGACCCGTTTAACAAAGTTAAATACCATTATCAGACTGTGATCCTAAAAATCAGCTTTTCTTAGGAATTAGATTATTTAATTATCTGCATATTTAATGCTTTATTTTTTTTCTCTTCATTAACGACATCCTCTTTCCTTAGAGAGAACTATTAACATCACAAGTAATATTATTTCTATAAAAATAAAGAAGATAATAAAATAAAATCTGTAAGTACACAGAAACATCGGAGATATAATCCCTGGTCCTGTAAAGTAAAGTGTGTGACCCAAACCCAAAAATTTTAATGAAGCATTAAAATTTCATGTTGAACACCTTCAGACACTGTTGTGAAAGGCAACAACAACTGAAATAGTTCTGTCTGGAAACTAGGAATTCTAAATCATGTGGAAAAAAATTATCCACTTCTGTTGTGGTTAGGGCCATAAAAGTGACTTTTTTAAGGAGAAGAAGTCCTGTATTTTCTAAATTTGCTGACAGGTCACTGTTTACCATCCTTATCTTCCTATCACTCCCCACCAGCAGAGTGCATGCATTCTTCCAACAGAAAGAATCCAACATTCCTTCCTCTACTACCCCACAAAATTCTGCCTTTCTCTAAAGCAAAGGAAAATTCCCTCTTCCAAGGATCCAAGTGCTATCTTAAGAATGAGGAGAATGACAGTGGCAGTGGATCCCTGCCCTCCTGCAATCAGTCTGTGGCAGACACAAAGAGTGCAGCAGAAAAATGTGCAGTGATTTTTGCTCTGTGACTCTCCTACCTCTGTCATTTCTAAGGCTTTGTTGTAGCCCAGGGACAACAAAGTGACCCAAAGGTCCCGGGGATCCCCATCCCGGTCGTTGGCTTCCATGAGATTCAAATCCATAAATCCTTGTCTTGTTAGTTCATTTTTCTTCATCTCAAAATTCTCTGTTTCAAAGGAATAGAAAGAGCACTTCAAAGTCTGTTCTCTCTGCAAACACCTTTATCCTTCCAAAGCCAAAAATCCCACTCCTGTTAACAAGGTCTAAAAGATGGAGCCAACTTGCAGCCTCGGGGTGACCAATATAATTTGGGAAAGAATCTCCTTGACCAGGCATATGCTGTTTGCAGAGCTTCCCTGTGGATTTGGGATAATGCCTACAAACAGCTGGCCCCTTGGATAACCCAGAAAAGGGGGAGATTTCAAAACACAGAGAGTTCATATTGATTTCTTTTTTCTAAAAGTTTGGGGCTAAGCTTTGCAGAATGGGCTATTTTAGGAATGGGAAATGAAAATCAGCTGGAGACAGCACCTTTAAATGCTTCAGGTCCTTGATACAGAAGTGATTTACTTAGTTCCTAAAAAGCAATACAATTCCAGTAATCCTAACATCCCTCTCTAGAGAGAATATCATAGATCCACCACTCTATGTCAGCAAACATAATTGAAATGTCCTCGTGTCAAGGACTTTTAAAAATGGTTTTCTCATCTTCATCACAATGCTAAATCTTTACTATATATTATTAAAAAGGGATTACCAGTTTAATAAATCTATCCAAGGCTACAGATGCTGTAATAAATAGCTTGAACTTTGTTGTCTGATGATATTCATGTGAACCCTTCCACTGACTGATGACCTGGTGGAACATTCCCCAGCTTTCTCCTCTTTCCTCTCTTATTTATTCACACATTTCCACCCCTCCTACTTGTGTGGACATCAGAGGCATCACCCTGACAAAGCCATCAAGTGTGGAAAAGCACGTGCAGGGATGAAACAGAGGAGAAATCCAGTTATAGAAATGTATTTTTGTAGGAGTTTTCCATAAGTTAGGAAAAATTCTGATACCTCAGAAGTAATATTAATAGGGCTTGCCAGATCCAAAGTATTTTGGCCAACATGCCACAGCCTCCAAAGGCATTATGTCAAACCTGACATATAGTATACAATGAGACACTGGCAACCCACATAAACTCTGGATGCCATTTTATAGCACCAGATGCACTCTAATTAAATGTCCCTCTCCACACTTGGTGAGATAAAAAAGCAGCACCAGCCCAATCTGCACAAAGGAGATCGATTCAACAAATACCTGTGACAGTTTCCTTCCCCATATGATCCAGGATTACAAACCCTGTAGGTTTTGGCAGCTACAGAACAATTAGGAAGGGGAAGAATTCTCTCAGCAGAAGGTCAGTGGCACACACACCAGAATGAAGCAAAGCAAAGGACAGGAGACTGGAAAAAAAGAAAAAGAAAGGAGGAAGAGAACAATATCTACACATGTTCTTGGATTAGGCTACAGAACACCCAGTTCTATCCAGCTGGAAAGTTAACTGATAGTCTTAATTAGTTTCAGGCATAATTACCACAGTAATGAACTTACCCTTACACACAGCCCAGGCTTCCTGATCACACTTCTCCCCACTAGTCCTCAGCTCAAAGAAGTTGTATTCCTCCAGACTCAGGAGGCCATTCCCATCCAAATCAATTGTTTCAAATATATCCAACAAAGCAGCTCTGAGGGATGAAAAAGGCCAAACTATTTCCAAAGGCTTCCATTTCCTTTTACTGGCTCATAATATTGCCAAGAACTGTTCAGTCTATTTGAGAATATTCTCTACAAATAGTACTTTAGGAACATCCAGATTTAAAAAGCCACATTTTAGCTGGAAAAGAGATTTTTATAGAGGTTATCATGTTTGGGAATAAAACTCACCGGAATTCTTTGGTGAGAGCCAGCTCTCCATCTTCATCTCTCCCCACCAGTTTGGCTTCTCCAGGAATTTGGGTTTTTACCTTCCTCAGCCTGCAGCCAGTTGTGAAAGGGAGCAGCCAGTAAACCCCAGATCCAAGCTCCCCTCTCCATCCAAACATCTGCTCTTAAAGGAAGACAGAAAAGTTTGGAACAACTTCTCAAATGATGCCGCTCTTTGTTGCCAGTAATATTCACATAGACGAGATGAATTACTTGAAAATGCTGGCAATGCTGGGTTCTCTCCTTAAAAAAAAATTGGCTGTGTGATGCCATTTGAAGGATAAAAACCAGTGAATCTCTTAGAATGAAAGTTAGAAAAACATGCAGGAGAGAGATGAGGGGAGAAGGGGACAATAAGTTTATGCTGCCTTATTTCTGCCACAGAGTAAGAATATTCTGTGCACTATGAAGTTCAAATGGCAAGGAGGAAGAAAATAAGAGGAAATGTAAACAAATTTTGCCTTGGAAATATTGTGTTTGAAGGTGAAGAAATACAACTGAGTTTCTACAGAGTAGCTGTAAATATACCCAGCAACTCAGCAATACTGGGCACAGCTGGAATTCTTTCCAAACACATGGAATTCACACCCCCAGCATTAACACACACATGAAAAAATAACAATTAAAATAGGAATGCACCAAAAATCTCTAACCTCTTTGTGTTGGAGTTCAGTAAAGCTCACAAGCTGTAGATTCTCTTGGGGTTCATTTTCCTTCAGAATAAACAAATCTGTATCCACTGACAACCAGCGACAAGATTTTCCTAAAAGGAAAAATATCCCCCAAAAATGCTTAATAATGACACAAAACTCTTTTTATTTGTGTGTCAAAATAGGTATTCCCATGGTATTTATTGATGCCTGCTGATGAAAAATGGGAAAAAAGAATCTATTCTACGCTATTGGGATTTCCTTCCTGTTTAGGCCAAGCAGATAAATTGTTCCAAGCCTTGTGATTGTCTCACAGATAATGATTACTGTTAATAATTTTATCATTAAAAACTATTGTTAAAACAGTTCTATCATTAAGGGTCAAGAACGCCAAGGAATGGCTACACAACACAAAAATTTGTTTCAAAAAAGCCAGCCCAGCTGACTTTAAAATAACTTTGGGGTCTAAAGGCTCCCGTTTTATGGGATTAAAAAGGAAATAACCTACTTGGGGAAAAAAATAATTCCAATGTAGCAACTGGATGAAGCCCCGTGGTAAATCACCAAGCCACCACCTCTTTTTAAGAGGAAAATGAAATATAAATACACTCACCTTCTGCTTGGGCAATATTTAAAGGTTTGATGGTGATACAAACTGCAGATCTTTGGGGTAAGTGCAGCCTGTACTTGTGACTGATGATTTCCCCATTTTCTTTCAGGTAGAAGCATCCTTTGGATTGTACACATTGCCATTCCTGGAAACCAAGCAAATATTAGGTGTTGTTTTCATTTTGGATGAAGATCAAAGTGCCTTCTCTGAAATATGAATTAATTTGATTATTTAATAAACCCTGCATAGAACGCACCACAACATACAGCATCAATATACTTTTATTAAAAGAAAAAATCCCAAATGGTCCTTCTTGTAGTCAATTTTTGGAAAGTAACATTGCTTCACTTGTGAAAATGCCTGAAAAACACAGATTACCCCAATGCTCCAATAGTTGAAAATTAAATTGGAATTGCCACGAAGATTCTGATAATTATATTTGCAAACAGCTGGCAGCACGGACTAATTTAAATATAAGCGTTATATACTTTGCAACTCCCTTTCTGCTGTTCTTTGAAGGTTTGGAATTTTTTTAAAAATTAAGATTTTGCTAAAGAAGTTCTAAAAGACTTTCAAAGTAACTTGGCTGTGGAAAAGACAAAGATTTATTAAGTTATTTAAAATCAAGTGAGATGTCCAGTCCCTGGCAGACACTGCTATCCAAGTCCCTCCCCTCCTATGATCTCCCAGAATCTTTTCCTTGTGGGCACAAGCTGCTGGAGAAGGTTTTAGGGATAATCCTTATGGAAGTGCAGCTACTTCTGGACCATGGAGCCAGAGATCAGCAGCCCCTGGTCACCTTTTATGGAGCAGAATAAACCTAATTAACAAATCCATCCAATAATTTTATACTCCTCTTTATCCATGAAGCTGGATTTGTAGTGACAGGACAAGGAAAAAGGGGACCAATCATAAAAAATAATTAGGAAAGAAGTGAACAGAGACAAAACATTCCTGGGACTTAATGGTGAGGGTTAAATATGGAGCAACAGCTGGGGTTGTGTCAGTCAAAAAATGGATAATGGGAGCTGGGATTAACAGGGGGGTCAACATAAGTCAGCAACAGAATTCCAACATGGACTTCAGCCTGTTGGGTCATTGAAACACTACTACTCCTAAACTGTTTATTCCAATACTTCCAGGACTCCTGACTTCAGCTAAAAGGAGGTTTAAAAATTGAGGTTTTTTCTTAAAATTTGACACACCGGAAATAACTGGTTGTTTGCTGCAAGCTTAATACCTGCCAAAACTGTTGGACAAAAACCTTACCCATGTTTTAGGAAATCAAACTCTGTTATTCTGGCAGAGAGCATAAGGTGGTGCTAGAAGTCCTAAATTACCAAATTCCAAACAGGTATGTAAAATTGGGAAGCTGAAAGAGGATTTCCTGGCTGGATTTTCCTCTGGCACTTCAAAGCAGAACAGAAGCTGTCAAAAAATAGCGAAAATGGGAAACGTTTGTGTTTGAAATGTTAACTGGAAAGAAATGTGAGGCACTACCTGCTGCTGGCCACTGCAACTGAAATTTAAGTTCTTATTGAAATTACCCACATATTAATGCATAATTCCTAAAAAAAGCAATGATTGAGAGGAATTTTCTAAGGGTTTTTAAATTTAGACATGCACCATGTTCCGACTTCCACCATTTTCCTCTGTCAGAAATGTAAAGTTGGTGTTGCTCCAACATCCTGAGGGCAGTATTTTCTCACTTGTACAAAAAGACAGGTGAACAGCAAAAAAAAAGATATTCTTGGATATAAGATGAATAAGAAGAATTTTTGGGTGCTGGATTCTAATTCACACCACAAATGAATCCCTGGGCATTTATTCACTGACTCTGGCAGAGCTTGCATTGTACAAAATAAAGTTTTAAAAACATTAATAGTTCTACTTACACCTTCTCATGTTTATTGATTGATTTCAGTTTTTGGATGATGCCAATCAATACTAATCAATATCTGCAGCTGCTTTTTTTTTCAGTCGGTTCTTACTGGCTTATACAAAGGAAAAAGAATCCAATCTTGGGTAAGTGTGTGCTGGTTTTATACCCTCCACATCATATTTGAACAAGGTGAGATTGCAGGTTAAATTGCATCGAGGTCCAGATACCTAAACAGACTGCCAAAAATCCCTGGGAGATGATGCTTTGAAATTTTCATATAGAACAAATGTCACTGTACAGCAATGGGGAAGATATAAAGGACTTCAGAGTTCAATAACAAATCCAGAGTTGTTCTTTGAAACAAAAATGTAGCTCCTGAGGACAATCAGTTCCATTTTCCAGCAGCACTTACACTGTGTGGTCAGAACCATTTTTTCCCTTTTATACAGGAGTCTCCAGGTGGACATTTTTAATGTATCCCAGCAGTTTCCAGTTAATGTTTTCTATTTCTACAGCTATTATTTTCTGTTGAAAGAAAACTAGTAAAGGTCCAGTCAAGAAAGGGAAAACAAAGGGAAAAAGATCAATATTAACACTCTACAAATATTGACTTAGCAAAGTGACTTTGGTGTCTCTCTCCTCCAGGAATTTGTATTGAATGAGTGATTTATTTAAAAGAAAATACTGATAGGACATATTAGTCTAACTAAAAATCAATATTTTCAGGTTACAGCATGTATTTACCAAGCAATGCCCAAGAAACTGAATATGCTCACAGATCTGTTATTTATTTCCAATTACCTTTCATGCACAGGTTTATGATACACAATCTTTCAGACTACTTAAGCATTTGAAGTTCTCACCAACCTAACAAATTATTAAATTTTAAATTTCTCAAGAAGTCATTACATGTTTTCTCCAACAGTGGTTTCATTTATAAAAAACACATTTTGTTCTATGAAACCTTCACACCTGAAAAATTATTTCCAATAACTTGTTGTCAGCAAAACCAACAGTATATAAAAATGTTCATAATAATACCTATCAGGAAAGCTCTCAGTAGTTTATAGCTGCCCTTGACAAACTATTAATAAAACATAAGACACCATTTTTCTCTGATTTTTAGCTTATTTAAAATGCAGTAACACAGGTGCCTAGAGGAAAACACCATCATTTCAGTGTGATACCTTCATTGTGTCAGGCTCAATAATTAGCTTTGTGTTCCTGCTGCTGCTGGCACCCACAGTGACAGTGGTGGAGGTGGAAGCTTTGCCACTTTGAGCTGATGAAGGTCTTGAAGGAGCTCTGCTGTCACCTACAAGCAGAGATATTTAATTACAATTACATTATTACAACCCTCTCCTAGTGCTATTTATCATAAACCTTGCATTTAGAAGCACAAAGAAAACTGGATGACAAGAACTCAATCAGAGAACTTCCCTTCAGCACTCTTGTGTCACTTTTGCTCCTCTTTGCTATTGCCCAGACTTGAAGCAACTTGGAACAGCACAAACTACATCCTAATATTTCAGACTTGGTGCCTCTGCAGTCTGTTCTCCATGGACTTTTTCCAGTTTGGGAAGGTTTGGAAGCAGCTTTGTCACTTCAGGAAGGACCTTAAACTCTCCTATTGATTGTACTTGAAAAGCAGCCTCAAGAATTGAAACAAACACACAGTTCATTGATAAATGTTTCAGGTTTCATGTCTGATCTGGGAAGGAAATAAATAACTTGCCTCTGTTGCAATATCTGAGCATTCACCTCCTCTCTTCCCTTTGGACTGTGTCACATGACAATCAACAAAATCCACCCTTAGGAATGTGAGAGCTTCATAGATGCAGCCATTTGAACATATTTTACTGACACATTGATGGGATTGCCACAGTAGCAATTATATTCATCACTAAAATCCTCACTAATCTGAGAAAAATTAAACAAAAACTCAACTCTGGCTCATTGAGCCAGAGCTTCATCTCCAACAGAAAAAACATCAAATAGAAGAAATAGAAACACCGTTAGCCAGTTTGTGATCGCTTTTCCTGGAGATCCTCGGGGATGCTTTGGACACCGGCACTGGGATCCCTTCAGAGGAATTTTCAGTTTGATTCCCAACCTGCTGCTGCCTCAATCGAGGGTCAACTTCCAGAGCCAGAGCTTCATCTCCAACAGAAAAAACATCAAATAGAAGAAATAGAAACACCGTTAGCCAGTTTGTGATCGCTTTTCCTGGAGATCCTCGGGGATGCTTTGGACACCGGCACTGGGATCCCTTCAGAGGAATTTTCAGTTTGATTCCCAAACTGCTGCTGCCTCAATCGAGGGTCAACTTCCAGCCTGTCCCTTGCAGCCTTGCAGCACTGCTCACGGGTGCTCAGGTACAGCTCACAGAACTTGAGATAAAAAAAGAATATTTCACCTACCAGGTTACCTTTCTCATGGTTTGAAGGAGTAAAATGTAGCATTAGCAAGGAAAGGATGGGGCAGCAGCATTTTCTCTTCAAGACCAGTATTAATTTAAATTTTCATTGATAAGAACAACCACTCAAGTGTCACAGTAAAATGCAGCCATGATTCAACAAGGAGGACCAAATATTGAATAAATATTAAGTGTGACTTTCAACTCTTTCTTTCAAGATATTTGAAGACTGATTTTTAACATAGGATTCTTACCAGTTTTCCTCCAATGCAACCATATTGATGTACAAATTTTTGTGGGCTGTCTTTTCAGTCCAAAATTTAGAATCCTGGGGTTAGGTCATCATGAACGCTCGTATTGTCAATAACACTAGAACAAATTTCACTCTAGGCCTTACCTTGTTGTAGTCAAGTTTGCCACTGCAGTTAAAATCAGCTTGTTTGGTAATGCTGGTCACTTCCTCCCAGGTCATTTTATCACCTCTCTGCAAGAAAAAACCAGCTCAGTTTGGGTTCCTAATCAAGAATCCTGGTCACCTACAGTGAAATTTAATAAACAAACAAAGAGTCTTTTAATATTCTTTCAGGAAAACTTATCTTGCAATAGATTTCAATGGATTTTGATTGGAATCTTGAAAACAGAGGTCAAAACCATTAGAAATTATGTCCTTACAATGCTACTAAACACTGAAGAGATAAATTGTATCAGTTTATGTAATTCTGTGCTGTCTTCTGGAAACCCATCACAAAAATCTTCCATAAAATGGGGAATCCCAGCTCTCAGTCATTCTTGCTTATCTTGTTTTACCATCTAATTTCCAAAATCTCTACTAATTAAATATGGATAATTAAGTTCCTAGTGATACTTACTGTTGTAAGAATTTTATAAAGTTCATCATGGAAAATATATCCAGCTTTATCTGTGTCTATTTTTCCAAATGCTTCGAGCAGTTCATTTTTTGTAGCTGGCTTTTCTTTTTTTAAAATAGCACAAAAATCATCAAAATTCAGTGAAGTTGTTTGTGAAGTCCAGTATTTATTAATGGTCCTCCGAGAAGGATTTCTTCCAGCCTGCTGAAGTACTGCACAACAAAACACAATATTAAATATATATTCCAGCTGCTAGGAAAGGAGTTTTCTCCAACAAACATCCTTGAGTCACTTTCCATGTTCAGATTTTTTTAAAGCCAAATCACTCCAACAGAAAAGTGGGTCTGAAGGACTGTTTTGGTTATGATCTTAATCAAAAGATCCATGACACCAGACAGCCTCAAGTGTAAAATTCAGCCAAAATCCAGTGTCTTAATATCAAGAACATATTCTTTTTAAACCTGCACATTATTAGATCCTATTTCTATGAAGATCAACATCATCTTTGCACTTCCTTTGCTGAGATCTAGAATAGAATTTATCTGAGACAATATTGTGTGCCACACCTGTACATTTGAACGCATCAATTCAAATTATACAACATGAATTTAATGGAAAAATGACACCACCAGGCAGCCAATGCCACACATGCAACCAGTGCCATGAATGTTACACCTGGCATTCTCCAAAATGATTTTGCTGCATCTATTTGCCTCTTCAAGGTCTTTACTGAAAACATCCTTTCACCAGTTTTCAGTGTGATGAAGGTATTACATTAAATGGAAATTAAATTCAAATTACATTCTATCTGAAAGGAGAGGGATGTTTTTACATCTTCCCAAATAATCAAGTCTCTTGGGGAAGCACAGGAGATCCTCCATCTCTACCTGGGCTGGCATTTGATTTTGAGCCAGCTGAGCGGTGACAAAGCCTGTGCTGGGAACTGCTCAGGAGCATCTGTGAAATGAGGCGGTGGCATCGTTACAATGCTCAGTGGGAACTGTGTCAGCAGCAAACCAAACAAACAAACCAGGCACCTTTGTTGTTCATCCCTGCCTCAAGGCCAAGCACTAAATAAAGATCTGTGCCCTGTCACCTCTGCTGCAGGAGCCAGGAGAACAGAGCAGGGCTCACATCTTTATCCAAGCCACGCCTGGGCATGGAGCAATGCTTTGGGGATTTCAGTGTCAAGGGCAGCCATGGAAGGGCTGTGACTCTGTGGGTTTGTTTCCATGGATAGCAGAGGTCCTTGGAATGTCAATACATGACTATATTTAACAGATATCCTTCCAATATACAATCCTGTATTTTTGTATCTCCAGGGAGATCAGCACTTGCCATTCCCTACGTGCCTCCCAGTTTGTATTTGTGAAAGTTCAATCAGACTGCACCTTTTATTTAGATTTCTCTATGGTCTGATTCTGCTAAATCACTTCAGTAATATTACAACAGAAGGAAGTGAAGCTACTATTTGTGGATAAGCAAAACTCCTACAAACAAAATTTCACAGGGCCAATCTCTCAGTGAGACTTTAGTTTAGAATATCAGCCAAACTTGATGAAGCAAGAGATGCTTAAACGTTGGCACCACTCGTTTGAGAAATGCTAAAACTGACTTCAGATGAAATATAGGTCTCTAACTCTCAACGATTACAAATTTTAAAATAAATTCTTAAATGTCGCTGAAATGACTGGGAGTCTAAATAACTAACTGCCCTCTCTAAGATTACCTTGAAAGCAAATTGCCCAAACACTTGCTGTGTAGCCAAGCGGCATATGGATAGAGATGAAAGCCAAAGCATTTATTAAAGAGATGACATTTGTTCACACCACCCCTCTGTTAAAATCCAGATTATCCCAAACTATCATTAGGATGTCATCAAGGCCCTTTTATTGCAGCTGACAAAGCCTGGAGAGCACCAAGTCACAAGCTGTAGGAATGTCCTTGCTAATGGGTAGAATTTCATGTTCTGATGTAGAGAAAGAAGCTACAATCAGTGCAACCAATCAGTGCAACAGAGAAGTGCACTCAGCTTTTACAGTGGTGGTTTCCATGAAAAACCTTTTAATAAAGAACAAAAATGCTCTAAGAAAAAGAAAAACCACCACCCAAACAGACCACACAATCCTACAACTCCAAGAAGCTGCAAAGCTGAAATGGTATTTGCTTGAGAAATTATTTCTGGGGGAGTGAAACCTCTTTCAAAACTGAAACAGGTTATTTATTACTCAGTCTT
Source organism: Corvus brachyrhynchos (assembly GCF_000691975.1). NCBI lineage: Eukaryota > Metazoa > Chordata > Aves > Passeriformes > Corvidae > Corvus > Corvus brachyrhynchos. The sequence continues at coordinate 290,582 of NW_008240027.1, read as the reverse complement.
TCCTTACTCCTTCCTCATCTTACCTGGTCACTAAGATACATTATTAAGAAACCAACTTCCATTTCTCAGGTAAATTTTTCTCACTCCCCTTTGAAATTCCTGAAGTTTTTAAAACAAAGCCCTACAGCTTTCAGTATCTACCAGCACCCTTCTTTAAGTGCAGCTGAAGCAGTCAGAGGTATTTTTTTCCTATTGTACTGCTGACAACACCACCACTTATACACAGTCTGGATGAAAAATGAAAACTTTTGATTCCAGTCTATGGAAGTGTAATTCAGCAGCAGGAGATACGGAGTAAGAATTCTTATGGAACACCGGTTGTGGTGATTTTCTGTGCCAGGGCAATGGCCCACTCTAAACTGAACTGAGGCCCTTCATACTGGTGATTTACAGAAAAAAACCTCTGTCTGCTATTCCCACTTCCAGCAGGCATCCAAAACTACTCTCAGTTCCTTAAACCAGTTACTGAGTTCCCGCACTGGGATACTCTCACTGTAATCATCCCATGTAAGAACTAAAAGGGAAAAGATCCAATCGTTACCTAAACTGAGTTGTTCCTTGGATTTAATATTTTCTAAGCTGCTTTTTAAGACACTCAGGTAAGCTGCTCTGCAGTTCATGTAAAAAATGGCTTCTTCTGCATGCTGGGACTTCTTCCCTTGGGAATTTTCCGAGTGTGTAGCTTTCTGATTCCCGGGAATGCTGGCCATCCTGTGAGGGATATAATTCCAGTTAGAATTTGGAACTCTCTTAATAATTACTCTGTTTATCCTCTGAAACACAGACTAGCCCCAATTATCCAAATATCTACGTCATATCCTTTCTATCCTCTCAATCTGGGATGGCAATAATTATCTACACTTGTAGGTAAGGACCACGAGATCCACAAACAGAAATGAGCTTGAGCTCTACTTATGATTCACAGTTTATCCTTCATTGGCAGTAAAAAGTTTCAGTTCACTGTATTTTATTTACTTTCAGACATTTGATATTACAATTATTATATAATATAAATATTATATAGTCTTGAATTCTGAAAGCATAAAAACACATTTTCACATTATCTGTGAAACTAGGCTTTGCCATCCATATTTTCTCTTTTTACACTTACAACTCAACAAAACATATGGATAAGAATAAAATTGGTCAAAAATTGAATCCCTTAATCTTCAAAAATGCCAAGTTAAGCACAGAATTCTATTTCTAAGAGTTACCTAAATATAAATAATAGAAATAAATGTGCATAAAACGTTAAAAATAAGTGTGCCTAAAACTTTGAGCAACTCAGGCCTTTTAAGTTCAAGGCCCATACAATTAGAAATGAATGGAAAAAACCAGAAACTCATCTTTTTCTCAATTATTAAAACAACTCAGAGAAGTAACTAATGCTGTTTGCTCACCAATGGTCAGCAAACTCTGACAGCAGCTCTCTGCTTCCACCAGGGGTGATTAAGGTTTTTAGAAGGCCATCACAGAGGGACACTAAATCCTGTTGTGCTCTTGCTTTAACAGCCTCTTGTATTATTTTACCCAGTGCTGACTTCAGGAAATATATTCCAGTATAATAAATGGAATATCTCAAGTTCAGCAACAAGACAATGCTGTCCCAGGGTCCCCTTCAGGACTCATTGCATTTTTACTCAGGAGGCCTCAAGCACTGGCACCTTGTTGAGTTATACAGGTCTTTCACACTTGGGGAAGGCAGATAATAATCGCTTATCAAGGATGAAGCACCCAATTTGTAACACCCTGACACTTCAATATTGCACAGGTACCAGAAGGACCCCACAGGGACCCCCTGACACAGTCTGGCTCCTGCAAATGGGTGTCACTATAATTAAGCACCAGTGTTACGGAATGGAACTGAGGGTAAAGGCAAGGAGGAGGAGAAGAAGAAATGTTAATTTTCCACTAACCAGTTTATAAAATGTGAACTCTTGTTTGTACTCCTTGGACTTCCCAATACGGAGAGATTTCTTATGTGGGCCAGGAGGTGCCCACACTGGGCACCATCACTGGGAAATCCAGTGAGCAATGGCTCAGTGACAGCACTGCCAGCAGCCCCATGGCTTAGGCTGGCACATTTTACTGGATAAATGACACTTTAGACACATTTTCCTGGATAAAGGACACTTTAGAAAAATAGACAGAGGGGAGCAATCCGGCCCAGGCTTCCAAACAGGGAGACAGTAGGTTTAGTTTAGAGACTGGGAAGGAATTGTTCCCTGCGAGGGTGAGGAGGCCCTGGCACAGGGTGCCCAGAGAAGCTGTGGCTACCCCTGGATCCCTTCAAGTGTCCAAGGCCAGGCTGGATGGGACTTGGAGCAGCCTGGGATAGTGGAAGGTGTCCCCACCCGTGGAACTGGATGAGTTTTAAGGTCCCTTCCAAACCGAACCAGTGTCGTACTCTCAGCCCAGAGCACTCAGTGCCACGTCCAGTCCTTCCTTGGACACCAGCCCTGCTTTGTTTAGTCAGTGAAACTAAAGAACAAAACAGACTACTAAAGTCATATGCAGCTTGAAAAAGAATGTTATCTAAATTAACAAGATGGATTTCAAAACCAGATTGTGCATTAGGTATCTTAAAGTGGTAACCTTGCACATAAACACACTGCCAGGTGACTCCAAGGACTAGCAATGCTCCAAATTGTAATTGGTAACAAACTAGTATACAGTGTGACATGTGAAATGGGGAGACAATTAGAAATCTCGAATATTTCTTATTTTCCAAAACCAAACACAATGCCTTTGAGTGATTCTTTTTCACTAAAGGGGTGATTTTCTATTAAATTTTGTTTAACTTAGGATAAAGTTGCAGTGTCATGAGATACTAAATCTACTTCAACCCTACTATAAAGGCATTTTTATAGTAAAAGAATAAAAAAGGGCTATAAGGGGAAAAGGAAGAAAAAGCTACTAATGAATACGCTAAAGACTGCGTGATAAACACAAACCTCATGGTGAAAGCACTATTTCTGCTGCTTTACTGTTGATGCCTAGGAAAAAACATGAGTATCCCTATGGGTCCTTTAAAGTTTTTATGTTAAAGCATAGCTCAAGTTCTGTACTTAAGTCAGAAATGAATGGAAAAAACCAGAAACTCATCTTTTTCTCAATTATTAAAACAACTCAGAGAAGTAACTAATGCTGTTTGCTCACCAATGGTCAGCAAACTCTGACAGCAGCTTTCTGCTTCTACCAGGGGTGATTAAGGTTTTTAGAAGGCCATCACAGAGGGACACTAAATCCTGTTGTGCTCTTGCTTTAACAGCCTCTTGTATTATTTTACCCAGTGCTGACTTCAGGAAATATATTCCAGTATAATAAATGGAATATCTCAAGTTCAGCAACAAGACAATGCTGTCCCAGGGTCCCCTTCAGGACTCATTGCATTTTTACTCAGGAGGCCTCAAGCACTGGCACCTTGTTGAGTTATACAGGTCTTTCACACTTGGGAAAGGCAGATAATAATCGCTTATCAAGGATGAAGCACCCAATTTGTAACAGCCTGACACTTTAATATTACACAGGTACCAGAAGGACCCCACAGGGACCCCCTGACACAGTCTGGCTCCTGCAAATGGGTGTCACTATAATTAAGCACCAGTGTTACGGAATGGAACTGAGGGTAAAGGCAAGGAGGAGGAGAAGAAGAAATGTTAATTTTCCACTAACCAGTTTATAAAATGTGAACTCTTGTTTGTACTCCTTGGACTTCCCAATACGGAGAGATTTCTTATGTGGGCCAGGAGGTGCCCACACTGGGCACCATCACTGGGAAATCCAGTGAGCAATGGCTCAGTGACAGCACTGCCAGCAGCCCCATGGCTTAGGCTGGCACATTTTACTGGATAAATGACACTTTAGAAAAATAGACAGAGGGGAGCAATCCGGCCCAGGCTTCCAAACAGGGAGACAGTAGGTTTAGTTTAGAGACTGGGAAGGAATTGTTCCCTGCGAGGGTGAGGAGGCCCTGGCACAGGGTGCCCAGAGAACTGCATCCCTGGCAGTGTCCAGATGGGGCTTGGAGCAGCCTGGGATAGTGGAGGGAGTCCCCGCCCGTGGAACTGGATGAGTTTTAAGGTCCCTTCCAAACCGAACCAGTGTCGTACTCTCAGCCCAGAGCACTCAGTGCCACGTCCAGTCCTTCCTTGGACACCAGCCCTGCTTTGTTTAGTCAGTGAAACTAAAGAACAAAACAGACTACTAAAGTCATATGCAGCTTGAAAAAGAATGTTATCTAAATTAACAAGATGGATTTCAAAACCAGATTGTGCATTAGGTATCTTAAAGTGGTAACCTTGCACATAAACACACTGCCAGGTGACTCCAAGGACTAGCAATGCTCCAAATTGTAATTGGTAACAAACTAGTATACAGTGTGACATGTGAAATGGGGAGACAATTAGAAATCTCGAATATTTCTTATTTTCCAAAACCAAACACAATGCCTTTGAGTGATTCTTTTTCACTAAAGGGGTGATTTTCTATTAAATTTTGTTTAACTTAGGATAAAGTTGCAGTGTCATGAGATACTAAATCTACTTCAACCCTACTATAAAGGCATTTTTATAGTAAAAGAATAAAAAAGGGCTATAAGGGGAAAAGGAAGAAAAAGCTACTAATGAATACGCTAAAGACTGCGTGATAAACACAAACCTCATGGTGAAAGCACTATTTCTGCTGCTTTACTGTTGATGCCTAGGAAAAAACATGAGTATCCCTATGGGTCCTTTAAAGTTTTTATGTTAAAGCATAGCTCAAGTTCTGTACTTAAGTCAGAGGAGATCAGTGCCAAAACCATGCCTTGTGCTGAACAACAAATTTGCAATTGTCCATAGCTCCTGGGTAATTCATTCCACATTCTTGGATCAATCCACAGAAAAGTTGTGTCACATTGAAGCCTAACCTTTAAAGGTTATCTCGAGTCGTGAACGGTTTTTATACACTGTGGACACGGAGCACTTTGAAGAGAAACCCCCTCGGACTCCATTGTTAAGCTCACTTTGGTTTAGCACTTAAAGCACTTTGGACATGCAAAAAGCCGAGAGGCACAGGGACAAGCACAACAGCGAGAGAGGCTAAACGCTCCCAAGCGGTGCCAAGTCTTTTAGAGAGAAACGAAAAGATTCCAAAATGCTTTAGGAGACAGCCTGACGCCCTCCCGCCCTCACACTCGGCAGCGCCAGCGCGCCGTGCCCTCACCGCTCTGCCTCACAGCCCTCCCTCACGCCTCGCCCTCTGCCTCCCCCGGGCCGTGAG
>NW_008240027.1:284067-284578 GCF_000691975.1 Corvus brachyrhynchos | reverse complement strand
GGCGCCTCGTGCCCGAGGCTCGCGGTGCGGCACCGGCGCGCTTGCCGGGCTCGCTGCTGCCCGGCAGGTGCTTCCCGGAGCCGGATCGACTTTCCCCTTTCCGTTCAGGACTTCCCACTTCCCAGCACTAACTTTTAAAGTGCGGTGTGTTAGGAAACAGTGATGTTTTCCTTAATTTTTTTTTTTTTTTTCTTTTGCATAAGCCCTGACAGATCCTGCCTTGCTGGCTTTTTCACCTTCCTTATTAGTATTTTTACATAACTTACGAGTGTTTTAATGGTGTGGATTAATTTTTTTCAAGGAGGCACCCTGAAATCAGAAGGCTCACTGGGTGAACTGCATCCATGCCCCAAAGTTTTCTTCTCGTGGAGCAATTAGTGTATCAGTCTGAATAAAACACATACAAATTAAACCTGTAGTAAGTTGTAATAGATTTACAGCAAATAACTTGAAGTATCACACTGTCCGTGAAGCTTTGTTCATACAGTAGCATTGCATATAAAATTCTTTC
>NW_008240027.1:258659-284054 GCF_000691975.1 Corvus brachyrhynchos | reverse complement strand
CTTTCCCTAAATCTGGATTTCCATCATATTGGGAGAGAGCTTATCTTCCCAGATGCAGGGGATAAGGCTCTTGCCACAGAACTGTCTCAGGCTCTCAGTTTTGTTCATTTGGGTTCAAAATCTCTCAGCTGGGATGTGGATGGAGAAATGGAAGTGCTTTTGTAGTGGCTCTTTAATGGCTCTTCAAATGTCAGCTGTTTGACAGAGATGAATTAGTCAGCGTGGTCTAAGTAGCAGTCCAAGGTGCAAAGTCATTTAATGCTCAGCTACAGAAATAGAAACATTTGCTGATGACTAGTGTGTATAATTATAATTCTGGATATTGCACTGACTTTCATTCTATGGTCTTTACCTGTTTAATAGAATAATATTATATTATTTAACTATTTCCTATTTCTAGGTACCTCTACACATACATTACACTTCTATTTTGCATAATTTATTATGTCCTCTGTTAGTATAACACCTTTTAGTTCGCAAATTTGAAACTCCTTTATTTAACTACCTATCCTAAGAAATTCAAGTTGGATTCAAGGAATAAAATCATGTACCTTTACCCCTGAGAAGTGGCTGCAGTTAACATTTCCTTCAGAATGGTTTTCTCATCCATGTGCTGTCTGCACATCATATGTCTGCACATATGTCTCTGAAGTGCTTGCTAGGCCATTCTCCAGACATCTGAATTCATTCTCTTACCTAAGGCTGTGTGTCATGCTGAAACCTGCCTGCCAAAAGATCTGGTCCTTTGGCACGTCCTCTTCTCCATGTGTGCTGGCGTGGTTGCTCCCAGGGCAGCAGGATCAGCAGGAGCAGGGTTTAGAGATAACTCAGATCTAGTCCCAGTTGATTACACACCTCTCAAGAACTAATCCTATCATTCAGAAGGTGGTAAGGCACTGTTTGCTTCAGCTTACTCATGACTGGTAGTTTATGAGGCTCATAAACATCATTAATTTGAAATGTTGGCAGGTTTGGGGGCTTTATTTATATGGGGCAATGGCCTGTTGTGCTCTGCATAGGCAGCCTTGTGTTTGGAATTAACCATGTGATCAGGTACACAGGGCCGTATGCTGTGCTCCCTCTGAGCCAGTTTGTCTGAAGCAATGGAATTGCCTCACTCTGCCTGAGTGAGTGTGACTGGGTTGATGTTTCAGCCTGAACCTGCCCCCTCCCAGGAGTGCAATGCATGGGTGGGGTGGGCTGGGATGGTTTCAGCCAGGCTCTCTGGACACACAGTCTGGAAGCAGTTTTGCTGATAGGATGGATTACAGGTACTTGGTTAGCCTGTACCTGCTCATCGCCTCTCCAGGCTCCTCAGCCCATTGCAATCCAGAAAGTTCTGTGGACAGGGGACACTTCCTCCAACAGATCCCACAGCCTGTTAACCTTTGGCTGGGGAGCTGTGGAAAACTGCAGGGAAATAACTCCTGATGCAGCTGAACTTTCCATTAGAGCCTGATCCACAAACTTGTTTCTTCATAGGCGTGTCCTTGCGCTCTAGTACTTAGTCTTCTTTGGTAGTTACTTAAAATAGACTGCAGAAAAGCACCCTTAATGTGAAATAAACATTCAAACAGAATTAGTGTGCAATAGCATTGCATTCTGGGGGGAAAAAAAAGGATATGCTTTGTCTTTTGGTGGAATGAATAGCTGTTAACCTAAGTATGTTTTGGATACATACATCAGAAGCAAATGAATTCAATGAAATTCCATTTCTGGAATGATTAGAACTTTAAAGGAGCAAGGCAAAAGATTTTATATCACGTCAGAGTCAGGAAAAAAGAAAAACATGGTCACATTTATTTCTGTTTTCATTTGTGCCTTCCATCCTTTGTACTTGTATTGCAGTGAACAGTAGTACTACTACTGGCATGGGTGAATGTGAATTTTTCTCACATGCATTTACATGGTGTTTTACAAAGGCCTTTTACCCAATTTGCCAAATTGTTGGCTTTTTTTTCCACTTCTGTAGTCCAGGAGTTTTTTTCCTCATTCAGAATTGAAATGTTCATCCTCAAATTTGCTTGAAATTACTTTTGTGTAAAGTTACTTATGAATTCCATAATTTAGAGAGTATAATCTGGACTTCTCATGCAAATATTCTTTTCACATGTTTTTGCTCAAATAAATGATTGTCTGATATCAGTAAATGGCCACTTTTTTTTTTTTTTTTTGAAGAGCAAAATATGAATTAAATAAAAGTGTGCCATTTTTGCCATTTTGGATCAGTTTGACCAATGGCTTGACGAATTATTTCTTTTTTCCCCTCAGTATTCTTGGGTTTGTGACTCTACCAAAGTTTTCTCTTGAAAGAATGACTTAAATATATAAGTTACTGAAGCATTGTGGGATTTTCAGTGTGTTGTTGGCTGTACTGAAATATTTAGGAGATAAGTCTCGAAGTGGCTCATTCCAGCCTTCTGCTGGCACAAGAGCTGTAAAGTTGTTCCATGAGCTGGATTCCAGATGAAAAATAGCTTTGTACTGATTTATTTTTTCAGCTGAATTTGTTCTGTTGTTTGTTTTGTGCATGTCAATGTGAAAACGTGTGTTGACATTCTGCTGGGAAGAGTGCATGAAGACAAAGAAATGGTCAGGGAGGAAGGGGGACTTGAATGCAATTTGCTTTTTGTTTGTGTTTTCTGGCAGAAGTGCTGTCTTAAATACACATCAGCGATGGCCTTGATAACCCTTGGGAATCCTGTAGAAATAATCCAGAGAACCACTCAAGTTTGAAAATCTGATTTTAATTCTAGCTTTAAGTGTACTCTTTAAATAAATATTTAAATTGTATGATAAATTGAAAGCAGAACTGGCATAGCTGTGCAAACAGTGCTAAAAACAGTGCCAGAGGAAGGTCAGTTCCTTAACGTATTTTCAGACTTTGTGGATATTTGACATTTGGTAGTATTGAAAGAACTGTTCAAAATGTTGCAGGCTTAAAGAACTGCCTTGCGTAGTGAATGAGGGCTGCCAGAAAAAATTGTTGGGTATACCTACTGTGTGTTCCTGAAACCAAACTGGGGAGCCTCCCATCATCTTAATGGTTTTTGCACCAGTGAATGCCTAAAGAAGAGACTGAAGTGCTGTTCTTTTGTTCATCATTCCATCATACTACTTTTAAAACATTTGCTGGTTGAATGCTTTCAGGAGCAAGAGCTGTGTGAAATCAGTTGTTAGGAAAAGTAGTTGTGGTAATATAAAAGTATCTTTCCCCTCATGATTTTCAAGACCACAACTAATTAGCAACTTTAATACTGGCTGTATTGAACCACTTGTGGCCACAAGAACCACTTGTGGTTTATACAACCCAGCTATTGAGGAGGGGGACTCAAACTTTGGAGCAGTTTTATGAATCTTTGGTGGTGAGCTGAAAACAAACCTTGTTGATTTGATTTCAAACGATGCCTCCGAAACTGCAGTCTTGGCTCAGTGGCTCCACGGTAGAGACTTGCAGTTAAATACTTCTTCCAAATACAGTTTCTCAATCAACAGCTGCATGCAAAAATCCCAAGAAAACAGGAAAAAAATCACATCTGCTTTTGCACAAACATTCCCTCTGAGGTCTCTGTTTTCCATTCTCAAATTAAATGACACTTTTTTCTTATAATAACTTGATCTGTCACATGCCCTGAAAACAACTCAGTGAGTCTATTAAAAACAGACAAAACTGTAAGTGAACTTGTAATAATAAAAATAATTCTGACTTTATGATCACGGGATAAAAAATATTGTTGGTTATAATACAACACTAAATTGAATTTTGTACATAGTTTAAACTTTATATCACAGGTTTTGATGCACTGAATAAACTGTTAAACGATGATAATTTAAGTAGTTGACTCCTGTTTAGCAGTGAGGTTGCAGCTATAGGCAGTTTAGTCTGTAGCTGTGCTTCTTGGGGAAGAGGAGGATTCCAGGATTGTGCTGTACCTTTTACATCTTGATCCAGTTGTTTTCTGATCCATGTATTTTTTTCTCATAGGGTTCTCTAAGTAGTGTAACGCTTTTCTGTGCCAGGACCCATGAAATGTTGCCTTATCTATTTCATATAAACCTGGTATCTGTTTGGGTTAAATGAGCCCTGGTGGCACCCTCAGCTATCACTGCAGTGGTTTATCTCCTGTTTTATGACTGCACCCACAGAAGTCCCAGCTTTAGCTGCACGAACAACAGGGCTGTGAGATGCTGTCCCTGAGTTCAGGGAGCTCCTCCTCTGAGACTGACGAGCTGGAGGAATGGTGGGCTGGGAACAGCCTGTAAAGTCTTTAAATTGTTGAGGTCTGTTTCTGCTTGAAAAATGAGCGTTGCCTTAGCATTTGATGAGAAAAATGACTATTATGGAAAGTGATCCAAATTTAAGCTTCTCTTGTAGATGTAGATAAATTGCAGAGATTACTGTTTATAGATACAGCTTGTTTCAGGTTCTTGATCCCTATCAGGAAATAAATGTCCCAAGTGGTTTTGCTCATCTGTGTACTTATGTTAGGGATTTCCATGACAGCACTGAGTGAGTCATAAATGCACCTCTTCAAGTTCTGTGCCCTTCTGTTCAAGCAGAACTCGTGCCTGAGAACTTTTGGAGGCAAAGAGCAGCTGGGTTGTATTTGAAACCTTAAACTTTGCACACAACAGCTAAAACTCAAATGAAATAGTAAGATGAAAGAGGGCTGTGGGCCTTTGGGGGTTGGGTTAGGATTCTGATTGTGTTTTGTTTTCTTTAAATAGGCCCATACATTATTTTCACTTCTCTTAAGAATTTGTAGGTTACCTGAAATGCCTTATGTTAGATCAGTTCTGTACGTGATCAATTGGGCTGTGTGGGTGTAAAAGAGAAACCAATAAAGGCCACATATTTTTGGGAGATACCTGTATTCCCCCTGCAGCAATACTCTATAGCTTTGTTCATTTCTACAAATTTTTATTTGAGTTTCAGCTGAAATTTATCTCATATTGCTGTCTGCTTATAACCTGTTCAAGTCCTTTATCATTACAATCAGTACAGTGTGTATTGAAAGCTTATGGAAAATGTAATTTTGTCTGGTTATAAAACTGAGCACAGAAAAAAGATTGCTGCATATTAAAATCTTAAATATAAAAGGAAGGTAAAATGTGGCTTTTTTTATTAGCCATTCAGAGATGTCTTTCTGCTGTATGAGTTTTCGTTCAGTGAAATGGAACCATTCCTCAAAACAGTTATGGGATGGCTTTATTTTTAATAGGGTATATTGGATAACCTAATTTCGACCAGAGAATAATAAGGGGAAGTTGAAAATATTTGAATTGTATTTTTATAAAATCCTAGTTGGGGCTGGGGCAAAATCTAAAATGTCAGCTGAATTTTATTTTAAAGTACTGTCCTGCAGCAACAGTGGAAGGTTTGCTGTCTGCCAGTGAGAAAATACAGCACTGTGTGTGATGACATCTGCCTGCTCTGGAGCTCAGGGAATTCAGTTGCTGGGGTGATGGGTGCTTTATTGCACTTAGGTAGAATGAATTAAATTTACTGCTTTCTTATAATTGGTATTAACCAAGTAAAACTCTGTCTGAAGATGGTGAAATTGTAGGTATACAAGCCCACACGCTGACCTGTTATTTCTCTTGTGAATCTTTTTGCAGACTAAGAACATTATAATGTTTAAACTTAATTTCCATTCCATTAAAATGTGGTGGACAAGAAATAGGGAGGCTTTTACCGTATCTTTTGCAGCAGAGTTGATGGTCAGTGGAAATGGGGCTTGTTGGGATTCTGCCCTCTCCTGTACTGGGACAAGCCCTCGTATACCCTACACGTAGCTGAGGGGTCTAAACCCAACCAAACCCAATGTCTCTTCTGCTGCCTTTGCTTCTTTTGTGCTCTGGTTCTGTGTCTGTGCCCAGCACAGGGAGCTGGGAGGGCTTTGCCTGGTGTGTGTGATCCGGGCAGTCAGATCTGGTCGGGTCCCTGCAGCTGCTGCACAGTTGCAGCCTCAGTCCAGATATTTTCTTTCCTGTTTAGATTATGCCAATATTTCTTCCAGAAACCACCAGAGGGAGTGATAAACTCTCAGAAGTGCCCTCCCATTTTAGGAGAACTCTCAAGGCAGTGAATATAAAAAATTAAAGTGTACTCTAGTGAGCTATGTCCCAAATATACACCATTTCTCATAGGAAATTATTGGATAAACTTTGTAGCTAGACACTTTCTTGGGCTTGAGGTTAAAAAAAAAGACCAAAACAAAACAATGCTCCAAAAAGTCTTCCATATGTACTTGTTGTCTAAAAAGAAATTATATATCTGTATAATACATTATGGAGGCACCACTGGTCTTTACTTCCATTTCACTTTGACCAGATAATGTATGTTGATGTGAAAACAAATGGATTAATACTGATGGCTTCTAACATTCAGAAGACAGCTCTGATAAATTAGAGCCTGAATTGAGTGAGAGGTCAGCTAAAACATTATTTGAAGCCCCAAGTGCTGTACTTTTACATTATCTTTAGTGAACAGGACTTGCTAGGACTGCTTCATTCTTTCCTTGTAGCTATATCTAAAGCATGTTGCAGATGAAGAATAATTTGTTACTATTAAGACTGATACTTCTTGTCCTGTCTTTTTTTCCATTGATGTCAGCAAGATTTTATTGTCTAATGGCTTCAGTGAAAATAGGTCTGGTGATAATAACATAAATATATTGTCTTGATGGAATTCTTGATACACTGTTGGAAAGAAGTGGGTGTTTCAGAAGATGACCGCAAGAGAATCTGATCATGAGACACCAGTGACAGTTGTTTTCCTGACCTGAAAGAATGTAGTTTGAATATTTGGATGGCAAGAGAGAAGGGGTTTCATTAGACAGGACTACCTTTCAGATAAGGCTACAATAGCAAGTAATTTATCATTTAAAAATCAGAAAGTGTGTGTATGGGTAGTCAAAAACCAGCCCTTTTCAGAAAACCAAGTATTCAGAATGACCTAAATGTTTTCTTTTTCTTCTTTACCTTAAATAGTTTGTGTGTTCCACTTGGGCTTGCCACTATTGCCCAATGTTGGTGGTTACTGTCAGCTTTGCCTGAGACAGTGGTGGGAATAGCTGAAAGATCAAGTATCACAATTTCAAGCTGGAAGTGTATTGACTGTTTAGAATTCCCTACTTGGGGGGTTGAGGCTTTTTTGTCAGTGCTTCAAACAGATAATAAAGAAGAGATTGAGTATTTTGCAAGGTAGGTTAGTCTGCAGGTTTGAGGACTATTTATGGACATGAAAATCCTGTTTTCTGATCTGGGCTCCAGTTGCTTCAATGTCTACAAATATTAACTTTTCTAACTGTAATGATGACAGTGGGCTGTACTAGCTAGGAAGTAGATACACAAACATGGCTAAGCATGAATTCTGTATCTGCATAAAAGGGGTCTAAATCAGGGAAAGTTTCTGACAGATATATAATTTAATTTATACAATTCTGCCTGCACAGCTGGATTTTGTTTTATGGACACTTTTCTGAGAGTAGGAGAGAAAGGAGGAAGATATGAATCAGCATACTGCTGATTTTTAATATTTCTCAAGTCCTTTCTTCTTTTTACTTTCTATAAAGGTGTGGACTGCATCTTGAAAGTATTTCTTGAAGATATCTAGAAAACTTCTTGAAGTGGGATATTGTGTTCTTGTTTTTTGAAGGATTCATTTTCTGTACCATGGTGGCGTACTTCTGTGTGGGAACTAACCTATTTTGTAACAGAAGTTGCATCTTGTTTAATCCGTCACTAAAACATGATATAAAAATGCTTTACTCTTTCTCTGTTGCTTTGAATAACTTTCTTCTTACTGTATTTGTTAACCCACTGCTCTGGTTTTTTTTCTGTTTCAGTCAAAAGACAAAATGATGAGAGGCTCACGCCGAGGGTGTGTTAGACTCAGGGTAAGTGTTGTTTTATTCAGTACTTAATGACTTACTGTGTATAATGTGTCCTAATGGAGAGAACTGCAAGGAGACTTTTGAGGTTTGTGCTCTATTCCTGACTCTGCAAAATGCTGAAATAGTGAAAGTATTTAAAGAAAGAAAACATTAGAGGTCAAGTGACATGCTGGGCTAATTACATCATATAATTTATATATGGTATAAAAATATTATACATTTTATATGAAAATATTTTCTATTTTATATTAAAAGGTGTTCTATGGCAGAGTAAGATGGGTTAGTGGTAGCATGCCATGAAAACGTTGCTGTTTGCAGTTCTCATTTCTGTGTGTGGAGGTACATGTGTATATACAGGAGGATAATGGATAAGAATGGGAACATTTTGAGTCTTGAAGTAAGAGAATTCTAGGGAAGGGGGTCTGTGGTCTTACAAACAGTGTGATGAGTGTTAAAGGAGAACTGTGCATCTTCCAGTTACTCCTTCCTTCTGTCACTAATCCTTTCTAGTCTTTCTGTGGGCCTATTACAGGGGTGCCTGTATGAGGCATCTGAGACTCAGAGAATCCCCATTAACTTGGATTTCAGATCACTTATTTGCACTTTGTCTTGCTTGATATATTGCTATCTTAATTCAGAATTTCTTTAAGAATAATATGAGTTCAAATCACTGTCTACCTAGAACAAGACATTTCCAAAGACTCACGAGGATGTTTTTTTCATTCTGCAGAAAAATTCAGTCTGAAAAGCCATGCCTGCTTCAGTAGTGCTGTGAGCCTGGCAGTGTGGAGGTCAGCCTCAGCCTGCCAGTTTAGGAAACATTAAAAGAGAGCAATCTGTTCAATGTTGCATGGTCCATCTTTATATGTATTTAACATAAAACAATCCCTTTCTCTTCTCCCGTCTGCCACTCTTCCATCCCAAATTGTTCTTTGCAGTTCTTTGGTGTTTTCTAAAAACTTACAAACTCCCCCAGCCTTTCTCTGAATATATGTGATTTACTTGGTGGGGTTTTTTTTTGTGAAGGAGGAAGGAATCTTCCCTTTTTTTGCTTTTGCAAAGCAGCTCCTCTGGCAGATGACAGTGATACTGATAGCTGAACAGATGGGCTTCTGCAGTCTGAAATTCTATCAAAGAGGTTTTCTGTTTAGAGTAATTGTTGATTTGTAACTGTAGGTGTGAACATAAACAAACATGTAATTTAAGCAATTTGTCTAAAATACTTCCTTTTCTCTTGAATGGATTATTAAAAGTTTGTTCCTCACCTTTTTGCTCTTGATACACTTTTCATAGGCATGAAGTTTCATCTTCAAATTCTTTTGTTGATTGTCTTAGTGTACTTAGGAAAGTGTATTCATAGAGGATTCTGTGTCGTCTGCACTATGCTTAACTCCTGCTAAAGTTTTCTGGAATATATGTAAACTTTCCCACTGTGATTTTACTTGTTCATATGTATTATCTGCATGATAGCTGAAGCATCTTCTGTGCTTCTGGCTCAGACCCCAGTGTTGCAGTGACAGTCTGTGCACAATGCACAGGTTTGTGCTGAGCTCACAGGCCCAGGAGAGCTCTCCCTGCTCCCACACTGAGGATGGGGCAGGACTCAGCTGTCCCAGTCTGTGTTTAGCCTTACATGAGTTTAACCTATATCCTCTGCAGAGAATATCTTGGTCATGTTCTTGGTGTCTGACTTACAGGTTTTTGATATATTTAGCCTGGAGAAAAGGAGGCTCAGGGATGACCTTATCACTCTCTACAATTCTCTGAAAGGAGGTTGTAGTGAGGTGAGGGTCAGTCTCTTCTCCCAAGTAACAAGTGACAGGGTGAGAGGAAATGGCCTCAAGTTGCCCCAGGGGAGGTTTGGATTGGACATTAGAAGAAATTTCTTCACTGAAAGAATGGTCAGCGTTGGAACAGGCTGCCCAGGGAAGTGGTGAAATCACCAGCCCTGGAAATGTTCAAAAGATGTGTGGGTGTGGCACTTGCTGAGATAATTCAGTAGTGAATGTGGTGGTGCTGGATGAACAATTGGACGGGATAACTTTAGAGCTCTTTTCCGACTGTAGTGATTCTATGGTACAGCTGTTGAGGAGAATGATACTGTACAACTTGCAGTGACCTTCTGATTTACTGCATAGCAAAACATGTACTTAGAGTGCCAGATATTTTTTATCTACTGGTATATTTAAAAACAAAATATGCTGGTTGTTGTGTGCTGGCACTAAAAGTATTCAGAGTTATACTGGCTTGGATACACTTTTTAGGGGCCTTTTTAATAGTGATCACAGAGCTGTCCGAAAAACCTGTGTGGAAGAAACTCTTGGAGAAGTTAAGTGGCACATTTTATCAGTGGAGGGAAATAAAAAACCAATTTGGTGCTCTCCTTTCCTGCCACACTGCCTTGGATTACAGATGGTTGGTGCTGTTCTTACTGGCTCCTGCCACTCTGTTGTGGGGCCTGTGGTGGTCGCAGCCATGCATGACTTGCTCCCAGAGGCCACAGATGTCATGTAGGGACTGTGAGGAACGTGTGTGGGTAACACTGACTCAGCTCCCTCTGCCCAAGTCTGTCCCCAAACCCCCGTTAGGTTTTGGCCGGCCTGGTGTATCCCTGACCCCCAGCCCTGCAGCTGCTGTGGGATGCTTGGCTGAGTGAAAGGAAGCACTGCTTGGAACTGACTCACGTCTCCTGGTACTAGTGTTACTCTTCGTGTACTCTGAGAGTAAGGGCAGAATTTACCCTTTAGATATGTGAACCTTCCAGGGATGTCTGTCTGTTTTGTGGGAGGTGGAAGGATAGAACAGATCCTGGTGCTGTGTTGCCTTGGAGAAGAAGAGAAACTGAATAAATCCACTGGTGATTTTTGAGCTAAATATTACAATTTATTGGAGTTGGCAGAGATGTGGAATTGTCCTTTTTTTTGTATCTTCTCCTGGGTGAAACTTATTTATTATAAGTGTTAGAGGGAGCAGGAATGAAAATGTGGGTAGATTTGTAAATAGCAAAGCACAGATGGTCTTTAATTTATTTGCATTTCCTTGTAATAATTCATGAAGAATTAGAAGACAAAGCTAGTTACTTTTGATATATCCTGATTACATACTCTTCATATTTACTTAGGGACTGAAAATTAGATCATGCAGTATACCAGTGACATGACATGATGGGCCAAATTCATTCTGCTAGAATGATTTATTTTTTATTACAGGCTGGTAGATAAAATCAGGTCAAGAGCTTCTTTTTGTAGAGTACTTATGAATTATTATTTTTATACACAGAAAATACATATAAAATATTGCTTCTTGCTCTTCTTTAAAATATAAGTAGTAAACTGCTGCAGCATAAAGCCACCTCCATTACAAAAATAAAAGATGCATATTATTATCCAGAAAATCAGCTTTACAAACATTTACTGGTTTTTTCTGCAACTAAAAATTTATTGTTTTAAAGAACTGACTGCATCCTATGACTGAACAGAGAATCTTTCTGCTCTTTACTGTATTCAGTTTGCTTTTAATTTGTCAAAGCTTTTTAAATTCCAGTGGTGTAGTGATAGAGTGTCTGCTGCTGATGTCACTGCTTGCCTTATCAGGATTTTGTTCTTTGTTTCACAGGGAGCTGTGATTGGTATAGACGATGAGGACGACAGCACCTTCACAATAACTGTTGATCAGAAAACCTTCCATTTTCAGGGTGAGCTGAAAGAAGAGATTGTTTTTTCTTATAATAGATTCCACTTGTATTTGATGGATGATTTTAAATGTTTGGCAACAGAACAGCATGAATGAGCACACTGAGAACATTCTGGATCCAGGGGTGCTGCAGGTTAGGCAGGGATTTACATCTGCAGTGGATACATATGTGCTAGAAAGAGACTGTAGCTCTGGCAGGATTTGGAGATTAATAATGTAAAGAATAAATCACTCAAGGGGAGAAAGTAATGTGCTTCTGATTATGGGTTTCGCTTACAAAACGTTTCTGATCTTCGTTATCAAGATACAATTATGCATTTCTTTATGAAGAGAATCAAGACTGGTCTGAAGGTTGCAATTTGTATCCAAATAGAACTTAATGCTCAATTATGAGGAGACTAGAGGCAACATTTGGCTTAACGGTGGAGCTTTGCTTCAAGATTTACCAGCTTGCATTCATTTCATCTACATTTCTGTGTCTTGTCTGCCAGTCACCATTTCTCTGCTATTATCCTTTTATTCACATTTCCTAACACCAATGCCATCTGCCACTGCTATGTTTCGTCATTGCATGCTATGGCTCACCGGTAGAAAGGGTAAGGCTCTATATAATTGCTATGTACTCCTTAAATTATTTTGTCTGCAGCAGTAGGACAAAATACTGCGCTAATATTGAATAGAGAACTTCCTTTTTCTGAATGTTAAAATCTGAGGGAAGTGTGATGAAAATATTTTGCAACTAACATTTGTTAGTCCTTTTGCTTTTCCTCTACAATGCAGTGACTAAATAATTGCTTTGTATAGAGCTGGAAACTGTAAATATCCAAGAGGCACATTTGCATTTAAGCAGTCAATTTATGTAAACTGAAATAATTCTATAACTTGTATTGTACATATTTTTGAATCAGTGATTTGCAAATGGGAATTATCATTAGTACTGTTGCTTTTGTGAGACTATTTCTAATGGTAAATATTAATTGTACACCATATTGTCACTGGCTTCTGTATTCCTTGTGCTACAGTTTTTTCTAAATGCTGCTGCTGTCCTCTGGCTTTTCACTGCATTAAGCCTCATAAATATACCTTCATAATGCTGAGCTCACAGCAATACTTAAATCTACTGTTCCCAAGGATAACTGATAAAATGCAAGCTAATTGCTAATGCAGTAATGGAATGCTGTACTAGGGCAGTCTTTCAGTACTACAAAGCTAAATACTGCTGAATATTTGAGAACTTGATACAGGTAAATCTAGACATCTCTAATCTTTAGTTAGTAAGATACACCTTTTTTAATGCATCTTGTTTTCAGTGATTTGTTGTATGCTGTCTTCTCCTTTGGGTAGCCAGATGTCTTAAGAAAACTGATAGTATTTGACAGGAGTAATGTTTTACTCTAAGTAATATTGATAATTTTTGAACAGCAATGTTGTCACGTCTTGTGCTTTATAATTTCCCTTTCTCAGCATTTCATATTAGGCCAGGATTTATATATGCTCCTTTAGTGTACAACTAAGATATTGTACACTATTTTCTGTATTATGCTTTTTTATTAGTATATTATGAAGATAACGTCCCTGATATCCTGGAAATTGTAATGATACAAGCACAGTATTAATATATGTGGATTTAATGCAAAAATGTATAAAGACAGGTAAGATATCAGTCCTGTGATATTTCAGTATAAAAAAAGCTCCATAGAACTACATATGTTGTTCTTACAGCCACTGTAAATGCATTCTCACCTCATGCAACCTCTGTCATAAGTATGTCAAATGTTTGTTCATTTTATTAGATTAATTCAGTATTACACAAGTTTTAACTTATGCAAAATGTAGGTCACTGTCAACCATGAAAGGCGAGTGGTTAATAATGTAAATATTACAAAATGTATGCTGAGACCACATAGGATATGTGGGGCAGGTTCTGGGAATAATCCAAGAAAACATACAAAATTCCTAACAATTTCTTCCTAACTTTGAATACCTGATTAAGATAGAGCTTTTGTTCTGCAAGGTAGTCATAGCTATAAATACATTCACCCTTTATAAAAGAAGTCTTGGACAAGAGAAGACTGCAGGAATGGCAACTTACAGTCTCTTCCTTCTTGCTGCCTTCCTTCATTCTCAAGGACAGACAGGTATTCAAAGAACCTGGAGGCTCGTTGGGGAAAAAACAGAACTTTAAAAATCCAGGCTTTCAAAGATCTGCTGATCTAAGTTAGGGTCCCATCTGCAGTGGAACAGTTTCTCTTTCAGGCTCTCCATTCACTCAGACTTTAAGTCCTGATTGGCGCCTCAGTGAAATTTTGCTGACAGGCAGTGATAGAATTTGAATTAGTGAAAAATAAAACTTCATTCTGGGTTAATTAATTATTTCTTAATATCAATTACTCAAAATTGCACATCTGAGTAACACTCTAGAGATGTAATTAATGAGATGAGGGGCAAATAAGTAATTTAAAAATGTCTGATTAGCTTCTCACATGGAAGTTGATTCCATGTGTGTGTGTGTGTGTGTGTAACTGAATGTCCAAAGTGCCAAAACTCTGGTGTCCCTCACTGAGATTTGCTTGTCACTGGATTTTGGTAAATTCTGAGTCTTCCTGGTGTAGAGTTCACATTTTGTTGCTGCTTGTGTCAGTCTCCTTCTCTTCCGTTCTTGACTGTGCTTCCTAGTGGCTACTCCTGTATTGAACATCAGTAAAAGTTAAAAAGTTTTTATTACGAAGATATTGTAGGTTTTGAAAGATGACTGGGTACATCCCAAATGGGATCCATATCCTTGGTACCTGGGTATAAAGGAAAGAAGTTAATTGGATAAATATGGGCAGTAAAACAAACAGCATGTTTTGGTTTTACTGTGAGCTTCACTTTAGCTCTGCCAGGGTTCCCAGCAGATTTTTTTTCCTGTATTTTATTGTTATGTACAGGTATATTGATGTTTGTTCATATTGGAGGGGGAAGGGAGGTAGAATGACCTCAGGCATTTTAAAATAGATTTAAAAGTAATGTATTTTATCTCCTGATTGGTCCTTGTTTGGTCACGCTGAATATCCAGTTTCATGGCTTGCTTGTAAGGCTTCTGAATTAGGTAGATCTTAAAGTATTCCCTCGTGGGTTTTCTCAGATTAGATGCAAAAATCCATTCAAGTTGCTGTAAGACATTTGGGATAATACTTTCAGTTTAATTTACCTTCCTGTCAGGAAGCTTTTTCTTGGTAATATATTTTTCCTTGCTGCAGTACATGTCCCTGTTCTAAATGTTCCATCACTTTCCAAACACTGTGGGGGTTGGGTTTGTTTTTCTTTTAACATCTTTGTGCCATCACCAAGCTTTAAGCTCTTTCCATTTGGAAATTCACTTCTTCAATCCTTCATATTACTTAGCTGTTCTTTCTCCTCACTGGGATGCTCATAACTTAAATTCAAGAGTGGGAACATGATGTTCAAGGGAGTCTGGCAAGGGTATTGTTGTATTTCTTCTTGATATTTGATTTGCTGTCTAACCTGAAGCAATAATAGCTTCTATTTGGACTGAAATACTTCACTAAATGCACATTGTATGCAGAAAAAAAGAATTCATATTAAAAAAAAAATCAGATTTTTGAACTCCTACCTGAAAACCCAGCTCTTATTCTTTCAGCCTGCAGTACAGTTCCTTGGAAGGCAAATCAGTTTTGTCTCCACTGTTTTGTGTAATAAAGGATTGAAAGATTGGAAGCAGTCCAGTGCATCAATCTGAGATGATTTTGCTTTAGCTTTTGTCTTTCCTTTCCTATTCCTGACACAGAAGTATCTGAGAAATGAAGCCTGAATGTTGCTGTGCAACTTATTCCCTATTACATGAAAGCTGTCAGCTGGTAGAGTTCTCCTTCCTTCCCATCCTTCCCCAGTTTGTAGCTTGATTTGTGGCTTCCCACCATCCCAGCTAAGGAAAAAGGGAGTAATGCTGTAAAAGCAAGGATTTTTTGTTAATGTGGGAGGCATTATTATTGAGGATATGCTGGAGTCCACAAAGGCCTTAGTTGCTGAGCAGTGTCAGAATTTGAGATTTTAAGTATTTGCATTACGTATCAAAATTAGTTTTATTGGTTTTATACCTGTATTTCAACATTACTTGCAGAAGTAGTCAATATTTATAGTCTTCTATACATCTTTGACATTGTCCACCAAATAGATGACAGGAAGCTGACTGCTGTTGTGGTAGAAAGAGGCACTTAAGTCGATCACATTACCTGATTTAAATAACGATTCATAAATTGCAGCCTTTAAAAACAAAAAACTTTAGAGCTTTTTAAATTTGATATTGAAAAATGCCTAGAGAGAGATTTTGGTGTGAATTCTTGGTCTATGCTGGTTTCTTCAGTGATGTCTGTAACTGCTGTGACAACATTGTCCTAAGTTAACATTTTTCTGGGTCTTTTAGGGTTCTGGTGATACTGAAACGGTGAATTCTTCTATGCTATGCTCAATTGTGCTTTTAAATTGCAGGGGAGGATGAGCAGCTATGCTCAGAGTAAAGCTGAGCTACCTGTCATCCTCTCTTTACCTGACCAGGTCTGGGCTGCACAAGGTTCTGGGCTGCGTCTCCTCCTCCCCTGATTGGCATAGCTGCAGAAATTCCTCTGTGAGCCAGAGCTAGGTTTAGCTTTTGCAGTGATTTTTCTGTCTTCACCTCTGCCTCCTTTTTGCTACTGATGTATTGCACTGGTGTTTTGAGGAGTTGGAACATGTGACCA
Organism: Corvus brachyrhynchos; assembly: GCF_000691975.1. Classification (NCBI taxonomy): domain Eukaryota; kingdom Metazoa; phylum Chordata; class Aves; order Passeriformes; family Corvidae; genus Corvus; species Corvus brachyrhynchos. Next base: position 267,724 of record NW_008240027.1, on the reverse strand, counting down.
AAGTGCAGGGAATGGTGCATGGTTGTGCTTTTCCTGTTTCATGCAGGTCCTTCTTGCACCAGCAGCATCCTGTGTTGTAATTGTCTGTTTTCCAATCATCCCATGGTTATGCCATTTTTAATGGGACTTTCTGTACCCAATTGTTGTGGTCATATATAAACACCTCCTGGTTTTCTGTTTTTGAGGTTGAAACTGCGTATTTCAAAATACGTGTTAAACTTGAGAGTAGCAAAGAAATAGTACCAAGAAACAATATCTGTATATAGTGTTTTGATTTGTTTTCTTTTTTTCTTCCTCTGGAAGATAAAGTATATTTATTGCTTGTTACTTTTGGCATCAATATGAATCTATTATCTCAACTGTATATGTGATGCATGGCAACTATTTTGGAAGGAGAAAAATGACCAGAAAAGGTCTCACTATAAGGAGGGGAGGGATACTGAGTAGCTCAACACTCTTTTCCTTCTGTTTTAACAAGAAATTTCAGAAAGCAATAAACTTGAGTTTGACCTGTTAAATGGACAACTATTTTATTGGCTAAGAAAATGGTTATATTTTTGTTCTTCTCTTTTGATTTCTTTTTCAATTCAGGCCAAAATGTGGTTTCTACCTTAAGCTAGTAGTTTCAGAGCTTTATCAGTGGAATCTGCAATGGAAAAAATCCTTTATTATGAGGGTGGTGAGGCCCTGGCACAGGTTGCCCAGTGGCAGGGGGTTGGAATGAGATCATCTTTAAGGTCCCTTCCAACCCAAACCATTATGTGATTCTATGATTTTAAGTGCAAACATACCCTAAAAGCCATTTTCACAGAATATATCATATGAGGTATTATTTAGTGTTACTATTACTAATATTTAAGTATTATTCTCTAGTGAAAAACCAGATACTTGCAGATTTGTCCCACACTCAGGAATGTTTAATTACAAAATTACACATTATATATGGATTTCCAGAGAGAACTAATAGCAACTTGATCATATGTTTCCTTTGTCACACAAGTTTCCACCCAAAGCTATGTTTCTGGGCTGATTATAAAGCTTGCTAAAAAAGCTTTTGAGCTTAGATAACAATGAAGGAGCAATTTAGTTGATTTCTCAAGATCACAGATTATTCTTACAAACACATTGTACACAGGAGACCTTCTGATGCTTTTTGTTTGGGCAAGTCTAATGACTTTGTGTCTTGTGACTGCACAGGAGTTTCCTGTAGGGACAGGGAGCTCAGGCTGGTCAGACACCTGCAGAACAAAAGGAGGATTGATTTATATGTGTGGGTGGAGAATGGCATCAGGGGGAGGATTAGGAGAAGGGAGAGCAATCATTATGACAACTCCAAAATTAGGATCCAGAGGAAATAACGTTCAGCCTACTGGCAGATGTGAGAGCTGCGTGTGTTGGAAGGGTATTTGTAAACAGTGGAAGTACAGTGTTTTGCTAGGCTTGTATGAAACCCTGCTTCATCTTGCCTGTTTTTCTATGGTTTGAAAGGCCTTCAGTGACTTTAAATAGCAATTTATTTAGCCATGGAACAGTCCTGTGATGCGTGACTTTTCCACCTTATTGAGCACTACTGATAGAATCTCTCTCCATTGAGACTGGTGGCAGAAATCCTATCGATCTCAATGTAGCCAGGATTTCATCTCTATTATCTGGTGATTTGTGTGTAAAGATACTACATTAGTTCTGCACTTGGCTGAGGAAATACAGGAATTTTGCATACAAATCAGTGGAAGTTTTGTCAGAATAGAGGCTGCATAATTGACTCTATTGACTCTGTGGGTGTAATAGCCTCTTCTTACTGAGTTCTGCCTGTAAGTAGGTCACAGTGAATGAAAATAAAATATGCATTTCTTTTTGTGACAGTGTGGAGTTTCTATAAGTAATCTAGTAATTTTTTTTCAATAATTCTTCAGGTTTTCTTTCATCCTAATGCCCATGTAGATGTACACACACAAAAAAAGTAAGCACCAATATGCAGATTCTGAGGTGATATATTTTTTGTGTATTCTGTCTTCCAAGTACTGCTGTGCATGACCTAGAAATGCTGGTGGTAAATTCTGTATCGTGGAGCAGAGTTAAACTTGTTTATGTCTAATCTTTAGATGCTATCAAGCTTAGGCTGGAAAAAGTAATCTGTTTTATGCTGTACTTTAACATTTGGTATACGTTATATAAACACATATAATCTCTCCACAGCAAAGTAAATATTGTAGGAACTTAAATTATAAAATTTATTCTCTATTTGGGAAATTAATTGAGGCTGAGAGTATCTAATGTAGCTGCATTTCATTTGCCTTCTTATCCTCATAGAATGGAACTTTTTAAAATCCCTGACATATCTGATGTAGCAGTTTGGGAAGTTCAGAGAAAAAGGGCTATTTCAATAAAACAACAGGGAGTTTTAAACCACAGTTTTTCTGAATTACAGAAATTCTTCAGGAGAAGCAGTAATTCTTGTGTTTAGTACGTTTTGCATTCTATAATTTTCTCTTTGGTCAAATAATTGCTTTTCTTTCTTTGGACCTTCTCTAGGAAAGAGTTCAGAATTTTTTGGTATACGATTATAAGATTGATGTTAAAATATTTTAGGAATAAGCTCAACCAGACAGATCACAAAAAATACACATTTAAAAATATTGTTATCATATTAAAACTCACTGTAATGAATGACATACTTTTCAAGTGTGTTTCTCTGAACTAGTCATAACCAGGACTGTGATCACGTTAAGTATCCTGTGGTTGTCTTAGATATGCCTGAGATGTCACAGTAAATTGTACAGGTGTCTTTCAAAGGATGCACCATAGACACAGAGGAGTGTGGCATATGGGAACAAACTGTAATCTAGCTCATGAATACTAATTCTACTAGAAAAAAAAGTAAAAATACCTTAACTGACATATTCACAGTAAATTGCAACATTTCAGCCATTAATGATTCGTCTCTTGCACACAGCAGTGATTATGCAGCTCTGTGTGGATTTAGCTTCTTTCACGTGCAAATGTTCACTGTTAAATTGCAGTAAAAACTGAATTAATAATTCCAGCACTTAAAATAAGAGAAAAACACAGGCACTGTTAGTGCCCTCTCAACTGCAGACATAGCATTGCTATTTTTGTGGATAGTTGATGCTCTAGCACAACTTGAATTTCAGCTGACCAGGTAACTCTTGCATTAACCCCCCAGACTAAGAACGACCTTTATGTTTTTGAGTGTCACATATTTCTCACGTCCAGGTGTCCTTCAGTGTTTCTTGTTTGTTTTTTGTAATATTGTTATTCTAGAGTCAGCCTAGGGAGAAGCAACTTGTTTCTCTCTCTTGCCCTTCTCTTTTTAGAAGTTTTGTGCCAGGAGGGACCAGATAATACTCCTTTATTTTTGTATAAGCACAATACTAGTGTGATTCCTTGGACTAGATAAGAATTACCTTATCCCAAATATTTTGTCAGAAACAAATTCTGGAGTAGCTTTCACATAGGAATTGAGGAGGGGGATTAACTTTAAAATGGAGCCTGATCAAATAATGGAAAAGTCGGAGTGTTTTCAGGGTACTTGAGGCACAGGACTAATGAGCAGGGCATTCTTGTCCCTACCTGCTGAGGAAACCATCTGCAGAGACAGAGCGGATATTATGTAGTGTGCAGCACAAACTTCTTAGGTGCAAAGGTATTAGAGCTTTTTCTTTGACCAAAGTTGCCTTCTTTAAATGAAAAACAGCTTGGATATTTAGCTTTCTCTACAGATGGGTAGATAATGATCTCTGACCATTGTGTGTAGATTTTTCCCATAAGTTCTTTTTGAGCGTGTCGACTAATCTCTTTTTTGAATGTTCACATTGATTTTTTTTTTTTCATCAGTGATCTTTTGGCAGCTGTTCAGTTCTAAATTGCTTTTACCATTAGGGAGCTTTTACTTGCACCTAATCTCACAGCTGCCATTTTGATTAGATTTAATATAACTTTTCTTGCATCTTGCTTTACTAAAAACTGCATCCTACTGGTTTTCTCTGTGGTTTTCCTAAGAGTCTGTGGAGGAGAGCCAGGAGGATCTGCTATTGATGATAGATGGTCTGAAATTAAACCAGTGTCCTGAACAGAGAGTGCTTAAAAGGTTTTGATGCTGTGTTTCCATGTAGTAAGCAGTCTTCTCATGGCAGTGTTCCTGGATTTATTGTGCCCAAGACTTCGTCTTAAGTAGCAGGATTGATGAGATTCATGTGTGCTCCCTAAGGATTGATCATGCTATGCCAAAAGATTGCTATGTCTAATATATGAGGGAAAAAAAAAGCTTTTTCCCCTCTTCTGAGCCCTTGTAGAGAGAGCTATAAAGGGGTCATTGGAGGAGGAGAAGTTTCAAAAATTTAGTTTATTTATGAGCATGGGAAAGTCAGTTCCATTTTGGAGCTGTATGGATTGGCTGGTTTCTAGGTCTTCCCTGTTGCTGTGAGGCCTCTCTGTTCTGTTGGGGGTTCAGATACAAGTCAGAATTTGATAACCTTTATTAATGGGCTACTGTATATTGAGATTAGTATTTAACTAATACCGTGACCTCTTTTTGCTGGCAGCATGGAAGATCACAGGAATCCTGCTGCAATACAAGGATTAATTCACTGGTCTGCAGCTTAATGGTTTCCTTTTTAGTTTAAATAATCGTGGGAAAAAAACCCTTGAACACGGGATATTTGTATCCTATGAATTACTTAATAGCTCCTCATTGACTTGTACCCCAGTTCCTCAGTAAGATATTTTTTGGGACTGGGAGATGGTGATTAAAAAAGACACCACAGAAAAACAGAAAACAAACCCCAGAAACCTTATACACATTGAAATAATGTTAGCCACTGTCATTTTGGACAAAGCTTTGAAAAGTTAAAGCCCTGATACATTTCAAATACTGACAGATTAATGACACAGGTAACTATATATGTTTAGTGATGACTGGCATAAGAAGAATAAACTTGATTGATATGTCTGGCAGGACTAGGCCCAGGGACCTGGTTTTGGTAAGCAGAACCAAAGAAACTAAAAGGCATTAAAATTGATTCTAATTGACTCATTCAGCAATTGAAATTAGTGTTAAGGTGTTACCTACTCTGTGCAAAAAGAACAGGATGTTTGTGTGTGCACGTGTGTACAGAATGTGAAAAGAAAAATTATAATTTGCATGTTGCAAAATGTATTTAATGTAATGCTGTCACTGGGCACAGTTCACAGGGCCTCTGTACCTCCATCCTGTCTGCTTTCACTGCATTATAAACTTGTCCTCAGTGCCTGCTTCAGCTTCTCAACTGAAGTACTAGTAAGAAGAGTCCTGTAAGTTAAAAGTTATTTTTGATGAGCTGTTGAGAGTATCACAATGGCATATCCAGCTTTTTAATACTTGCTGCATTTCCTGCAGGAAACTCACCTGCTGTTCAGAGTAACATTTAATTACTTTAACATCTTCCTGCAGACTTTCTCTGAGCATCTGAAAACACTTTGGTAGCCACTTTCCTTTATGTCTAGTTTTCATTTGTGCAGGTTAGTGGTACTGTGACCAAAATACCTGTGGCGATTGATTGTGCTCTATTTTAAAAGAACAATGAGTAAGGATTGACTTGTAGTAGATGGGGAAAAACGTGTATTTTTAGGAAAAAAATAGATAGATTTCAAACTTTTACCTTGCACATTATGAAAGTTTTGCCCCACTATTTTGAGAGGCCACCTCATCAGTTAGGCTAGGATCAAGTTTCTGTATTAAAAAGACATTCTTAACAATTTCTCACAAACACATACATCACCAATTCTTTCCTAATGGTTTTGTTAACTTGACATAATTAGTGTATATATGCTGAAGTAAACAGTGCAGTATGTTGCTCTTGATATTGGTATAGAGTTATCTTTGGGGAGTCTAGAAAAATCTACATATTTAAAAGACTCGAGGCATTTTTAAGTACTGATAGGTTTAAGCTGCAGAATTCTCAAAAATAAAAGCAGTGGAAACAAAAGGGTGAGGAAGGGAACATTGAAACAAAGCATTTTGAGCTGGAGAGTACATATCAGTATAACCTAAGCTAAGGATATTTCCTCTGAACTCCTTAACAAATAAGTCAGATAGAAATCTCAGTTCACTGATTCATAATAGGTGCTAGTTCACTTAAGCTTTCCTTGCTTTTAGCAGGCTTCCTGTTTCTTTTAATACCCTCTATTTGAATGAGGAACTAGAAACAATTGTCAATAACTATTCTAAATCCCTTTACAGGCCAGTTTGTTTACAGTCTGTTTAGTGCCTCTGGAATCCTCTCTTTTTTCTTTACCTGGAGTCCACTGACTCTGCTCCTTTGTTTTTTAAGCACTCCTAGAGCACAGCAAGGAACTCTCTCAGACTAGTGAAGTAAAAATGTGGCGTGTCTGTACTGGGGTAGGGGGGAAAGAAAGCAGTTGTAGAGTAGGATTTTCTTTGGTTTAATGTTTGTTGCATATTTAAGATTATTCTTTGTGCTTCATTATTCACACCGATGACCTGTTAGGGGTGTTTGTCCTGTATTATGAATCCATAGCTGAAAGTTACTATGTCCACACTGAAGCAGAATTTATTACAGGTTGTTTATTTTCTTGTAAATAAGAAAATTTTAAAATTACTTAATGAATTAAGTGAGGAATGTCTGTGCAAACTTCTCTTTGCATGTGTTCCCCTAAAGCTGGACAAGGGACAGAGCTGTAACCACAGAAGAAGAAACAGGATATTAAGACAACTGGAATCATGTGCTTGGTGATTTAACAAAGACAGGATGGGTAATTTCCATATTTAGTGTGGACATCAGATCTGTTTGCCTATGTCTTTTAGTATGTAAGACTGCATGAAATTTAACAATATGTTTTGAATAATTTTTCAGCTCGAGATGCAGATGAGAGGGAGAAGTGGATCCATGCTTTAGAGGACACCATCCTCCGCCATACCCTCCAACTTCAGGCAGGTTTCACTTTCAGTTTTCACTTGTTTTACTTTTTATTTTCAATGCAATGAAATACAATGTCATGACTACTAATATCCAACACATCCTGTATAATATCTGACTGTTCTATAGCCTATATTGGATATAGGAAAACATCAGTTTTGGTTCAAGTCTGTCACATTTTTCTTGTCCTACCGTAATGAAAAGTCAAAATGAGACTTTCTTTTATTAACTCATATTTATAAGATATATATAGTTATCATTAACTCATATTTGTTTATAATGTATATTTATTGCAAAGTTCTGGATTTATTTTTGTACATTTAGTATGGATTTTGGTTGGGTATTTTTGTTGTTGCTTTTTGTTTAAAACTAGGAGTTAGTCCTTTTTGGGCCAAGCCTCTTGTGTGCTTGTATGCCACCTAACTTGGAAATGAAAATTAACAGCAGCATTGAACCTCTTTCTGGATGACAGAAATGGTAAATAGCTTGTGTTCGAATCCACTGTGTAAGCTGGATATCAGTGGTTTTCTGGTACTAAGGACAGATGGTTAGATTGAGGATGATTCTTAGCTTTAGTTACCTAGTCCCAGGAGTTGGATTCTGCCATCCTTGTGGGTCACTTCCAGCTCAGGATATTCTGTGGTTCTATGATCTAAGATCAGTTTCTGGTGATACTCTAGAGCTGGACATGTCTATAAGACTTGCTAAACATTTTTTTTTGACCTGGAGAGAAACCCAAACTCTCATGAAAGGGATCTGGTTTGTACCATAGAAGTGTGTGGTGACAGTGTAGGAATCTTAAAGCAGGTCTTCATTATTTGTGTTGAATAAAGGTTTGGTTGTGCTTTTGTAATATGGCGAGAGAGTTAGGTGTCTTAACATTTGACTCAGTGTGAAGAAAGATAGACTAAAATCTCTAATATCACATGAAGAGAAGATTATAAAGACTGATCTAGATGACATTTGCCCAGTCTGAAGAGTTAGAACAAACCTGAATTTGCCCCATCCAACTTTAGGCACTTGTACTATCTCAGTCAATTTACCTGTTAGACAATGTGTTTCAACCTCTTTTGATCTATTAAGGACCACTACAAATTTACTAGAGAATAGCAGATCCCTGGATAAAAATTCCCATTTGACAATCAGCTTTGTATCCTTCCTAATGTGTCATGGGTATGTTAAAAGTAATCTCTCCATCTGGATACAGTAGCTGACCAGGGGTTGAAGAACCTCGCTCTGCAGTGGATGTGAGGAGACAGGGATTATCTAGAGAACATTTTGTGGATGTAGAAGGGCTGAGCTCCCTCCCAAGGGATGCCTCTTTCCCCATCCTCAGCTTAGGAAGTGAATGGGTTACATGAGTGGTCCTATTTAGGGTCTGAAATGAAGTAAAAGGAGTCTGTGCTGTTTTCTCCACCTGGAAGACTTTTTATGGTTTTGGAGATACAGAGTACAGGAATGAAACACTAGATGATACACTGGTTTAATCAAAATGTACATTTCCATGCTCTCTAGAAATTGTGAGTGTAGTTTTATTGGCAGAAATAGATTCCATGATAGCAGCTAATAATGGAACTGTCTCCCATTACATAACTGTTCACGGTTTTGGAGTTTTTCAAACGAGTAAGGCATATGTCGACAAAAAAAAAATAGCCCAAGGTAGTAATTTATCTAGTAATGTTTGAGGGAATAACGAAAAAACCAGAATTGAGTATTAAGAAACATACCCTCCATCCTTGTAAATATGTTCACCATTGAATGTAATACTTTGTGGGCCACTCCTGTGTGCTCACCACTCATTTTCAAGAACCTTCTTCAGTGTGTGGGTCATGTAACCTTTTAGCTTCTGGCCCTTGTGTGTGGAATCCGTGGAGTAGTATTCGCTTACACCCCCATTCAGGAACTGCCACGGTTTGCCACGGGAGCTGCTGAGCCGACACTGATTTAAGAATGAAACGCGACTGCACCTCCTTGCCAAACCTCTTTTTTTCGTGCCTTAGGAAGAGTGGTCTCCATTCTGTTCACCCTCACCGGTGGGACGTGCGGGCGGAACGAACAGGGGCTGAAGTTTCGGGAGATGCTCGCAGAGCTGAGCGCGGGGTAAATCCTGGCAGAAACATCCCCGCGCCT
>NW_008240027.1:234251-258347 GCF_000691975.1 Corvus brachyrhynchos | reverse complement strand
CGGGCACCGCGGGCACGGAGCCCCCGGGGTGGCTCCGGGCAGCAGCGAGTGCCGCCAGGTGCCGTGTGCCCGCAGGGATGCTGCCGTCCGGATGCACAAACACGCCTTGGTTTCAATAGCCTTTGAAAAAAACGGCGCTTCATGCACTTGATCTTCTTTCGCTTTCTTTTCCTTTGGACAAAACAGTCAGACGGGTTCTTCGTGGGATTATTGGCTCAGCGGGATGGCAGGGTCTGAGTGCCGCGGCAGAGATTATTTTCTGTAAAGGCATTTTCTTAGGTTCTTAGTTTCTGTCGCAAACGAAACACGTGGCTGACAGTCACAACCTTTAGGCATCTGGTTTTGTCCAAAATATTTTATCTTTTCAGAGTCTTTTTTTCATATTTCCATGCTGCTTTCAGTCTGCCTGTTCTGGTACAGGAGTGTTCAAGTTTGAAAGTCAGACTCAAAGTTGACTTCACTGTATCAAACACTCATCCGTGCTTTGAGAAACTGTACCAAACCCCAGGTGGTTCATGTGTTGTGTGAACCAAATCAGGAAGGATTACGAGTTAATGCGAGGTGGAGAGGTGAGGTGGTGTCTGTGTGTTCTCTAGTCTGATTAATCTTCCTAGTTTTATTTTTGCCTAAATGTTCTACTGTGTTGTCCTTCAGTATTTGTAATGGAAATGTTTTTGAAACACGGAATAAAACACACTTCTGACCCCCTCCCTCCAAGCCTCAGATGACCTGCAGTCAAGGAACTGAGTCATAAATACACATAATGTGTAAAGGGACCCAAACTGTCCAGAGGGCTGACAATTAGTAATGTCGTATCCAAAGGGAACAACAATAGGGAGGAAATGTTTCAGACACACTTGAAGCCTGCTTTGTTTGAATTTTGAAACTGAAGTGTGTTGTTCTGCTTGCTGTGTTTTTGTATGCACTTGTATTAAAGCTATTGCTAAAAATAAGCATAGTTGTTCTAGTATTAACTTTGTCTATGGAAAAGTCATTGAACAGATGGTGTGATACTACTGGAAATGTCATTCTGAACCCCCAGCATTTTTCCCCTTATCCCCCCCAAGTTGTTACTGTTGTGGCATTAGCAGGCCTGTTGCTTTGCAGTGGCAGCACATGGATTGCCTCATACCAGCAGGACCTAAGGGGGAGGGTATGCATGGGGTGAAGGCATATTGTGGCTAAAGTTTCTTGTTTATGTAGGGAGATAAGTTATCTCACATTTTCTCTAGTTCCTCAGCAGCATCTTATGTCAACCAGCAGTCCACTCAGACAGGACATGCTTCTAATTGTCTGCTTTCCTTGCTGCCTGTCAAGTACACCCTAGCAGCACCCTAGTGCTACAAGTACTTTTGGGCAGTGGAATTTGGCTCTGGAATTGTCTCATGCGTTGTAATGGATAGCTCATGTCTTTTAGGACCACAGTAACACAATAACTTTCTTATTTGATCTACACTAAACTATTTCAGCCTCTGAAAGGAGTCTATAGAGACAAAACAACTGAAATTACAAAGTCCAAAGGTGGGCCATTTCTAACCACCATAAAAGTGAAAGGAATTAAGTAAAACTTAATTGCTTTGCAGGTTGATAATTCCATAATTGAAGCAAGATGTTTACTTCCTAAGTTGCAAACTATAAGAAAACTTGATTCTAAGGCTTTGTGCTGGCTGCTGTGAAGAGTGATAAAATGGCTTCAACACGGAGCTACACCACGACTTCACCAACATGTGGGAGTTGGTGCTGCTGCTGGAAGCAGTCCTGTCTCACTTCTAGCAAAAAGGAAGAGGCAGTGTGGCAAGAAAGGTAGAATTTGGAACTTAAAATTGCTTTTCTTGCTGCTCTCTCTGAGTTTATTTTTAATGATGAGTTTCCACATTGAGTTGTTTATGTGACAAGGTAAATGTTTATGCTGACTCAGAAGAAAGAGCAGAGTAAAAGCAAGAGTAAACAGCAGGGGAGCTATTTGTTTCTGGTTCATTTATGCTGGTGCAAAGTGTTTATGAAATGTTGATAGTAGCAGTTCACTTAGTGTCACATTAACCAGGATTTCTTCTGACCTTTCTAAAGCTGCAAGCAAGAACACAAGGTGGAGTAAAACTTTGCTTATATGTTAATTATATTACACTCTCAAGTATATTATGTCAATAATACTACTGGCTTCTCGGTGCTCTTCTAGTGTGAGTCAAGAATGCTTGCATAAAGCTAAACCCAGGCTCTTTTAGATTAAGAGTATATCCAGTATAGATGTGTTTCAAGTGCTGGTGGAAGGGCATAGGGTTGGCAGCCATGCTGCTCTTTTCAGACTTTGCTAACAAAATAACCAGGATAGTGGGTGAGTACCCTAGAACATGTGCTTTATCTACACTGATTATAGATTATAAGGTAAAGGAATGGGACTCTAGTGTATACTTCGTATTTGTGAGGCTTCAAAATTGTAACCTGTGCTTTAAAGACAGAAATTTCCATCAGTGTGTAAATACTTCTGTTTTCTGAACTGTTTTCCTAGAAGATCTGGTAATATCTGCAGCCACACAATCTTTGCTAAGCATTATGTGTTTTGAAAAGTAGAACTTTTTTTTTTCCCCCCCATAAGAATTGCAATATTCTGACTGTTTGGAAGGCTTGTATGCTTTCCAGAACTCATATATTTGTTTCCAAACACATTCTGAGCTTTAAATATTGCATAAAAATCTAGAAGAGGAAAAAAAAATAGAGTTGTTTTTGCCACTAAAGTGCCCTTGTTTAGTGGCTTACAAGTTGATTTCTTGTTTTTCTTCAGTTTTTTATAAGTGATACTTACAGGCAATGTCCAACTTGTCAAAATCAAGCATGATATAGGCAGGGAATCTGTTTCTGATGAGATATCGTGGATGAAAGGAAAACTTTCTTATTCACTCCTTCAAACTAACTTACACAGGAATTTTTGTTGGATTTGGAATCCTAATTAGATGAAGAATGTTGCAGAAGTGTCTTCAAAAAGATAAAAAAGTCTGCTCTGTACAGCTTTCTGTCTTCCTCCCCCAGGAAAGCTATTATTGTAATGCTTTTATTTGAGAAATATATTTGAATTTTTCTGGTATGCTTCTTCTAAGGATGATGCAAGCTTTTCATCCCATCTGAGTTTGAAAGAACTGGTTTCAATTAGGCTGAATTATTTCTCAGCATGGACAAGTTTTGAATACAAATGCTTTAGAGATATGTGTGACTTCTAATTTGGAGGACGAGGAAACAACATGTAAACTCCCTTGGTCCTAGCAGCTCTGTAGTGAGAATAAGGCTCATAATGTGTATTTTTAATTGGGTTATGTTTTGTTGTTGCCCTCCTGTTTACCTCCTCCAAAAAAAAGGGTTGTGTGTGAAGGGAGTAATTTTGCAGGACTGTTAGGATGAGAGTTGTTTACTCAACTCCACACCAGCATTTTCCCTTTCCTGGGAAAACCATCCTGTCTGGTCATTCCACCTCACTGAAGATCATGCAGATCCCACTGGGACACCTCAGAGTGGTCAGTGCTGCTGGGCCCTGCCTCCTCCTGCAAACACTGGCATTGAGATGTGCCCTGTAGTATCTGGCCCTTAAGCTTTGGATGTGTCCTGAAGGGGAGGAACATTCCAGAAGTTGTGGGAGGGAGGGAGGATGAGGGAAAGAATGCTATGGTACCTTTTTCTCTTTTCCCTAGAGTTCTTATCAGTACGGTTTTCTTGGTGGGGAACAGTCAGACATCAAACAACTTATTTTGACACCAAACTTCTTGACTTGGGAGGTGGTGGGCAGACTAAAATTTTTTTAATTACTTGCTTCTGCAGCTATTTCATCTGTTAATTCTTTAAATTTACTTGAACACAGAGTCATTATTTGAGGTTAATTAAGTGTACTTACAAATAGATGTAGTTACTCAATGGAAAAACAAGTTCATACTACTTCAGACAGGTACTGACAGTAAGATAGGGTCCATGTATTTCTGAAGATCAGAAATAGTCTGGATTCCTGTTCTAATCCAGCTGAGTTTTGAACTCTGCCCTCCAAGGGTGGAGGTGCAACAATATCTGCAGGCAACCTGTTTTGTCAGTCTGTGAACAGGTGAGCAGTGTATTTTACAAATTCCTCATAAAAATTTGATTGCTCCTTGAGATGTGCAGATTCCTAATGTGTAAGTTTAACAAGCAGTTAAATGCTGTTCTAGTGACACTGCTCACCTTTCTTTTGAAGCCTCACTTACTTCATGGCAGGGAAGAAGAGAAAGGGTCCCCATTTTACCTTTACTGTGGCTTTGAGTGACCAGAAAATCAAGAAATAAACATTTGTTATGCAAATCTGCTTCATATATCTGCTCTTTCCAAATTACTGCTGTGTTTGAAATACTGATTGATTTTGCTATTTATGCAGGCTGGTTTTTTTCTGTGGTATTGCTCAAGTTCTTCACTTCTCCAAGTATCTTTTGGTTTTCAATTCTAAACTATATGAGAACTTAAAATTATTAACCTAATATCACGTAACACAGACTAATAAATTTGCTGAGAAGGTTATCAAATTTCTTCTTAGTAACCCCAGAGCAAACTGGTGATGTGGTGCAGCTTTAAGTAGCTGTGCTTTGCAAAATTATTCTTATGTTTCATCTCTGTGCTATGTTCAGCTTGACATTATACCTGGTTTTATGGCTTTCTCTTTACATTGATTGAAGTTTTAATTTTCTAATAGAACTTTTTAGGTTACAATTCTCACTCTGTGTTTTGTGTGGGTGTCTGCTCAGTTGTAACACTGAATGTTTTGATCAGCTTTTCCCTTAGTTCTAAGAGCCTGAAATTTAAGAATGGCATTTTATCTTTAAGCCACCACTAAAAACGCCAGATAGTTACATACTAGTAGTCATGGAGTGAGGACTGAAATAAAAATTAGCATTTTGATGCAGCTTACAGGTAACATGCACTGTAAACTATATTTCTGTATAGTATCTTCAGCAGAAATTTCCTGTATAGTTCACGTGGTTTGGTATATGAAACCTGACCTCCAGAATTCTTAACTGAGCTTGCAGGACCATTTGCTGAACTGATGGAGTTGGCTGGTAGCTGAACTGACAATTCCATTTTCAACAAGGAAATAGAATACTAATATTACATGACTTCACATGTAGTTTCGGTGTAATTTAAACTAGTTTGAGGGAGTATCAAAAGTTGCTTGGTTGAGAGCACTCTCCCTTCTGCCTATTAGTTTTTTTGATAAATTGTTACACTCGGTGCTTTTTATATATGTTTTGTCATAGTCAGAAAAATGCTTTTTTTCTTGTCTTCTTCTCCCTGCTTCTTTCAAAACACTATTTCTAAATTTGTCTGGTGTTGACTGTCTAATACAGGGCGAAGTATCTTCTTTTAATACTGATTTACAAACTCATCTGTATGGATAGATTTACTCCTGTAGGGCTGTTGTCAAGATCTGCATACCCATCTGTAGCAAATGAGTAAAGAGTAATATTTTCTGCAGTCAGTGGATGGGTTTATGTTTTAGGCTGTGTGTGATACTGTGCAAGTCATTCCACTACTGCACACAAGTGTTCACACCTCTAAAGAGCCATCAATGAAACTCTTAATGTGATGGCCTGTTATCATACCAAAATAAGAGAAACTGTCTGTTCTGGCAGAGCAAACAATGCCAAAGAAAATGGTACACTAATGTGGAATTTTACAAATACAGGTTGCCTATCTTCCCCCACGTGAAATGTTTTTCCCCACTGGTTGATTTTTATATGCTCAGACTCCTGAGATCCACAGCAGTTGATGGTTTCATAAGAGCTTGAAGTTGTCCTGTTTGAGATCAATGTGAATACAGGTGAAAATACTGAGGCTGGTAGCAAAGTTGTCACTGCTGTGATGTTCTCAGGATTATGTTTCTGTTATAACTGATGTTTGCTTCTTTATCCTTCATGGGTTTTTCCTCCTATATATGTTTATCTTACAGTGTACAATTTTTTCAAACAGGGCATGCTTCAGTGTTTGTTTCACAGTTCCATTTGCATTAAAGGTATTATATAAATAAACCTTTAATGTGTTTACATAGCATATGTGCATGAAGGCAGAAGTAATCAAGAATCCTCTCTTTTCTTTCCTCCAATTAAAGATGTGGTATCCCAGGGGGAGTTCTTTTGGGTCTTTAAGTCAGTGGTGTATCACTTTAAAGATAGGAATTATGTTATATGCTGAAGTGTGCTCTGAGTGTTGTATTATTAGGAGAAACAAGTTTCCAAGCAAGGAAATATAAAGTAATCATTCTCATAGCACTGATACTTTGTCCGTGGTGGTGTGTGTGAAACAAAATGTCAAAATTCAGATACAGTGACAAGGATACACATCATTGTAGGTGTAAAGGAACTGTGTCAACCAGGACCAATAATTTTGAACTTTTCAGTTCGAAGGTATTTAAGAAAGGATTTAGCAGTTCTTAGCTAGGGAGCTGGGAGTTGAGCAATACTGTCTGAAATGTGAAAAGTGCAGTTATCCAATTGGGTATGGTTTGGGCTTCCCTAGCTGAAATGTAAGCATATGGAATCACAAGACGGTCTTCAGAAAAATGTGAATTCTCCTTTATATTTTATAAAAAAACTTTAATCAGTGTAATTAAAGAGACTTTGTTCAATCATAAGTAATGAAATACTCTGGTGTGTGATGATTATACCCCCTCTGAAAATGTGGAGCAATTTACTGTTACTGATTTAGCTGCAAATAGAAGCCAAATGTGTTCAGCTGTGTGCCTGTGTTTGCACGTGGCAGGATGAGAGGCAAGGCAGCATTTTCTCAGTCAGATGGCAGGCAAAACCATATTGTTGTTATGGGTTTTTTTCTTCTCTGAAACATTAATTAAATATTTGATTTTGATTTGTTTACTTATTTTTAGGGTGTGGATTCAGGATTTGTTCCCAGTGTTCATGATTTTGACAAGAAACTTACTGAGGCTGATGCTTACTTACAGATCTTGATAGACCAGTTGAAGGTATGGTAACTAAATACTGCATTTACTGTGTTGGGGGTCTGTTTGTCAGGCTGGCTTTCAAGGCCAGGTTGAAAGGAAGCTCAACAAAGAGAGTCAGTCAAGATGAAAATGCCTTTCTCTTACGATTGTTAGAATGGAGTTAAAATTAGAATAGCTCAAACAGATTGATATAAAATGGTTTGCAATGGCTGAAAGATTCTGTTTTATACAAAACCTTTATGGAAATGGCAAGGTTAAATAAGTTAAGTTTCATTTCAAAACGTAATTATATCACTGTGTTGCATAGCATTTTAGGATCTATCTTGAGAAGATTTTGTCAAGTGATGTATAATTACACTTGGCAAACAGTTTCAGAGTTTGTTGCAGTGGTGGTAGATAATCCATGCTTTGTCCTTGAGTGAAAACATTCTGTAGGAATGTGGTAGAATACAGCCCTTTAAACTTTGTATTTTAAGAGTACATGGGAATGCAAGGAACAGTGAGGTCGTATCTCTCAGTACTCACCTTATTGAGAAAAACACGTTTTGCTGCTGCTTAGGACACTTTTTTCCCCCATGACTCAGCAGGTTAAAATTACTTTTAAATTGCTTCAGTTCTGCTGGGTTGGAGTTTTTCCCCTGATATAATGTGCAGGTATTGCACGTGATATATTCAGCAAAAATTTGGTTGGAGGGTAGGGTGGAGAGGGGGATGAGCACAACAGCAAAAATGAAGGTAGCCAGAGGAGATGCAAACAAAATTCAGAGCTGCCCTGCAAAGACTTGGTCAGGAGCTGTCTTTGTCTGCCACTCTGGAGCCATCACTTCACTGACAGAAGGTATTTAAATCTTTACACCTTCTAATTGTTATTTCAGGCCAGCTGGGGGGAGGGGAATAGAAATTAATTAATGATGAAAGATGAGTCAGTTTGAGAATGGGCAGAGACCAAGATCACAGTCTTTTTTTAGAACTAGAAATCACCCCTCAAGGGAAAGGGAACACATGAGTAGGTTTGAGGGAGGCAGTTGAGTGAAGAACTGCAGCTCACTTCCTAAAAATTACATCCTCTTCTCTGAGCAAAAAGGGGGATGTGACAAACTTTTAACATTATCTGTAATCTTTTCTCTTCCTTGAACAACTTCATGGTTGTGTGTGCACTTTAGGGTGCCCTCAGAGGCCTCTGTTAACTCTTTCAGCTCAGCTTGTGTTAAATGCATGTGCAAACTTTTCAGTGAGGGTTTGTTTCACTTTGCTTTGTTGCATCTCATATCCCACTTTTAAGAAAATAAACATAAATTAATGCTAGGAAGTCATATCTTCCAAAAAATATGCTTACAAATCTTACATGGTTTGAATCATGTACCTGAATCAAGGTACCTGGAAGGGTTGGTGAGGGTTGAGGCTCATTTGGTTAAATGCCCCAAAGGTTTTTGCTGAAACAGAAGAAAGGAAGCTGGAGGTGTTCTGATGAGTTCGCTTGTGTTACTTAACTTCTCCTTTTTGTTCAAATTATGGTAGAACCATGCCAAGCTGAGCTGTGAGATTTGATCTCTTACAGGATGGGATGATGTGAGAAATTAGTTACAAATTTGTTATATCACAAATGCTGTAAAGAAATCTCAGGCCAAAACTGCTTTGGATCCTACTACCAGGGTTGTATGACTTTAATACTTATTAAATCTTTTTGGTTTTAAAATGTTGGTGGTTTTGTCTGATTTTATATGGAAAAATAACACTTTCAGTATTTTCACAAGTATCTCTTTCTTTTAGCTCTTTGATGAAAAACTCCAGAACTGCAAAGATGATGAACAGAGAAAAGCAAGTACATTTTTTCTTAAAAATTGCCTGTTTGTCAGATGGTTTTGTGCTGTCGTCTATAGAAATACAAAGTACACATTTATTGAGTTGTCAAAATCACTTGAAGCAATTTGAGTAACTGATAACATTTGTGTTGTGACTAAGTTGCAAACAAAAATTTTGCTAATACTGGGTGTGATAACATTAAAAAAGTTTCAGTCTGTCAGAAATAATTGCTCCTCTGCTATCCAACAGTTGAAATAATTTTAACTTAAATTTGCTACTTTTTAATCTTTAACGAGGATGAGTTGGTGGGAATTACAAAGCTATTCTGAAGGAAAAAAAATAAATACTCCTAATCGTGTATTTCACATAATCAGTCTGCATCCTGTGTAAGTCTGTGGCACATTGGAAATCTGAGAATACCACAATTCATTCACCTGAAGTGAGGGTGCCAGAAATGTAGTAGTGGGGAGCACTGCTCTTTTAGCAAGGGTGTAGTTCACTTAAGTGCTGTGTATTCTTTGCATCCCCTCCTGTTCCATTCCAAAGTCTGCTTTGTAGGTCTGAGTTCAAGCACTGTTCAGGAAAGGCTGGCACATACCTTGGTGCTATGGGTTTGGCATTAAGTGTCATGCTGGCTTCATGTATTAATTTGTGTGTGTGGAGGAAGGATTTAACAATTCCTTATGAAAGGTTTATTACAGAGGAGTTGCTTTTTTTCAGCAAATGCAGTAATTTCAATATCATAAAGTAGTGGTGTGTTTCATCCTGGTTCCCTCCCTCAGTGTCTCTTGTGAGAAATAAGTGTTCTCTTGGTGTTTGGTTCCTGTTTTGAAAACTGTTTGATGCTTTCTGTGATTAATTTACTTCTTTATAATGGTTGTGAACTTTCAAGTGTTACTCATCTTGCCTGATGTGCTAGGTGGTGTCTTGGGGAGCTCTTTCTCATGTACAGGCTTTTTAAAGGACTTTGAAGTACGTCTCTCTGTGTGTTTAATCTGTAGACAACTGACCATAACAGTAAGGTCTAAGGATTTTGTATTTCTCCTTCAGTGTGTCTTACTGGGAAGAGTTGTCCTTCAATTTTGACCTCCCTCCAGATGCTACTTTGCAGATCAGGCAGTACTTTGCTTTTTTCCTGTGGCAGTGCTCCTAATCCCTAGAGATTTTCCACATGTTGTGCTGACTTCTTTATTTATCTCTGCAAGGTATCTGTGGTACAGATGGATTGACTTTATAGAGAAAGGAGGAGGCTCATTCAGAAGAGGTCGGCTTCCTCTGGTTTTAAATCTTGATGAGGGTTTCTATTACAGATTCCATTTATTCTCTATTAAAAATGAAAAAGGCTTGACAAAGCACTCTTTTGATCACACCTCTTCCTGTACTGAGAGGTTTTTTGATATGGTATTTAGCAGTTTTCCTATTTGTTTATGGAAGTATGGTTCAGCTATCAGGTTATGAGCTGAGTGTAATCTGCAGGATACTTCCATCAAACCCATAGTTCTTTCCTCCAAGCGAACCAGTTTGGGATATTTAAGTTTTAAGTGCTTCCCAACCAGCTGAGTGCTGTTCTGCAACTGTTTATGGCCAGAGATTTCAAACCCAAGCTGTTGTTTTTGCAAATTCACAGAGCATTGGATGAGCTGGCTTTTAGTTACAGAATATTAGGTCTTTTGAAGATGATGGCATAGGATATAGGTATTCTGAGATGCCTCAAGATCTCCTGGTTATCTTCCTTCTGAAGCGTGGTTGTCTCTTGAACTTGGATGGAGACAGAGCAGATGTAGATTTGATGAAAATACAGGGATTTTCATCAGTTCCCTGTGCTGCATTGCTATTTCTAGCAGAAGTGCAGCTAGCAGGATATGGTGGGATCATGCACAAGCAGCAGTGCTGCCAGTTCTGCTGAATCTTCTGGTGGGGTACAGTGTTTGTATCTGAAGGAAAGGAGGGGGTGTCATCTGTGGGTACTGGTGTTTCAAGGTGAAGACAAGATAGGACCTTGCTTTCTTACAGTGTGAACGATTTTACTGGTGAGAACTCCAGGAAAGCTTTTCTGTTTAGTTCTGTGTAGTTAACTTGATCACACAGCAGGGAAAGTAAAACTGAGGCACTCAAAGGCATCAGAACAGCAAAGAGGTGCATATTTGCAGGCTGGAACAAAGCTGACAATTCTTAACAGGATTTGGGAGGGAAGTGTAGCCTGCTTAAGCTGTTTGGTTCAAAACAAGCGCTTTTTGTGAAGTAAATCCAAGGCTGAGCACACAGATTTGGGTTGCACCTTACAGATTTGAACCATGAGTCAGCTACCCCTACGTGCCTCTGCTGCCTCTCTCTGCTGGATAAGCTGATCCCTCTGTAGTCACATGATTGTTGAATGAGGCAAAAATCATGTTGGATGAGATAAAATTAGCTTTCTTAGTGATTTCCTAAAAATTTAGATGTCAAGGAGATGCAATGAGCCGCAAACAGAGGGAGTAGTTTCAGCAGCAGCCTGCAGTTTGATTAGATTATATATAGGAAATTGCATTCTGCAGTTGTAAATCTGCATTCTGCAAATGTAAATCTGCAGGAAATTGATGTTTCAGATGAAAAATATGTGTATTCATTACCTAAAACTAGGGGAACTGTCTAACTAAAATTTTATCTTCATCAGTTTTCAAAGACTAGGGATGTTGAAAAGAGACAATTATGATAAGTGCTAGTAGTAAATGGTATTTGATTTTTTTATTTAATTGGTAACATGTTTTATCTTCAACACACTTGCTTATGGTTTTCCTTACAATTTTGTAGTGTCTAAATTATCAAATTTGTGTGTGCTGTCTTCTTGCAAGGTGGTCACAAAGCACAAATGTGATGGAAAATACTGGATCAATGCAAAATGTTACTGCTTAATTTGGCCAGCTCACAAAGGATTCAGTTCCATAGAGGAAAAAACTATGATTGTATAATTTGTGGAAAAGCCTTAGAAATCTGCTTGCCCTGAGGTTTTTTCTCTCTTGGATCTTCCATGTGATCTTTGACAAAATTACCCTTTTGTCTGTACCTGTGTGTAAGAATAACAATGTCTTAGTGTCCTGGTTGGAAAATTACAGATGGGCGGGGAGAAACCAACATCACTGAATTACATCACATGGCCTGAGATCGCTTTCTTATTTTCAGCAAAGGTGATGTCACTGAAGGAACTGAGATCTCAGTTTATTTGGTTTGTAAATATAACATGTTGGGGAAAAAAATGGGTAAAGAATGATCAAAGCTGCTGATGACTGCTTCCAGTTGGCTGTAAAGCCTCGAGACTGCATGATTTCCTTCATCTGCATCATCTTTCATCTAACAAGATTTGTGTGTTTGGGTACATTGCCTATTCTTATTTTGGTGCTAAAAGGCTCAAAACTTCTATGCTGTCATATTTAAAATGCTTTCTTCGATATGTGCTGATAAAATTTAGACTGGAAGTATCGTAGAGATGTGAAAAACAAAGCCAAGGATTTTTTAGCTGTTGGCATGTTTCTCTGGTAGCAACAGGAGTAAATATAACATAACTTCATGATATAACACCCCTCATATGATACATCCTAAATAAACATGGTCCAGTCTTTCCAGTAGGAAAGGCTGAGTCTGGGTTCTGTTTGGCCAGCTCTTGCCAATTAATCCTGAAGAAAATGTACAGCATCCTCTGAGTAGTATCTAGAGCACAACTGAAAATCTTCCCCCAGGAATTGCCTGAGAGGCTGTCACTGCATTTCTTTTCTTTTTAATCCACAAATTGGGACTGTTCATTCCTGTAGATTTATAGCTGCATGTTCCTCTCTTACAGTGTAAGCTTTGGCTTGCAATGCCTGGTGGGGGAAAAGGATCCTTTACACACTTTGATTATTCAAGAATCAAGAAGATTGTTACTCAAGTCACATGAGACGCTCAAATTAATCAAAACAAAGAGGTCCTGTAATTGCATTCGTAGAGGTTCAGTGCTGAGTCCAGTTTAGTGATTTTGCTTTCTGCAAACAGAGCCAAGGACATCAACAGGAAGCATCTGCTCCTGAACCAGGTCACGCTGATGTGGAACATGGCATGCAGATGCCTTTTGCATGCCTGAGGTGCAGTTCCACACAGGAAATCTTTATGAACCAGTGTTTCTAGATAAAATTAAGTAGGCAGATTTCCAGATGCACTTTTACTGGAGGCATAGAAAGAGCATGTGTGCACTGTTACTTTCCGTGATTTGTTTTAAACTGTGCTTAACTGCAAATATTTATTGTACTTGAATGATGGTCATTTCATGTAACAGTGTTGAAATGTGCCAGCATTCAGTGCAGTTTATAAGGATACAAAGTGAACTTAGGATCTCCATGCTGCATTTCATTTTTGTTGATGTTATGCAAAAATGAAGTACAGATTTTAATGGGTAGGTATGTATAATGTCACTGTTTAGAAATTCCTAACTTTGTCATCTTTAAGCTTTAATTATCAGTTTGACTTCAGTCTTGTCTTGAAAATTGTCTACATATGGAAATAGTCTTTCACATGTTGGTTAAGGGCTTTTCTCCCTCTCCCAATTTCAAATTAAAATACTGTGTTTATACAGTATTTAGGTCAAACCAGATGCTGGAAATTTAGTCTTTAACCACACTATTTTGATTTTTTTTTTTTTTTTACAGAAAATTGAAGGTCTCAAAGAAACAACTAGTGTAAGTTTCTTCAATTTTTGTATCTATTATATAAAGATTCTGAAATTCACCTTATTTTCTTGGGAAAGTTTTCAAAGCCTTTTTACAGAAAAATGGGAATCCATATTAGGTCCAACATCGTGATGGCAGAAGCAGCCTGGTTCTGGTGCTGTGTTCAGGTTTCTGTCTAGCACCTTGGAATCATGGAATAGTTGAGGCTGGAAGGGGCCTCTGAAGATCTGAGCCCCATTCTTGGAGCACCATCAGCTGGAACAGGTTGCTCAGGACCAAATCTAGTTTGGGCTTTCAGTAACTCCAAGGCTGGAGGCTCTACAGCTTCTCTGGACAACCTCTTCCAGTGTTTGATCATCCATAAAAGAATAAAAGGTGTTTTCTTCTGTTCCCAATGATTTTCCTGTGTTCCTGTTTGTGGCCATTGCTTGTTCTGTCACTGGGCACCACTGAGAAGAGTCTTGCTCTCTCTTCTCCTGCCTTCCCAGTCAGATATTGATGTCCCTTGATAAGGTCTCCCTGAGCCTTTTCCTCCTCAGATTCAAGCAGCCCAGCTCCCTCAGCCTCTCTTGCCATGACAATTTACCTGCCTGCAGCACTGGGAGTTTGGAGCTGACCTCCATTTCACCCTGACTGCCTGGCTTGTGTGTGGCTTTGGAAACTTCAGTTTGCTGCTGTTGTGCCTTCATCTCTGGGGAAAAAAAGGGGAAGGGAAAGTAGGGGTTCTACAGAAGTGAGTGTCCATTTAATTCACATCCAATATTCTGTATAACTAATAAGTACAAAATATTAAGGGATAGTAATACAATTTTTTTCTGATATTTTTGTTTTCCTAGAGCATGGTAGAATCAATAAAACACTGCATTGTGTTGCTACAGATTGCTAAGGTAAGTACACAGTAAAGTATTCTGAATTTTAATGATACGGTATTAATCTAATTTAAACCTAAAAGTGCCTTCTATATGAGCCAGGAACAAGAAGACATTATAAGTTGATTTATGCTATTACTTTAATGAAGTTTCTGAAATACTGAGTTCTGTAGCAGGCAGGCCTGTTAATGCTCATGGTAACAGTCATGTTGGTTCAAGTTTTCTTTCAGGTAAACTTTCTTTTGCAGAGTTTGCTATTAGGCTAAAGAAGAACTTAGACAAATGTCAGGGTGCCAGAACAGAAACTTAACAAAACTCTTCTTTCTGCTTCATTTGAGAGTGTGGCTAACAAGTAAAAAGGAGAGAAACATGATGTTAATAACTGAACTGGTTTGGCAAGGTCTGTCCCAGTCTGAAGTTCAGGATGATGCTGGAACTTCCTGAAGTTAGACTTGTATTGGGAATGCAGTGTGGGTAATGCAGCTAAGCTTTTCACCCACATTTCATTAGATTTTAGAATTTGGGGAGTTTTGGATTTACTTTTTGTCAAGTTCTGCCCTTACAGGTTTAGCATTCTATATTTAGGATATAGATATGTTAATTATGAACTGCTGATTTATATCTTGTGACCAAAGTGGAGGAAGGTGGTATTTTGCAAAGAAATAAAGGTATTTTCAGAATTTCAGGCTGATCTAATCAGAATACATTCTGATTTATCCAGAAATAAACCTGGGCTCTTCAATTATTTTTTTTTTCTGTGATCTAGATCAACTATTTTTTGTAGCTTTTGAATGCAATATTGCTGTTTGTCTTCATTTTAGATGCCAGATATGTTGTACAGAATTTTGAGTGCAGTGAAAATTGAAGTATTTAGAATCTTACAGGATCAGAAGTAGTTCACTAAAAGGATCAGTGCATGTTTTGTGAAATTCAGGTTTCATACCTATTACTTAAGAATTCTGAAGAAAACGTTTATTAATTAGCAGGTTTGTACAAAACCAGAACTTCTTTACAAGTAGTAGGGTTGAAACATTGAAATAGTTTTCTGCCACATGAATTTGGAGCTAGAACAGTCTTTATTTAACATGCAGTGATGCTACTTCAATCCTTCACTATAGTGCCAGCAAGAAAAGCCTTGTCAGTATTTAATTTGTTGTTTTAGTCCTGGGTATATTTAGAGGTGTTTTAGTACAGTGAAGTCAGTAGATACTATATGCCATTTTTTAGGGACTTGATGGAGTCAATTGTAGATAGATTAGATGGCAATATACTGATTTTCTTAGCTATACGTGATTTGCTGTATTGAGGAGGCTTGTTAGAGAAACTGTGCAAGGAATTCCTAGCTCACTTTTTCTTAATTGCTGTATAAATGTATCTAATAGTTCTTATTTTCACAGAACTTTAATTCCTATGAAATTTTAGTGTTTTTAAAAAGCTCTGCTATGTAATTAGCATATGTGAAATTGCAGAATTATAATCTGCTTTTTCAGGCTGTTGATCGGAGCTGATAATAGGTGGCTGAGTCATCTTTCTTGTTTCTGTTGACTGTCAAATCCTGTTTCTGCTCTGTGTGAGTTTATTGGGAGTTAGGCAAACGTGACCACTTATCTTATGCTGATGTAAAGTGTATTTTTGAAGTTCTTTAGGTGGTTGGCTTATAATGGACAAAACTGGTAGTGGCAGATGTAGTCATTTAGATCAGGTTCAGTACTTTACTGCACTGACTTTCATGTGAATGTGAAGGTAGGTGGAATATGAGTCCCTCAAAGGTGCTAACACTTGCTTTTTGTTGCACTAAATCAGACCTTGAAGTCCTTCTTTCAGTACCACTAAATATTAACCAATGTACATAGATGAGCTTACCCACTAAGGAGTGGGGTTTTATTGTTTGATTTTTTGCTAAACCATATCTAAAGCTCTTTTGGAGCTGTTGAAGACAAGGTGGGTTAAAGGGGTGCCTTATGCACAGCTAATTGGAAGATGTTGATCTACATTAGTGAAAAAAAATTTTCCACTACTTTAATGACCTATTTTCCTGCTTCTTCTCTTCACCTTCTTTCTCAGGCAACTGTAGTTGTTGACTACAAGGGAATTCTGTCATGATTCCCCCGCCACCTTTTCTATAAACTGTGTTGGTATCCTGATTTCCTACTGCTGTCAAAAATTTATGATATGGGGGGGTTGGAGTTTTTTTTCACAGTTCTGCAAATTGCTTATGTATGATGCAATCTCTGTGTAAAAATGTGTCATGCCTGACTGTAGCTTTGTGCTCTTCAGTAGAGAACCTTTTAAGATTCTGCAAGTTTTTTTCCCAAGGCTGTAGGGCAAGTGTGGCTGCTGACTGACACTGCTGAGAATAAATCATCTTAACACCACCCTGCACCCCGTTTTTACTTCTACAGTGCCTTTCTCATTAGGAGACAGACTTGCCAATCTGTGTACTTTGGCAGTGTTGCCATTTCTCTACATACTTAGAACTTTCTGTTTCCAACACAACAGCCATTTCTTATGTGGACTATTTTGGAACATTGAAGCAAACCTGTGTTTTTGGTTGTTTGAGTTTTGTTTTGTTTTCTTTTTTTAATTGTGTGTTAAGTTGTTCTGTTTCATGGATTCTTACCTGTCTTAGTATTTGGAGAGTTAAATTTTCATTACACTTGCTGGTAAATCAAGTGTGTAATTATGCCACTCGTACTGAGGTGACCCATGACATTTTCAAAATAATGTAGTAAATACCAGCTAAACAGGAATATGTTATAATACATACACTGCTTATCAAAAAGCAGTCAAAATAAACAAAGTGGGATGGGCACGTGGAGCATTTGGCCTGTGTTGTTCCCTTTGAGTGTGTGGCACTTGAAGATGTCCAGCTTTGCTGATGTGTGTGATATAAAGTACATGTAATGGTCCACCAGTGATGTGTAAACCTTATATATGTGTTGTGAAGTAGCTTTTATAATTTAGATACTTAGTTTTGCATCTTTCCCTTCTCTTTTTCACTCCATTTCCAGCAGTCTTGCCTGCCCAGTTGTGTGGAATTTCTGCCTTCCTTACATTAAGGTGCAGCTAGTGCGTTACTGAGGTGCCATAGCAAGCATCAGTACTCATGCAGCATCTTTGTGGTTTATTTCTTGGCTCTTAGAGATGATGGACACAACATGGGGCGTTTATGTGCTGGGAAAAAAATGATGAATTTTGTAAATTTGCAACACAGTGGAACTTGTTGCCCTTGGTGTTCTTTTTGTCACGGAAAGCCAGGCTTCAAAAATGTCAACGGGCAGACATGAAATTTGGACAGCCTATTGCCAACTGTATAAGCTAAGGAAGGATGTATTAAGTATCAAAACATAAATATGTGCCAACTTTCTTAGTACTACTTACTGCCTTTTTTTTTTTTTTAATTCCTTTAAAATGTAACTGGAAATCCAGGGAAATACTCTGCAGACAAGTCTTAAGGTTCACACCAGGCAAGGCTATGGATTGATGTACTGATTAACTTTGCAGCAGAAGGGAAGAGATTTGACTTAGTGTTCAGTAAAATTTATACTGTTGCTGTACATTAAAACTGTGCTGGCTGTAGATTGGCATTAACTGGTCTGCTGCTCATGTCATTTTCCCTGAGGACAGATGTTTTCCATACATTGCCTGCTCTCACATATGGTTCTAGGCAAAAAAAACCTCAAAATCTGAGATAGTAAATAATTGAAAAGCATTTTAAAATCTAGTGGATGCCAAAAAGCAAAAAATTAAAACCTTTCAACTTACTTTAACTTCTGCCTTTCTTGTGTGTTAATCACAGAAATTGAGAACTTCATCTTTCAGGGACTTATAGGAGCTGCAGAGCATATTTTGGGGAGCTCTTAGGTATTTGGGAAGCACCCATATTGTAAACCATAATTGTACTCTGCAGTGCAGAAAGGATATTTTTAAAACTCATGTGGACAGGCCCTCAGAAAATTCTGAGCTTCAGAGGTGCAGTGAGTGTGTGGAATTGTGTCTTCCAAGTTTAGTTACTGTATCACGTGATGAGGAACATTTTATGGCTGAAAATGTAAACATTCCTGAGGGAAACTCACTGATCTTGCTTAGCACAGAACTGATAAGTCATGCAAGATTGTTATGTTGATATTTTTAACATTTTTTCCTTAAGGACCAAAATAATGAGGAGAAACACGCAGATGGACTTATAGTAAGTTTAAATCTAATCTTTATCTCCTTTTAATTCTGCAGACCATGTGAACAGAGACCTGAATTTCCACTCACTTTGCAACATGCTTCTTCCTTTCTCTAATTTACTGCTTCCAGTGTCTTGTTAAAATTCCTGTTGAGTCCTTAGCTCCTGAGGTTGGCTAACACCCTTGTCTTTAGAAAATAGCGTGGTCAGTTTTGTATGGAGTGTCCTGAACAGCAGTGTTGTGACTGAACACATAGATAAAAATCTGCCATGTGAACAGATGAAAGGGAAATGACTGGGGTAGAAATAGTTTTGTGTTCCATCTGAAGTATCTTTGTGTAGGAAATAGATCTGCTCTCCGTGTGCTTCAAATAGTTTGTCTTTTCTACAGTGCTGCTCCTTTGATGCAGAGTTGTGTTATGTCTGTCTAAGCAATGTTTCTTCTTTAATGGAACTTCTGCATTTTTAATGTAACTTCTGTCGTTCTCAGTTTTGGTCACATGTGATTTCTCTTTCTTTGTTCTTTTTTTGTCACTTGAGTACATTTCAGATACTTTTAATAGGAGATTGGTCTCAGTAAAAACTCTAAAAATCCTAATGTGTTTTCATTAGAGCTGACAGTAATTCCCTGGCCTTAGTTGTCTTCCCACTAGAAACAGCTTTAGCAGTAGGATTTTCTGGTGTGAACCTTGGAGTAAAGATGCACATGCATATTTCAGTTTCATGCTTATCATAAATAAGGTGAATTATTACGTGCCCTGCAGATGTCACATAGTTCAGGTCTTAGTATGAGGGAGCAGGTTCTGTGATATCCCCTAGAAAAGAGAAGTTCTGCAGGTAGACACTTCCACAGGCACAGGTGACCTGCACATTTGGTCTGCAACTCAGAAATTTCACAGAGATACTGCAGCTTAATATAGTCTGAATTTGATTAGCCACTGATCTCATTATCTGTGGGCTGGCTTAGACCAGGGAGGAAAAAGTATTTCTGTAAGAAAATATTAACCATGGATCAGTGATTGTAAAGTCTGAAATTGTGATGCTGTAGAGGTCAACATCAGCTTGGGCTAAAGGTCAGGATTTCACTTTAACCTTAGGCAAAAATATGATCAGTGTTTGCTGCCATGGTGGGATGAGTCTTGTTTCTGCATGATTGTTACTAAATTGTTATTAAACTCGGAGTAGGAGACTTTCAGGTCTGCCTTCATCTGTTTCTAGCCCATGAAGGCATCCCTCACAATATCCAACAAAAAACTCCAGTTCGTGTTGCACTATGGAGAATTGTTTAAGGATGAGGTTACAATCCTGCATACAAATTCAGAGTTACTTCTTTCTTTCCTTTATCACACCAGTTCTGTATCAGGTGGATTATTAGTTTCCCTAAAAAATAAAGAAGACATATATAGCAATAGCATCCTATATATCATATGACCATCTTGGGTTTTAAGTCTTAACTCTTAAGATGGGATCATAATTTTAAGCTGTGAACTCTGTGGGACAGGGGCCTTCCTGTGTTTAATGCATATTCAACAAGTAGGTGGAGTAATGGGTAAGGGGCATTGGCTTTATGCTGGACTGCAGTGGAGTAAGAGCACATGTACTGGATTATTTTTATATTGGTTAGTAACACCAATGAAAATGTAGAAAGCTACTTTTATGCCTGATTTAATGGGCTTTTTTTTAGTGATAGGGAATAATAGTTCTGTTTTCAGTTAAATAAATTCTGTGCTATAAAAAAAAGAATAGAACTCTTCACTGATTTTTAGAGTCATACAGTGTCCTGAGTTGAAAGGGATCCAGAAGGATCATGTTGTTCCAATTCCTGCACAAGACAGCCCCAAAAATCACACTATGTGTCTAAGAGCATTGTCCAAACATCCAAATGTAGGATAAAGTTCAGAATTTCAGGTAAACAGAAAAGGAGGCAAGAAAGAAATCTGCTGTTTGTAGGAAAATGGGAGGAAGGTTAAAATGAGCCTGTTTCCCTGAGTCTGAATGCAAATAGAAATTAATGGGCTCAAAGTAGAGGAAAACAGTTGTAGACACTTCCTTTAAATACTGCCCTAAAAAAAAGGGTAGGGATGAACATACTGACTGCATTTCTGAGCAAACTGAGCAAAGATTTTCTTGGTTCTGACTGATCAAGGGGTTTAAATTGCAAGATGTTTGGAAAAGGGTTTTATGCTCTAAGCATGCTGATGATTCTTGTTTTGATTTATGGGTTGATCTGCTGTGGTCTGGACAAATCAATTTTTGAAAAAAAAAAATTTTGAAAATACAGATTACCTATCCTAATTTTGGCCAGATAATTTGCATCTAACTTTCCGCTCTTTGCATGCAATATTAATTAATGGACATTGGAAGGCATACTAGAAGCTAGAGCCTGAAATAAGAATTCTTTATAGGACGCTTCAAATCTGCAGCAAATTCAGCTTAGTGTGCAGTCTGTGTAAAGAATTAAAATATTACCACTTTGAAAGTATTTCTCATGTCCTCAACTGTCAATTTGTGTTTTACTTCCTCTCTCAGGAATTCGCTCTCTTGCATTTGGGCATTTCTTGTGCTCACAATGTTCTTGCTATCTGTACTTTATTTTATTTTAATTGAGGAAAAAAAAAAAGTGCTTTTCCTTCTCTTTCCTAGAGCACCATAAACCCTGTGGACGCCGTGTATCAGCCCAGTCCCTTGGAGCCATCGGGAATCAGCGTGATGCCTTCCCAAGCCGTCACACTTCCAGGTAGGCTGGGAAACAGCCACGAGCTGAGCAGTAACTGCAGTGCAGTGGAGAGGGGACAGGCTCTGTGTCACACAGGACAGGGGCACAGTGCATTCAGTGCTGCACACTCAGCTCAGAGGGGCTGAGGAAGGGTAGGAGTGGGAGGCACGGAGCATCCTCAACAATCTGCCCCTGGTTCTGGGGATAAGCTGATGTCTTTTACTTGCTCTCTGTTACTGGCTTGCATTTCTAACACTCTCTTTAAAAATGAAACTATAATTTTCAGAAAAGGCAAATGCTTTCTAGCTAAACAACTGCATTTTTTTTTAAATGCCATCTTTGCTAAATAATAAGTGCTAGGTAAAAGTGATGGCTACACATTTTCCTGTCTGAATGGTTTTTATAGAAAGTGGTTTAATTTTTGGAGGTGACGTTAAATAATGTGGAATCTTCTTTTGAATTTTGGGGTTAACATATCAAAATATCCCCTAGAACCTGCTCAGTTGTGCAAGTCAGAGCAGCGACCCTCCTCTTTGCCAGTGGGACCTGTAGTAGCATCGCTTGGAAATCAGACTCCTACACCAAATAGTACAGGTACAGTTCTGGGTAACTCTTACTGAAATACAAGAAACCCTGTAATTAGTTAAGATAACAGTATATTGGCATACATCTTGCGTTAAATCAGCACCAATTTCAGTGTTTGGTTAAAATCAGTTATGCTGCTCTTTCTCCCCACCATGTGTACACAATATGTACGAGTGTTACCAGCTTCCCTTCATGTCTCCAGCATTGCAAACTTGCAGTAACTGGGGAAGAGATGTCCTTAAACTTTACTGGTGTTCTGTGCTCTTGATTTTCCTTGTGACCTTCCTTTTGTTATCTGTTAAACTCAGTGTGAACCTGCCTAATCATTGCTTTTAATTTTGTGAATTCCTCTTCTGAGTTCACATCAGTCTTTATTGATTTGAACAATTCTCACTGTAAGTAGATTTTGAAAGAATTTGTTTTTATTGAGTCTGTAATTTTTCATACACCACAGGGAGTGCGCAGTCAGCACCTAGCAGCAGTCTCACCTCTCCAAGCCATGTCAACCTGTCTCCAAATACAGTCCCAGATTTTTCTTACTCCAGCAGTGAGGATGAGTTCTATGATGCTGATGAATTCTACCAGAGCAGTTCTTCCCCAAAGCGATGTATGGAGTAAGTAGCTGACAGTGTGCAGTGTGTGCTGAATGCAGTTTGTATCTACAAGAGCATGGCTTGTCTGCTTGCAGAAATTGGTTAAAAAAAGGTGGAGGAGGCAAAAAAGCCACTTTGTGTAACAGAGTGAGATTACCCCTGCCCTCAGCCACAGACAGCTGTCTGCGAGGGAGGCTGTTTCTTCCTCTGCTCCTTCCCATTCCATCAGGTATATGTTGACAAACTGTTAATATAAACCAAACTTTGGAAGCCCCCAGCTCAGAGCTGTAATCTGAGACCATGGTGCATTTCATGTGCATTTGCTGCAGCCTTTGGTAAATGGCCAGTTCCCTCTCACATTTACTAAAAGACATTTTTTGAAGTTGGTACCCTTTCCCCAAAATCTCTATCTACTCTTCTTTTTCTATTAATTGTAGAATTAATTTTAAGAGATGCTACACATTTCAAAGAGAGATTAGTCAGCTGTTCTCAGCCTTCAGGTGTTACCTGAGGCTGCAGGCTGTCCCATTCCTTCAGCGACAATCCATTCTAAGCTTTCTGTGAATTAGCATGCACCACGTATATTAATGTCTGTCACTACACATATATTGATGTCTATCACTTAATTCCTTGTCTGTGAATATCAAATGACAATAATTTGGTCTGAATTACTTCATTTGAACTGTGAGAATTTGTTACTCTTCTTTAGTTCTTCAGGGTCTGCTGCAGTCCTGACTCGGAGCAGCACAGGGAGCAGCCTGAAGCGTCCGGATACCACGGAGTCCCTCAATTCTTCCATGTCTAATGGCACAAATGATGCTGGTAAGTGGCCTGTGTGAATTTTCAGTAAGGAGTTACTGATTGTTGATCTGTGTATAAGCTGGGTCAGTACATGCAGGATTTTGTATAGATATATATGACAAGGTACATATGGGAAGTGGTTTATCTACTGTTTCTTTACTAATGGAAGATTGCTGGACTGTAGGATTTAAACCCTGTATTTTTTGATAGTTACATACATGCTAATTAAATACAGTCTGTTCTTGAAGGCTTAGAGGAAAACAAAAGCCATTGGTCTTTCAGATCTCTTCGATCCTCCCGACGATCGAGAAGATGATGGGGAAGGAGAATCAGTAGAGGAGCATAAAAGTGTTATCATGCATCTCTTGTCACAAGTGAGATTAGGCATGGATCTAACCAAGGTAAGCTTGCTGGTGTTCATGGGGATGGGAGGGGGAGTAGACCCAGAATTCTGTGTGAAAGAAAGGTTATGTAATAATTTAACTGCATATTTGTTTGAAGAGCTGGTTAAGCTATAATCTCTTTAGCATGGTATTTTTGAATTGGGGTTCTTACTGGAAGGGGAAAAGTAGCTGCAGAATAAGTATATCCAGAAGCTAAAATCTGTTTGGGAAAATAGTTTGCTATGAAAGTAGCTGTTTGTTCTCTTTGCACCTAATTCTTGGAGTGCTTGTGAGGCTGGCATAAGGGGAATGCTGAAGTGTTACTCCTGTCTTTAGCTTCCTAAAACAAAGATCTACAAGATCCCAGGGTGTGGTGACATTCAATAAAACATAAAATAAAAGGGGGAAGTAATCATATAGTGAAAAGCACTGCTTAGTTGGGATCTTAATGAGTGGATAAGTTGCCCCTATGTTTTGAAATGCTACACTTAGGTCTGGCAAGGAAAGGGTTGGATTCTTCCATAAATGAGATTTCTGC
>NW_008240027.1:201302-234204 GCF_000691975.1 Corvus brachyrhynchos | reverse complement strand
TCCTGCTGGTGTCTGTCTGAGGCTGAATGAACAGCATTCTGAAGGTGCTGGACTTTCCAGGCAAACTGGTTAAATTTAAGCAAGTAATTCCAGAATGAAAAAGAGCAGGAGAGATCAGTCCTATCCTTAAGTTTCCTTAAGTGGATGAATTGAACTGTCCAGCCTGGAATGAACAGTAGATAATAAGCAGATAACACTTCTCTGGGGAAACAGCCAGCAGCTCACAAGCAAACTGCTCAGGGTTTCTGGCAGTTCTGAATAGGAATTGATCCAAACTGTGTGTGCTCTGGTAATTCCTGGAATAGCTGAAAATTACTGATCTCAAGTTAGGCTGCCAGGAAGCATCATGAGCATGTACCTTGTCAGCAACAGTAATTGACAGTGGATCCCACTGAGCAGATCCACAAGAATGGACCTTTGGGAGGTAGGGAAGAGCTTAACCTTCATCTTGATAGAGACACGTAACAGGATGGGACTGCAAGTGAGTGTTTGACTGGAACTGAAAATTGACAGTGTTCACAGAGATGAAACTAAATCATCAGTGATACTGTAATTCAGAGCAGCTTTTGGTGTGCTCTGAGTGGGACTAGAACCCATGTAGGATGAGACTGTTCCTCTTGAACCTTGGGGTTTGTAGAAGATGCCAGCTGACCTGCATACGTCAGAACTCATTGGTGAGCTCGAGCTCACAATCAGCTTAGAGCACACGATGCTGTGGGGGCTCTGTTTGCTATTTACAGTGAGTACAGTTGGCTTTTGTACAGGATATTCAACTACCTTTACCTAGATGAGTTGTTTTTCTTCACTCAGGTTGTTCTTCCAACGTTTATTCTGGAAAGAAGGTCGCTGTTGGAAATGTATGCTGACTTCTTTGCACATCCGGACTTGTTTGTCAGGTATTTGACTTTGGACCAAGAGCATTCACTGATTCTCATACTGGTAATGGCCCTCATGGGCTGCCAGAATTTGGTAGTTTTGAAGAATATTGCCTGGATTTTGATTTAAACTTCAAAACCAGTCAAATCAGTCAAACTTCTAGTTGTAAAACAATCAAGCACCCATAAAACTTTCCCGTATCCAAAGTACCTGCTTATATTTCACTTGGCCTGTCCTTTTTTTCCTCTCTCTCTGTAGCATTAGTGACCAGAAGGATCCCAAGGAGAGGATGGTTCAGGTGGTTAAATGGTACCTCTCAGCTTTCCATGCAGGAAGGAAAGGGTCAGTTGCTAAAAAGCCTTACAATCCCATTCTGGGGGAGATCTTCCGATGCCATTGGGTGTTGCCTGGCACTGAAGGTGAAGATGACATGGTGAGTTTCTTGTGGTGTGGATTTTGGGGCACACAGTGCAGAGATGCAGCGCAAAGCTTTGTTAAGTCACTGACTGAAATGGATTATGCTGTGCTTAAGTAGCAAATCAACAAATTGTAGTGATTTCTTGAACTTTCCCCCTTCCTTCCTTGTTTTCTTTGGACGAAATACAAAATAATCTTGCATAACAAAATTTATTGTTTTTTAAAGAACTACTTGACATGCTGAAAATGTCCTTTTTTCCTGAACTGTTTTGTAGCACTGATTACTAACTCCTTTCTTTCCAAAGTTCTGATTATTTTGTTTTTTATTTCTTAAATCAGTGCAGCCTAGTGGGTTTTTTGTTTTTTTTTTTTTTCTTTTTTGGCACCTCATTTAGGCTTTTTGCCTTGGGAAATTGCAAATGATGATGTGGGAAGTGCTGTTGTAGCTTCATGTAGCCTCAGTGTAATACCTCTAAGTAAATGTGATTATTTAGGTATAAACCATGTGATTTTCCCATTTCATTTGCTTGCCACCAATTTGTTTGCTCAAATCTTGTTTCTGAGGTGAATGGTTTCACTGCAATTTGCTGGCATAAAGGCAGTGTTGTATTTGGGCTTCCATTGCTTCTAACCATGAATTAATTACACTTTGTGTTCTTTGCCACAGGAAATGAATATTAGTTTATGATTTTGTGGTACATGAAATCTGATCATTATTAATACGCTGATCAGACTTTTTCACAAGCAAAAAACAAAAACTATTTCTGCCACTTAAATATTATTTTGTAATTGGGTTTATACATGAGTCTTTCAGTTTAAGTGTTTTATTTGGGGACAATTAAACCAAAGGCATTTATACTTAAAAATAAGAGAGTAGAAACTCTATCGTTTAGAAAGCGTCATAGTTCCAGGACTAAGGAGTTATTCCCCATCAGCAAACAGGCAAATCCATTAAAATCACTGCAATACATTTTTAGAAGCCTTTAAAGATGGAAGCATCCAGTGTTTGCAGGCACTGTGAGTGATGGAATCCTCTCCCCTGTCACACAGGAGCCAGTCTCAGAAGGACCACTCCCCTGGGTCAGTAAAAGCAACGTCACCTTTGTGGCAGAGCAGGTCTCTCACCATCCTCCAAGTAAGTCCTGACAGTGCCTTTGCCAGCAGAGGTGGCAGCTGGAGAGGGGTGACAGTAAAATCAGCTCTTGGCTTAAACCTTGGATTTCCACTTTCTCTTCAGATTTAAAAGCTGAATATTTATGAAAGCTGAAAAATTAGAAACTGCTTTTGTGAGAAGCTAATTGCAAACTCTGTTGCCACTTAAGTGTGAGGCACCTGGGGATATTTTGCAATGAATGAACTTGGAAACAATGGTATCAATGTCTTGTGCTGCTGTTTTTAATACCTACCTCTTTCTTCAGTTTCAGCATTTTATGCAGAGTGTTTTAGCAAGAGGATACAGTTCAATGCTCACATATGGACCAAGTCCAAATTCCTAGGAATGTCTATTGGGGTCCATAACATAGGGCAAGGTATGTGTGTATAAACTGAACAGCAGAAGAGAGAAATTTAAGTTCTGCAACTAGGATTTTTCATAGAATAATTTACATAAAGTCATTGTATTAAATAGAAGGAATGGTTGAATTTTTGTTACTAGAGTTGATGTATCTGGGAATCAGAGATTCCTTCCACACACTCTGTGTGCTGAAAGCAGTTCTGGCCCAGTTTTTCCCAAAAGTACAGCCATCCCTGCCTCCTCCAGAAGCTGGGCATTCTCAGCATCCACGAAAAATAAAGCTCTTCACATTTCCTTTTCATGGCACCTTTTTTTAATGACATATTTCATGAGACCATTATTAAAAGTTTTGTAGAAGCTTTGCTTAATGTTTTTTAAATCTAATTTTCTTTTACAGGGTGTGTTACATGCCTAGATCATGATGAACACTATATTTTGACTTTTCCTAATGGCTATGGAAGGCAAGTAAATGCTCTAATTGGTATTTTCATTTTTAATGCCTTGTAATGTTTCATGCTTAGTATTTATTGGTCAAGAGCTTATAAATGTATGCATTTATACATTTCTAATTGCAGGTCTATTCTCACTGTGCCATGGATAGAGCTTGGTGGGGAGTGCAGCATTAGTTGCTCAAAGACAGGTTACAATGCTTCCATTGTCTTCCACACAAAACCATTTTATGGAGGAAAGAAGCACAGAATTACAGCTGAAATTTTGTAAGCAGCTTTCTTCATCTCACTTCTTCCTTCCTTAAATGCCAACAGTTTTAACAAGACAATCAAGAGTGTAAAATACTGAAACAGCAACCCCCAAAAGAGCTTAGCTCATGATTACCTGTCATGGGATGCCATTTAAAGCCAAATTTGTGAGAGGAAGCTGCACAGGCCTGTGTCCTACTTTATCCTGCTTGAACACATCCTCAGCTGAGTCCCAAAGGGAACTTTGCTCTCCTGAATTATCAAAAGTGTCTCCATCATTGCCTCTCCTAAAAATACAAAGGCCTTGGGATACTGTTCAGGGTGTGTCAGTTAAAGCTCTGCTGCAACCTTTACTTATTTTTATCT
Source organism: Corvus brachyrhynchos (assembly GCF_000691975.1). NCBI lineage: Eukaryota > Metazoa > Chordata > Aves > Passeriformes > Corvidae > Corvus > Corvus brachyrhynchos. The sequence continues at coordinate 230,334 of NW_008240027.1, read as the reverse complement.
GGGCTTTGGTGGATTTTGGTTAAACCCTGTGCACATGCCCAGCACAGAGAATTCAGTTGAGATTCCCATCTCATTTGGAGATGTGCTGTGATGTCAGCAAGTGGATGCTGACAAAATGAGGTTTAACTTGGTTTTAAATTGTGGCTTGACATTGACAGATGCCATTTAAAAACTGGTGTCTTGTGTTTCCCAGTAGTCTGGGAAAGAATTGGATTGTGAAACATTTTTAAGCTTAAACTCACCACCCTAAATCTGTGTGGAAGGCCTGTAACTACTTTCCTAAACTCTAAATGCAGATCCAGCCCTCAGGCAGGGTCTGTCTCACCCTGATCAGCCCTTCCTGTTAAGGTTTATGTAACTCATTCATGCCAAACTGCTCCCTTGTAAACAGAACCCTCCTCTCTTCTGTACTGGGCATGGACACTTTGAGGGCTGATACAAACCAGACTGTGCAGCAACTAGGATGAAGTTTTGATCCTTTAGGATTTTTCAATTGCTGTAATACAGCTGAGAAATGACTGTTTGCTTCTCTTTAGTTCTCCAAATGACAAGAAACCCTTCTGCTCCATTGAAGGAGAATGGAATGGGGTCATGTATGCAAAGTACTCCACAGGGGTAACACAGCTTTCTTTCTTTTTTCTCTTTTCATCAGAAATAGAAGATTGTACTTAAAAAGGGGGTTTGGGGTGGTTTTGTGGGTTTGGTTTTTTCTTTTAAACAAACATTAATAGTTGGAACCTCCTATGAGGCTGCCCAAAAGAATGCTGGGCAGTCTCCAAATGAACTGGGGATAAAAGTCCTGAAGTTACTTTGTTTATTTATTCTTAAGGAAGCTTGATTTTTATACAAGAACACAGAATCTAAAGAATTACTATTTTTCACGTATTTCCTGCTAACCAGTGTACTAGAGTGTGAGGGTGTATAAATTTAAGGTCTAACTGAAGAACTGAATAGGTTTATTTTTTTTCCATCTCCCACTCCAGGAGAATGCTGTCTTTATAGATACCAAGAAAATGCCTACAATTAAGAAGAAGGTAAGGAAATTGGAGGACCAAGACGACTTTGAGTCTCGCTGGTAAGAACTTCAGTTAACTGGGAGCATTAAGATTTTGTTTTAGTTAGACTCCAGTTTGCAGTACAGGGACCAAGGGTGCACTGATCCAGGCACTGCATGCTCTGCTCTCCCTGAGCCCAGGTACAGGCAGGCTGGGGATTTAAGAAGGAAGAGGAGACCTGGAGTTCTCAGTCACATCCTAATTGGGATCAAATGTTCAGGGAGGTCTGGAGAGCTCCACCACAGCCTCCTCCCTCCTGCCATGACAGCACAGTTGTGGTTCAAATATCCTGGGGGCTTTCCTGCCTTTTCTCTAACATGAGATCTACCTTTAGTCACTGCTATGTCTCTAACTTGTAGCACTCTGCTCCCATAAAAGTCTCCATTGCCCTTTCTCTTTCAAGCTTGTGGAAGGATGTAACCTACAACCTGAAGATCAGAGACATCGACGCAGCCACGGCTGCAAAGCACGCGCTTGAGGAGCGCCAGAGAGCCGAGGCCAGGGCCAGGAAGGAGAACGAGACCCCGTGGGAAACAAGGGTGAGCTTTATTCCAACAGGGCAAATTTCAGCCTGCAGCCTTTGTGCCTTTCTGGCTGAGTCAGAAAAAACTTACAGCTGCCTGTTCCGTTGCAGTTATTCCATGAGGATGGGGAGTGCTGGGTGTACGATGAGCCGCTGCTGAAGCGCCTCGCTGCCAGCAAGCACTGAGGGGTCCTGAGGCCAGCGAGCGCTGGAGCCTGAGCAGAGCTGCCAGCGGAGCCCAGGCAGCCCCCAGCGCTCACCGACGCCCACGGCCCAGCCCCACCCCTCCAGCTGCAGTGGTTCCTATCTCAGGGATACTGGACTTACTGAGACAGACAAGCAATTCACGAGAGGCTGAGCAGCTCGGGGCAGGGACTGGCTGGGGTGGCAGTGCCCAGGCCCTGCTCCTGCTGCCTCTGGAGCAGGGAGAGGCTGGGCTCTGGAGCACAGACACTGGATAACCACTGTGAAGGCCACGGAGGTGGGAGCAGTTGCATAATATTCCTGGGTCCTACATATTTAAAAAGCAAGAAACAAAATGCAAGATGTCATTTAAATCTCGCTGATGTCTGCAGTGTGTAAATATGAGGATTCCTCTGATGGGACAATTTGTTAGAAAAAGCTACATAAATGTTATCTTCCACCTGTATGATAATCAAATCTTTTGGCATTTCAGTGTCTTGCCCAAAATAACTTTGTTATTTTGAGATTGAAATGTAACCATAGATAATTCTACCCAGTGCATCTTAAAGCTTCATAAAATAGATTTTTCAAACTTCTCTTATGGACTTTTTATTTATTTCATAATAAACCTTTGCAGCAAGACTGTTTTTCAGTGAGTCATGATAAATCGATTTATGTGAAATTTATGAGCATTATTTATTTTTCCACTGGAATAATCCTTGCAGCTAAATCTACTTCTTAAAAGTAGTTAATGAACTAGCAAAATGAGCATTTGCAGCATCCACAGAACTTTTCTGGATTCTGCATCCAGCCTGGCCTGCACTTCAGGAACCTCTGCATTGTGTGCTTTTGCTACAGTTAATAATGATTAAGTAGCTCGATGTAGCAATCAAACTACTTTTCTCTCCACAGTTGTCTAGCTTTTCTTTGATTTCATCTTAATTTTGTCTACGTTGCACATACAGAAAAACTAAAAAAGCAGTGTGAGATGGAAGCTTTGGGCTTTTTCTCCCCCTCCCACCCACTGTCACTGCTCCAGGAGGGCTGCAGATCCTTTCCTGAGGAGCTGTCGCTGCTGTTGAGCCACTGCTGCAGCACTGCAGGGATGGTACAAACCAGTCTGAACACAAAGGCAGAGCCCACAGCTTCAGCCGGCTGGAGAGGAGAATGTGGCACCACTGGGGAAGTCAGGGCTGTGTCTCTTCTTAATGAACTTCAGAAGGTGATGGGAGGTTGGCTGGTAACTTGAGGAAAGCTTCCTCAGTGTCTGAATGGGCATCTTCATCCCAGCTACCACTACAGCTCTGGTTTAATAAAAACAGGTTTGTAATGTTGATGTTGCAGAAAGCACCTGTATTACACAGCAGGGCAGGGCAAGGTATCAGTTTTATTTTAATATTTTATGGTAAGGGAGAACATTCAGAGTTGATGTGTAGGCTTTGATGTCCTTGATGGAGGTAATGTCACTCATCAAAGAAGAGGGGGGCAATAAAACAAGCTGAGGTATTTCACCAGATGAAGAGTTCTGTCCTGAGACAGCTGTAACCTCTGAGTCCCCTTCGTGTTTTCCATATCCAATCACCTGGAAAAAGGGTACCAGAAGAGAAATTGGGATCTCATTCAGTGTTTCTCTGCCCTGCCAATTAACTTGAGATACTGAAATGCAATTCAAACAACACTACTTATAAATGTAGAAAATGTGGATAACCACAGTAAAATTTACATCACAGCTCTCCTCTGATTAATCAAAGTTGGCAACAGGGCTGACAGACACTCACATGTACACTGAGCACTTTCCTCTGGTTGCTTCTGTGAGCTTGGAACCAGTTGACCAGGTCTGCTTGTGTAATAGACTTGAGAGCTTCGATCTGAAACCCACAGGAAGGAGGTTTTAGCAGCACAGTGGTGCTTCAAGTCATTTTAAACATAAAAATGTTTTCTCTACAACCTCTCCCCCATTGCATAAAAGAACCTTTTTAAAATAACACATCATTTTAGAGCCAGTGTGGCACTAGTTGCATAAACCCCGTTTATGCATTTGAAACTGCTGCAAACCCAGCATGGTTTTGTGTCTGTCCCAGAGTTGCAGGACACCCACCTCCCGGGCCAGCCTGTCAAACAGGTACTGCTGGGTCACCACTTCATTCCAGTTCCTGTCCACTTCTTCTCCAAGGTGGGAGTCTTCACATTCTTTCAGTTTTATCAAAGCTGTTACCTACATGGGAAAAAGATAATTAGTGTCAAAGGGTTTTAAACTACCTTAATTTACCATCCCATTCACTGCAGTTGAAAGAAAAGCCAAATTACATTAACAATTTTGAACTTAACTGCAAATGGGCAGAGAATGGAGGTTTAGAGAACAACAGCAGAACAGAGCAAGAGGCGGGATTTAAAGCGAGGCCTTTGTCCAGAAAATCACCAGATAGCAGTAACTGAATGCACAGTTCAAAGAAGAGCTTTTCAAGGTGAAGTTTTACCTGGGTGCTAAAAGCCTCTTCACTTAAATCCTTGATTTTCTCTTCAAAGCAAGAAAGAAACTCCTCTATTTTCCTGTCAACCAATTCAGAACTAAAAGAGAGACAAATAATTAAATTAGGCAGGAAAAAACAAACAAAAAAATCCCCAGAACAATATTAAGGGGTAAAGTAGCAGCCCCCAAATGATGAGGGAAGGTTTGGGACAGGCTCACTTCCCTCATCCCTTGAACAGCTCACACATCTGAGAACACCTGGTGGTCCATTTTTCCTGGTATCAGGAAATAAAGGCAGTCTCTCATTTTTAGCTGTATTTAACTAGTAGTGTTCAAACACAGCGACTTCAGGTGACCAGGCACCCGCAGGAGCCACTGCCAAGATGCTGTTGGGTACCTGCTCTGAGGCTGCAGCCCTGAGGCCTGGCACACAGTTATGGGCTATAGGATCAAGACTGAAAGAAAGTGTCATGTGATGGATCCTGAGGTTTCTGACACATTAAAACCCTCACTGATGACACAGAACTCAGTAATGGAAGTGTCCAAATGTAAATATTAGAGGCAGCAGCACTCGGTGCTAATTAAGCTTTCACTGACTCAGTGTTATTTTTCACAAGTGGCACATTTTTCAAATAAACTTTCAACTCTGGCAGGACAAATACCTGTAGTTCAAAGCCCCAGGTTTGAACAAAACCGTAACAGTGCTGTGCCTGCTGAACGTGAGCCACAAGAACAGCTAGACAGGATTTACGGGATTCAAACTCTCCTGGCAGAATAGCTTCAAGAGGGCAGGGGGATATTTTACCTATTCTTGAAATTACTTTTCACTATGCAAGTCAGGACCACTGCAGTTTTAAGAAGCCTAAGGCTATTGCCCTATTCAGGTGTTGGTTTTGAGTCAGGATGTTGTGACTGTCAGCAATGTCCCTTCTGACATCCCCTTGAATCAAAAAACCCCCTCAGTGGCCTGAAACAGGTGTGAACTCTTAACTGTGAGCAGGTGACTCCCACAGCCAAGGCTGGGAGTAGTGAAGAACTTTCCCCACAGAGCACTTACTTGTATTTAGTTGCCTGGGTTGCCACTGTGACTGAGAAGCCAAGAATCCCAGAAGTGTTCCTGCAGGTGGGGTACACGTGGTAGCTTAAAGAAAAAATGATGAAACAGTAAAGTCATTCCACAAGCACAATGAACTTTTCATTTACAGGACATGCTGCAAGTTAAAATAGTGTTGGTACTTTAGACAGAAAAATCTGAGATTTAAATTTGCAATAGTCCTATTTCCTTTATTTTCTGCATTGCTGCATTTCAGTGTTTTCTCAGCTTTAGGAAATCCTTTTAAACTTGGGAGAGTATTTGTGTTCCTGCAAACTAATCCAAGCAGAGTGAGAGACCCAGAGCTGTGAAAAGCCTGCTCCAGTTTCCTGAGGTAGCAGGGTGCCTCCGAGGGAGGCTGCTCAGCACCACAGAGCTGCTGTGAAAACAGCCCTGGGGAAGGGGGACCAAGTGTGGAAGTGGAAGGAACAACTTTATGCTGAATAATTCCAAGTTAACACACTGGTAATAGATGCAATTCTTACAGAAATCAAAAGCAACTTGGCTTGCAGCTTGTATTGATGGGTGCTTTTGGTTTTGAGGTGTGCATGTTGCGGGTTCCATTACCGTAATTCAGGAATAAACCAGGAAGGATTTCCAGAGTAAAAACAATGGAGAACAGCAAAAACAGGAGTGCAGGAGCAGGTGCAGGAGAATTCCTCCCCTGTGAACTCACCCGAGGGTCTGCTTGGTCCGCAGGAAGTCAAAGCAAGGCTCCTCCATGTGCATCTGAAACAGCACAAAGTTACAGCAGAAGTGATGCTGCCCTGCAGCCCCCCGTGGGCTCCACACAGAACATGGGGACACTGAAGTGCCCCTGGCCAGCCACAACCTCTGCATTAAGAGGGCTCAGTCCTGTGGGGCAGGAGCTACAAGAACACTCTCCTGTACTGTCCATCACTGCAGCATTTGGGGACCCCCACCCAAACACTTCAGCCAAGGGCAGCAATAGGAACACGCTGTCCCCTGGGGGCTCCAAGCACTGTTTCAGGGAAGACACTGCTGAGTGAGGAGGCACAAACACAAACTTACCACGAGCAGCTCCATCAGGGTGTATTCCCTCAGGTTCCTGGCACCTGACTAGAAAGAGAATGAAGAATTTAGGGTGGGTTTAATGTGATCGTTCAGGCCAAGGTGGCTTGTGGCACACACTGCAGCACTGAGGGACAATTCACAGCAGGGACAGATGTGAAGTTCTGGTTTTCCCTGAGGGGACAGGCCCAGCCCCGCCCCCAAGATCAGAGTTGGGGACACCAGGAAGTCACCACAGCACTAACTCAGCTCCCAGCACCAGCCCAGGAAGGGAAGGTGCTGGTTTCAGGGATGCCCCCAGAGGGAAACCCACTTGGGTTTAGCCTTGGGGCACAGGGCCTGTACTCACATGAGGTGTCTGTGCCCCCTCTGTGACATCCCTGTCCAGAGCCTGCTCTCAAGGGCATGGGCAGGTGCCAGAGGGAAGAGGCCAGCACACCCCCAGCACACATTACCTGGTAATAGACTGTCACCTCGGAGTTGGCATCGCCCTTGTTGAGAGTTTTCACCTTACAGAGCAGGTGGGTATTTGGCAAATCCACCACCCGGAACTGCACAGGGCAGGGATGGGCCAGGGGAGCGAACTGGAGCTTTCTGGAAGAGCACAAACAGCACAACATCAAACACCTGCTCACATCTTGGCCAAAACCAGAGCAACACCCTGACATTTACACACTTGGTCTGATGTTATTTTCCCCTTCCCCAAGCCAGGACTACTTCTGCTGAAACTGCCACCATCAACAGCCACCTCCTGCAAGTACCAGAGAGGAAAATGGGATTTCTGCATCACTCCCACTCTGACTCCCTCCTCCAGAAAAGAATCTTATCTTGATTATAGTTTCCATATAATAAGCAATTAAAGAGTCAAGATACTCACTGAACAACATAATTCAGGAAATCCTTTGCTTCCTAGGGAAGAAAGCAAAGACATCAGTTTTATTTACAAGAGGATTATTACCCCAATTCCCAACCACACACCCTAGAGCAGCACTTGAGAGAGTGAGCCCCAAGCAAGGAACAGCAGAGCTGCCACCTACATCCCTGCTCCCTCACGTTGTCCCCAGTCCCTCAAGCCTCCTCTGCACCACACTGCAGAGAGTGTCTCCACACTGCTTTCTGCACTGTAATGTCTCCAGAAGGAGAAGGCACGAGCCAAAGAAATAGCACCAGTTGTCCTTACAAGCCTTCAGTGAATACTCCACGTGTTTGACACTCAATGAGGTTTAACCAAACCATGCAGGCAATCAAATTCCAAGGATAAATGTGCTCTGAGGGAAACCTCCTCCTGTGGCACCACTGTGGGAATTTCTCCATATCAAATATATCAATACATCACACAATATAAAAATGGTGGCAACAGGAGAAACAGGTTACAGGCATCTACTGCATTTTTTCTGCATTTTTCCCTCTCTGCAGTTTAAATTCAAATTCCTGGAAACTTCTGCTCAAACTGGCAACTCTGGACTGCCATTGGCTTGTCCACAGAGGCACTCCTGAGGTGTTAGGGGTGAAGCTGCCCAGTGCCACGAGACTCCAGACTGCCAGAACAGAGGCAGCATCAGCTGGCAGCCAAGTTCAATGTGCTAAAGCCCATTTTAAGCCCATTTTAAGCCCATTTTAAGCACTCCAGCTGCCAAGGCTGTACTCACCCTGCTGGTGAAGTTCCCTTGCACGAGACCCTCCACGAAGAGCTGGGACTTGAAGGCCGTGACGAAGGCGGAGAGGGCCTCGATGGAGAGCCCCTTCATCAGCGTCTGGTACTTGTCGATCATGGACCACCGGCCGTGCTCCAGGATCAGGAGCCGCACATCCCTGCAGTGCCACCAGGGCAACAAACCCACAGCACATCAGGAGCTGCTGGATGCCAGAGATGCCATTCCTGACTGCAGACAGGGAGAGGGTCCCCAGGCGCCCGTGGCTGACTGTGCCCTCCCTCAGCAGCCGCTGCTGGCTCTAGGTCACTGCTGGACAGCAGCTCCCTGGGTGTCCGGTCTGGCCACGTGTCTGACCTGGTGCTTGCAGGGCTGCTGGGGCTCCCTAAGCTATGAGCAAAGCCTGGAACAAGCCCTGTGAGCACAGAGCAGGGATCCCTGAGCTCTTCAGCTCGGCCTCAGCACCTGCTGCCCAGCCACTGCTGCCCTCCCCCAGAACTCACTTGGCCAGAGTCTCGGGTTTAATGAGGATGTTGTAGTATGTTTTCTTCAGCTGCTCTGTTATCATTTCAAAAACTGCTGGAGTAAAGCTGAAGTCAGACAAGTAATCGATGATGAGCTGAAATAGAAGCTGTAAAGAGAATGGTTTTAAACTGGGTTTTTTGTCGGTTTAAGAACCAATTTCAATTTAATGCTATACAATAATGTAAAATCATCATTACTGAGACATGCAGCATTACTAAAGCACACTCCTCCATTCTGCCAGATGTTCTTCGCTAAACAATTCTATCCCAAATGACAGTTTCAGAAGGGCAGAGTTTTTACACAGTGAATAAGCTCAATATCCCAGATCAATAGGAGTTTCCACATTCTATTGAAACAAATCTAGCCTGGAACTCCCAACATTTCTGTATTCAATATTCCATTTTTTCCTTTTATAGCTGGCCAGCACAATGACATTGCAACAGACACATCATTCAGGATTGAAAAAGAGAATGTTCAGACCCTGCTGTTTGCATACTTGGCTTTTTCTGTTAAAACTCCTGTTAATAAGTCTGACAGATGATTAATGGTCTTAAAGCTCCAGCCAAGCTCTTGCAATGGAAGTTGATGATTGTCTCCTCTTCAATCACTGTCCTCTCTGTGCCTGCCATGTCTTACATGGCCAGCATTTAGGGAATGGGAACAGGGATCCCCCAGTCCTCTCAGCAAGCCAACAGAAAATCTGCACCCAAAATGAGCATGTTCAGAAGCTGGATCTCCAAAGCCAAATTGAAAACAAATTCTGTTTTCAGACATCGCGCAAATAGGCACAACTTAGAGACAGAAAGGCTCCAATCCTCTTTATGGCCATGGAGACACAAAGCTCTTTTTATAGGAAAAGCTGTTAAAATCTTAATGGAGATACAGTTATTACTTAAAAAACGACTTAAGCCAGCCTGAAGTCAATAATTTGAGCTTGTGTAAGTGCACACAACTCCATCTTTATACATGTAAGCACAAGAAAAAGCAGCACATTTGCTGCATTACCCTGTCAGAGATAAATTTTTCATTTAAAAGACCTCATCCAACCATTCAATGCTCCAGAAAAGCACACACCCTGCAAAGCTGCAGGCATAAAAACAGTGAGGAGATGAGCAGAGCTTACAGGTAGTTTGTGATTGAATCCTTTCACTCGGATGATTAGGCCGTACTCTCCAGCCACCAGCTTGTACTCCAGCTGAGCCACGTCTGCTTCATAAGCTGGTTCCCCCAGGTTGTGGGAAAGGATGTTTACAAATGTATCAAACAAAACTATGCTGCAGGGGGAAAAGGGCAGAGGGTTAAAAAGAAAGAAAAACAGGATGGACTAAAGAGGAAAGTCAAGCCCGATGTGTTTGATGGTACATGCAGGGAGCTCTCCAACAGAAATGCAATTTGTGTAAAATGAGATTCAAAAAGAAACTTTCAAAAAAACCCACAAATACACAATGCAAGTTTCCCTTTGTCCAGAAAGCACACAACACTACTTAAAAATTATCTGGACATTCAACTGTTCCTTGCAATGTGAAAGATAACAGCCTCACAAGATTTAAGATTTCTTCAAGGTAAGAATGCACGTTTTAACAAGACAATGCTCAAAACATGGGGAAAAAAATCACAGAAAATGAAATTATTTTACTTTGTGTAAAGGATTGGGGGACAGATAGACTCAGTTATACTCAGTACTTGAGTAATGAGATGATTATTTATCTACCAAGGTAATAAAATAATAATAAGCTAGAGCAAAGCAGGCTATGCAACCTGGAAACTGCAGTCCCTGCTTTCAGCTTTCTGTTATTGCCTGGATTCCAGTTCAAAGTTTAAACTAAGACACGTCATGAAAATAGACTTACAAAGGCTTTCCCAACACAGGATTTGTGCAGGTCTTGGCAGGTTTATGAACAAAGCACTGTGGAACCGGTTACAAGTGGCAATGCCAGCCTAAGGCAAGCCAAGTGCAGCACACCCAGAGCTCTGCCCGACCCACAGTCTGTTTCCCAGTGCTGCAGCCACCTCTGCTCCTGCAGGCTCCCAGGATCCTGGGACATGCTCAGGACATGACTCTGGACTGTTCTTTTCAGGACCAGCTCCTTCTCTGAGCACTGCTGCTGTCACATTATCTTTTCCCAAACTTGCTCTGGGGAATAACACCCCATGGAAGTCCTTACACATCCACTGGCTACAGGCAAGACCTGCTGCAGAACCACCCTCACCAAACTGCAGATAAAACAAGGAAGGTGGAAGGACATGAGAAAAGGACACCTTATTCTATTCCTCCTTAAAATTAAAGTCTCTCGCTGGTTTTTCACTAGGTATGGTAATTTAGTTACTCTGCAAGGTAAGCATAAATAATATAATCCTCACTTCTCTGCAGACTGCTGTATCAATGGAGAGATCAGATGGAATCGAACATAACCTGGTGAGGAAAAGGAAATTTAAATGAGTAATTGTATAGAAAGTGACAACTTTCTGAAGTCAAATATATTTCCATCAAGTTGCTCTTTGACCACAGTTTGAGTTTAATGAAAATTGTCATTCATCTGTAACATTTTTTTTCTTATTTTAACTCAAGCATCTTCTCCTTCTTACTCCAAAAATCTTCCCTTTGAAGTACCAAATATCAGAAAACAAAGCTGTGCTTTGCAGAATACTCAAATGGCATAACCATTTTCTATAAACAGAAAAAGAAAACTCCACCAAACATCTGTTTAAGAGACACTAAAAATGTGACATTCTACTTAAAAGCAGCAATATACTTTACATCCTTGTCTCAGATCCAGGCTGTATTTTTCTGTAGAAGAGACTATGTCCCTTCTAATTAATGTGCTCCTTCCTTCTCAAGCCCTTCTCTCAGCAGCATATTCTGTCTGCCCAATCCTGTCCCCACACAGACTGTTCAGAAGTCAGTAAATTTCAATGATTCCTCTTTTCAACCTGAGGTATCAGCAGGGTGCCTTTGTTGCCTTGGTTCACCTGCTTCTCTTTTATTGTAGCTAATAAACATATCAAAAGGACCATGGAAGAGCTGGCAGCAGGCACTTGGTTTAAATGGTGAACATTACCACGGGGTTATCTGCCTTCAAATAAATTCCAGCTGGTAAAAACAGGATCTTACTATTCAGAAAGCCCTCAGGCATTTACCTTTTGGGATTTTGAATTTATCATCCTTCCTGTACCAGAGGCAGCCTTGTTGTGTGCTGAGTGTTTTGACTGGATATTCTGTCTCAGGGCAGTCAGCAACTTTCAAAGCAAAGTCGGTGGCTAATAAAGAGAAAAACCACACCAAAACCACGTTAGTGTGTTTCACAGATACAATCAGGCTAAATTCATCTAAGTCTTCAAAAGCATCAAAAAATACATTTTTCCCCTCCAGTTTCCTAAATTATTTGTACTTTCCTGGACCCAAAGAACATCTCTTTTTCACTTCCACACCAGAACAGTGGCTCAGAAGCAGAGCAGAAGTGGTGGCACCACATTCCATCCAGGACACAAGTCCTGGCTTTCATTTCACTTGGTTTTGGCAACAAAGGGAGATGATATTTAGATGCTTTCAGAAACAGGAGGATTAAACAAATAAAATTCTCCTCTAAGGTGTCTGGAGCTCTGTGTTAACTCTCACTGACTGTGAGGCCTGCTCTATTATGGCTGTATCATCTGCAAGTTTATATGCCCTCAAATAACTCAGTTCTTAAGCTTATAAATAGAACAATAGTAAATAAAACCCACCTGAATAGAGTGCTCATGTCCTTTTAATTTGCAAAAACAGGTTGATACCAGTTCAGGTTGTTTCTAAACCACAGCAGATTCTCTAATAAATCACTGGGGAAGATTTCACTCATGCCCAGGTGCCTTACCTATGTATTTGTTTTCTTCTGGAAGGTGTAAATCCTGATTTAACTCAAAGTCACTGTCCCATAAATCACTCCAGTACCTGTCAATATCTGTTAAAAACCATGAAATGCATTAGTTCAACAGGAAGGTAAGGCCATCCTATTTCCAGATACTTTCCCTAATCTCCAGAAAGATTTGCAAAATCACAGGAGTTTCTTAAGATCACCCCATTCATCAGGACTCTTTCTAAAACCCTTCCCACAAAATCTTCTGGAGCCAAACTGAAGCAGTCCTATTAAAAAGCAAATCAAGTCTGCCTTAGTAACCCAGCTCGCCCAACACCCTGTGCCCTATTGTTGGTGTTCTTTCCCCTGAATGGCAGCCAAGTGGAGCTTACTGGGACCTCTGCCTCCCAAAATAACTGCAGGAGTGGGAATCAACTGGCACCAAACAAAGAGCAGTTATTGGGTGGCACAGAGACTAACAGTGAGCTCAAAGCACTGAGGATTCATTTCCCTGCTTCCATGCACTTATATTTTGTGTTGTTATCCTTTCACTACCTCTAATGCATGGATCAGACATTCTCAGCTCCTGCTGCTGTTTTACCTTCCACGCTGTACTGAGTCCCAAACCACTTCTCTTTGAGGTGACACTGGCCTTCGTTGGCAGCAGACAGCAAAACCAGGTTGGCTCTCTGAGGGCTCAGCTGGTTCAGGGCATCAGCAATGATCTGCAAGTTACAGACAATTATTTCAGCTCAAATGCAGCTCTGACTGCCTGACCCAGCAAAGACTTCTCAATGGGAATGTAGGAAGAACACGCTTACAAAACAGATTTGCTTTCTGAATACAAAAAATGTTTCAATTAATACAAAACCTGTGCCTGCATTAAGCTTAATTACAAATGCCTATACCCATGCCTGTATTACACAGTATGCACATGTTTTCCTTACATCAAAACACATAATCAGAGTTCAAAGAATATTTACCTCAGGCTTGTATTCAAACAAGAGCTGGTCTCCTGTCAGAAAATCCTCCTTCTGAAACAACTGCATGTTCTCACAAAGGTTTTCCACATAGTCAACTGGATCTGTCTGCAGGCAAAGAAATAAAGCTATTTGTCACATAATTAGAAACCCAAGATACCCATTTTCTGTTCTTAGAAGAGCTTGACTAGTCAGGTATGTTGAGCATGAGCTGGATGCTGTGCTTGTTACAGCATTTAGTTTCAGTTACTAAATTAAATATATTTCATAACCATATCCAATGTTAAGTCTCCTCTGAGAATCCTGAAATTTCACACACATCATCTTTGTAGAAGAAACCTCGATTATACAGTTTACAGTCATGGAATCTACTAAGTTAAAGAGCCAGCAGAATGCACTCCTTGCCTCCAGGGAACACAAGCAGAGTCCTGCAACAATTCAAGATTTAAAGTGACCTGGAGAGTAAAAGGCAAGGAACTGCTGCTGCTGCTGCTGCACGAGTACCTCTGGCTCTGCTCCTTTCCCAAGTTCCCTGCCATGATGGGGAGGGGGAGGAGGTGGAGGTTCTCCTGCTTGGACATGAAATACACATTGCCTTTTAGCAGGGTAAGGCTGCCTAGAGGACCAGGCTGCTCAGATTCTTGCTGGGTGCTTTTGGGGTTTTTGCACCAGCCAGCATCACACTGTAAAGATTCTGGGTCAGAGAGAAAAACACACCTGAGAAGAGCTGACTTTGACACATCTGTCTCTTCTAAGTGTAGTGGGAAACATGCCCAAGGATTTCTTAAGACACCATACACCTGAGGAAACATTAAACCTCTTCTGGGCATCCCCTAACCACTTATCCCAAGCCCTGCCTCTGAGACCATCATTCCTCAGCACAGCTCTATCCACCAAGCACAAAACTGGGGTGCCATGACTAAGTCATTCTTCTGCCCCTGGGATTCACAACCCTGTCACAAGAGCACACACAGATCTATGTTCCTGCTGTATGTTGTATTTGTATGGATGGATTTGTTTTCCGAAAAGGAAATTTCAGTACCATTCAAAGAAAAAAACAAGTTATCTAATAAGAAACAGAACATAGCTACAGGTAGTAGGAGTAAGAGAGCCAAAACTGAAAAATATCCTACCTAGCAGGTAAGGAATGAAAAATCAACATTTAATTCTGTTAGGGAAATAGTCTCAATATTTCTCTGCCCAGAATACATCTTCTTTCAGCAAAACACAGCTTCATTAAGGTGCACAATGTATTTCTTCTCAAATAGAACACTGAAAATGTGTTTCAAAATGGGAAGGTAATATTTTTCATGGTTTATCTATGTCAAATCAGTGGATAAATACCTGTTCCTGGTAGTGAAATTCATTAGCTTCAATCTTTTGTATTTCTTCCCATATTCTGCAAAAGAGAAAGAAGACAATAAAAGTGAATTTTCTCCATTATTCCACAACATTTACCAAGAATCTTAAACAAGGAGCCTTCTAGGAAAGGCATCAATGGTGAGATCAGTGATTCATTCAGGTACAAGACACAGAAGCCACTATTAAATGCACTTCTCAAAATGGCATTTCTTGGAACTGGCAGAAAGTTCTTCTATTTTTCAAAGACAAAGAGAGTTAACTACAAAGAGTCAGAATCTGATACCAAATTAACATAAAGGTTAACACCAAAACACCGCAGTCCTGACTTCCACAGACCTGGCTCAATAAACTCATTTAAAATGAACACAAAACTGCACCTGACATCTACACTAGTTCAGCTTACTAAACTGAGGGAATCAGATCACTGTAAGTCAAACTAAAAGCACCAAGAAACAAGCATAAACATTTAGAAAGCTAAATAAACATAAACACAGACAAGCTTTACTACTGACTCCCTGTTTATGCTCTAGTAACTCCACAAAGGGTGCAAACACTACAAATAACAGGATAATGGAAAAGGACACCACCACAAATATCTGCTGGAGTGGCAAACACTTGCCTTTGATCTGGCCCCCTCTTCTGCAGCATCTTCACGTACTGAAATACAACGTGGGCCACCTGCAGACAGAAATGAAGATTTAGCAGGAAAAACAACCTGCAGGAAACCATACCTCGTAGAAGTGCTTGTAACCTTCATCAGTCAAAGTCACAGAAATGCTGAAGATGGAGTAAGTGGAGTTCTGTTCAAATCCTGTCTCTCCATTTCCTCCATATAATGCAAGGGCCCAAAACCTATGGAAGAGTTACTTATTAATTAATAATTTCAGCTTTGTTTGAGCTTAGTTACAAGCAGCATATCACAGCTATATTTCAGTGGCTTTCAATCCATTGACAGTTTACACAAAGCTTTTCTAGCTTAAGGATGTGACCTCAGGATACAGACTTTAAGAAAAACAGTGAAAAAGCTAAGTTATCTTTTGGAGATCTCAAAGATCAGTCACAGATACTGCTGATCCATGAATCACAGACACAAAACCCATTTATTTCTTACTTGGTTTTATCATCAGCTTACAGAATATCACTACAAAACACTGATACAAAAAGGCAGGCTTGGCCTCCTTTTATAGAAAATATAAATACACAAAATAGACTTTATCTGTATTTGAATGAGATCAAAGCATTTAATAACTTTGCTTAAAAACCACATACTTTTTCCTAAGGAAAGAAAGAACACTGCCTTTGCCTTCATGTCCCACCAGCCAGGAAATATAATGAAGAGGCTTCACCCTAAGAGAAAGTTTGAAGGAGATTAGATGCCAGGAGGCAACACATTTCACAGAAAGGCCTCAAATCACTGGGCTAATGACTAAAATATGCACTGTCTCTTTCTTCAGGGCAAGTTTTTCATTTTCAGGCAGAATTAAGATAATAAGCTAAAAATGTGGGAGTTCAGGACATAATGACTGATCTGAGTCAGTGAGGAAAGGGAACTGTATCTGTATCAGTTTAATTCATTTTTTAAATGCCCCCCCTAGCTGAACCAAAGTAATCTGTTAGGAAAATAAATGAGATTCTTTTGGTTTGTTGTGGAAGTCAATAAATAATTCTCAGCATAAACATGGTAGAAGTAAAATGCAGCACAGTGTACCTGTAATACTGTTCTTGTGGGGGAAGTGCCCAAGTGATGGTCAGTGAATGAACTTTCCTGATTGGAACAACTGGACACAAATAAATGGATTAATTATAAATACACACAATCAGACAGAGATAAATTTCACATAATGCAGAAAGAATAGTTAAAAGCTATTCAAAACCACACACAACTACTTTACAAAGTATCTGGATCACCCAGAGAAAATTTCTTTCCATATTCAAGTATTCAAAACATTTGAATCTATTTCACTTACCTCTGTAAAGCTTGTGAAATTCTGGTGTGTCGAAAGGCTGAGTCAGATGGTCAAAGCTGGGTTTGGGTAAACCACTTGAAAGCAAAATGGAAGTGTGATGTTACTGGCAGGGGTTCAAGGCTACACTGAGATATTCAAAGCCATAAGGAGCACAGCTCTGCAGGACACCAGGGAGCCTGAAAACGGCCCTTTCCCAAAGGTGCAGCCCAGCATCCCCCCAGCCCTAGGGAGGTACCCTGGGAGGCAGCTTGGCACTCTGCCCACACAACTGAGCAATTAACCAACATATAGATACCACACCAACATCTCCCCTTCCTTCTGTACAGGGCAGTAACAGCACAGAACTTGCTTTTGTACAGCCAAGTACAGTAAACAACCTCCTGAATTCACCTGGACTCAAGGAATCCTGATGGATTGTCTTGTGAGGCAGGAGGGATGAGGAGGGGGGTGGCCAGGACAGACAAATGTGTCTCTGAATGGCATTAGCCTCACAAGAGCATTTCCAAGAACCACAGAAACAAACATCTTGCAAAAAGGAAATAAAACACTTTTCAAGTTAGCAAAGCTTTTGCAGAACCCCCTTTCTAGAGAGCATACTGGAGGGAGCCATTAAAAAAAGATTTATTTCTAACCGACTGCAACCCTAAGGATGACAGTTAAATACTAGATATGGTGTTAATTAATTTGCTTCTAATTACTTTTGACACAAAGCAAAGATAAGCAATGTGAAATGATAATCTAGGTTTGAATGACTTATCATAAAATCAAGGCATCAGCACATATTAAGCAAACACTGCTTTAAGTTAGCACCACACAGCTCACAGCCTAAATAATTGTTAAGCAGAAACAAACTCTTCCTGGAACAATTGAGGCTGGCCTTTAATTTAAAAAGTTGCCTTTTTTTTTTTCCAGATAAGAATGTTAATTAACAAATGGTAATTTCCTTTGTTTCTCCAGTAAGGGGTTTTTTTTAAATGTCATTTTAAGACCAGATAATTGTATCATCAGCAATGTCTTTATGCATCAAAAGAATCTTACTTATTTGGGATCTCAGAGAAGATTTCTGTCACCCACTTTTCCAACGTATCCAGTGTTTCTAAAAGAGAGAAGAAAGACAGAAATGCAATTTCCAGAAGATTTAAGACAAACTATCTCACCAGTTCAGTTATTTCAAAGAGGCTGCAAGTCAGTGTATTTGAAAATTGTAAAGTTCTAAATTATAAACTTCAAAGCTGTTGGTTTGAGCCAATTCTTAACATTTGCCAAGCTGTACCCATGGTCACAGCTCTGGGTTTGTATAGTGCTCAAATCCCAGGCTGACACAACCGGGATTTAAAGTTCAGTAGTGTCTGGAGTGACTGTGAGAAGGAATTACTGTCTCAGGGATCTACAAAATCACCAGTACTTGCAACTCATTCCATGACTCTCCAGATTATACACAGATGTTTTACCCCTCAAATGCAGTCCTGCAGTGCTAAAGATTTCTTCTCTCCATCCTGTTTTCTAAGGGATATGAGTCAAGAACCAGAAGTTTAATGGTTTTTAGAATAAAAACTTGAAAACTGCTTGTTTAAGCAAGCATTCTGAATTGCCAAAGTGATGCTGCACATGTAAAGAATAGCAATAAAAAAGGCTGGATGGGGTCGGGGGAGGATTCACTGTTGGCTTTGTTTTAACAGAGAAGGAAATACAAAGCTGACCTGGCTGGTTATCAGTTACCACCATTTTCTTCCCAACCACCACAGTAAATATTACAATCCATCACTGGCTTAATGACTGTTCAAGAGGCATTCAGCACCCTAAGTACTTTTATCTAGACCAAAATTAAAACCAAAGGAAAAGAAAATAAATACTGCCTCTATTATTACCATCTCCCCATTTTAGACATAGGAATTGCAATCAGTTTTAGCATTCGACAAAACCCTTCCCTAAATACAAACCTAACTCGAATAACTTCTAAGAAATGTGTTTCTTCTATTCTCAGCAGAAACAACCCATATGTCTGCAGCTCTCTGCTGAAATAAAACTCAAATCCATTTGCATAGAATTTTTCAAGCTATGGGGATAAAGGACCTCTACTCCCCCTAGACAAACAAGACAACTGGGAGGGTCAGTCTCCATCTCCCCATCACTTGCTGTGCAGTTTCACTCTTGATGACAGAGAAATCAGCAGCATTAATTCGAGTGGTCTGTCTCTTCATTGCTACAAGATTATTTCTGAAATGTTATCTTTGAGATTTTCCCTTCTGAGTTAATGTGGGACCCATTCAACAGCTTCAGTAAAAGGTTTCTCAAGAAGTGGCAGGATGACAATAACACAGCACAATTGCTCAGGTCTTGTTTCATTTGGAAACCAGGCTAAAATCTACATATAAATACCCTCTGCAGGACTGGACAAGCCACTAGACTGGCTTGGGCTACAGATGGACTGGTTCCAAAAGCACCAACAGCAGCAATGAGGCTGTTTCTAAGGAGCAGCTCATGGTACCTTTAGACTGGACAACCAAAGTCATGTAGTGAGCAGAGTAATGGCGCTGCCAGAATTCCCTCAGCCTGGTGTAGGTGTCAATATTGTTCATTTTGGGCTCGTGTTTGAGCGTATCTGCATTACCTGCAAACATCAAAGGGGAGGCAGGGTTAGTTAATGACACAGTGCTTACAGCAAGACCACCCATACTGAGA
Source organism: Corvus brachyrhynchos (assembly GCF_000691975.1). Classification (NCBI taxonomy): domain Eukaryota; kingdom Metazoa; phylum Chordata; class Aves; order Passeriformes; family Corvidae; genus Corvus; species Corvus brachyrhynchos. Next base: position 210,977 of record NW_008240027.1, on the reverse strand, counting down.
ATCTGTTTTCCTCCCTAAGTCTAGTCATGGTAAAGCACATTAAAAACACTTAATAGAAATTTGAAGTTAAAGGAATGCTAACTGAAATTTAGTATCTTCTGATTTCTGGTTCTTATCCTAAGAACAGCCAATATTTCTATGACAAGGAAGGACAGATCTCCCACAGGCTGCACAGCTGACTATGTGTTGCCAGCTCTTCCCTCACCAATGGAACTTGCAGAACAGCAAAGGGAAAAAGAGGGGGAAATATGATGTTCAGTGTATGTCACCATAGAAATTTATGAAAATGAGTTACATTTCAAAGCTGGTAACTCTAATATCCATCACACTGCTATTTACACCCTCACCAGCACCACAAGGGGGAGGGAGCAAGGACTGGATTGTCCAAGAGATGGACAAATTCTCATTCTGTTCCACTCACATGGCTGTGAAGGTCTAAATCCTGGAAGTTCAACAGTGAATTATTTACTTTGAAAAGCCTCCTTAGACATAAACCCAGAGATAATTTGTTTTTTCCAGGAAATTCCAATAGCAAAAAAACCAAGCTTAAGCAAGACGGAGATGAATCAGAGAGCACCACCTTTGTGTTAACAGAAAGTTCCATGATTATACACCTCGGGCAAACCAGCTTTAACATCAGCAAAAAGCAGTACCAGAATGGAAAGTATCTTAAAAAGGAGACAGCTGCTTTTATTCCCAACCATTTTCCTGTAAAATGGGTAATTGCTCTAATTCTTCTGAACAAGGCTAATGGTTGCTGTGATATGATAGTTCGTATTAGTGCATCTAACCACTCAAACTTCTAGGCGGTTAAAAGTTTAAGTATCATTACCATTTTATAACAGAAATTCAGGACTTACCCCAAAAAAATTTCTTCATAGGATGTCCAGGCCTGGCAAGACTCCCAAATAACATCTCCTTTCTGTTTGCATCGGAAGGCCTTGCTAGCTGATACTCTGTTAATTTAAAGAATTTGCAGTGGCATGCATCAAAGTTTGAGGTCATGTTCCCACAAAACAAAGCACAAATCCCAGCCAAACTGAAAAGGAGACATACCACACAGATGCAGCCTGAAATTTCTTTTTATATATGATGAAGTAGTGAAATAGGATATGAAAGAGGATTTGCTAGCAGTAAAAAAATTTAAGAGAAGAGGAAAACCACAGCTCATTGCTGAGAAGTAAAGAAAGGGATAAGAAGGAAAAGCATGTAAAACCCTCAGTTGCCCTGTCTGAATGCTCTATGTTAAGTTCAATGGGGACAAAAGGCCATCAAAATTATACAGGATCAGGCTCTGCAGAAAGAGCCGGAGAACAATTACAAACCTGCTTCTACCATGTATCACACAGAACAACCTCTAGCCTAATAACAAAAGGTAAGATAGTTTCCAAAAATGCACTTTTACAACCAGTTTACACCAATCTAAATATGGGGCTCTGCCAAAATCAATTTACCCTCCTGAACTGCATTTTCCTGTTCCTGTTTTGCTGGTAATAAGAAACATGTGCAGCAGAGCTGTAAACTAATTCTTCTGGCTGGGTTCTCCAGCAGCCAGTTCAGCAAGCTGACACCATTTGCTGGGCAGCACATTACCATAGTGTCACTGCAAGGGAAGGGCTGGTTCTGCACCACCAAGGTGTAAAATGGCTGAAGCTGTTGAAGAACCACACCTTACCTCAAAGACAGGTCCTTGTTTACACTGACTTTTATCTAAATTCAAATATCAAATCACCCACTTTTCCTTGCCAGAAGATAGAGAAAGACAATGACTTGGAATAAATATTTGAACCAGTTGGGATATCTGCTAATAACATTTTTTTCCTAAAATAGTGACATTTTATAGGCAGTCTGGGAGTATCCATCACATATTAGAAAATCAACACTCCACTCACTTCTACACCTGGTTTAATTTCTTTCTGGGAAGTGACTTTGTGGTTATTCAGGTGTTAGAATAAGGAGAGAAGTAAAATCACCTCAACTCATTGTATTAACTCTGCACAAGACTGGAAAGAGCACTGGGGCTGTGCTGGAGCTAAAGGCATTTTTTGTTGACTGCAGAGCATCCATATGTTCATGTAAGTGCCCTGCCAGTTACTGCCAAACCACTTCAGTTTATTAATTTCTAATGAATGAAAGTGTGAGGGTAAACTCTCGCAGTGCTGGCACTACATCCAGTCTTTCTTCCTCTAAAAGCCATTGATGTCCACAAAACTTCAAGAGTGTAATCTCTCTGATGAGTTAGGTGAACGTGATTGAAGTGATCGGAAGGGTAGTTCAACACAGAACACAATAAATAGCGTTACAAAGTAGATTTTATTTTAAATACACAGAAAAAGACTCTCTTACTTACCACTGTCTACAGCCTCCACTTCTCGATCTATTGCATCCCTGATCATTAACGGGTGAATAAAGAATTGTGCCCACCTATGGAACAGAAAAATTCATATACTTGTCTTCAGTGTCTATTAAGCTAGGGCAAAAACCAGCAATTAAATCCAACATCTATTATTTTGCTTTGTAAAGTTGCTTGTCTTACTACAAATTATGTCATTCTTGACTATAAGGTCTTAAAGAAAGATAAAAGCCAGTTTTGTGATACCATCAGAAAGCAAAGGGCAGGGCTTGCCAGCTCCACAGAGTGGGACTGGACTGGTTGGATCCAGTAGGATATGATAGTGATGTGCCAGGATTATCTGCCTTTATGTCCTAAGAATGATCACACCAGATGAGACAAGTGATCCACCTAGTCTGGTTCTTGGATCTAAGAGGGACCAGTATCACATGCTTCAGAGGAAATGCCCAGTTGTTCCTCACGAACAACATGATCACAGGGGAAGTTTCTTCCTAACCCCAGGAAATAAACTGTAAAACACAAGATTTTATATCCATTACAATTTTATTATCTACTATAAAAGTCAGTGTTGTAATCCAAATAAATTTCTTCTGTATCCACAGAGAGCAGAGCACTGGAAAGGGACAGATCTGCAGTGCATGGAGACTCTGCAGAAGGCTGCCAGAGAATCTAATAGTTCTGTTTTATTTGCTGAGGTTTTTTAATTAAAAACTGAACTGACTGGAGCAAAACGTTAAAGGTAATAAGAGGTTAAAAGTAACATATTCCTGATGGAGTTCTATGGCTAGAAGACCTATTACTCTACAGACAACTGAAAGGTGATGTCTTTCCATTTCTTCAGATCCACAAGTGCTTGAATGAGCAGAATTCATCCTCAGCACTTATTTATCTCCTTTGTATGAGAAGCTGTTCTACAGAACTCCTAATTTCTGTTTTCCTCTGCACTAAGCAAGCTGTTGTGACAGATTGCAATTATATTTTTTTGATTCTTCACACTTCCAAACATCTAAAAAAACTGGATTAATCTGCAAGTGGAAGCTGAAATTGGCCTAGTAAAGTAAAATTTAGGTTATACTTGGAAAAATGTGCAAACACTTGCTCTCATGTCAAAGTGAATTTGCAGTGGAGCCTACTCTCCTCCTGAGGTATTTCATGGCATCAAGAATATTCAGCTATGCCCCCATGAATGAGAAATTCCTCTCACTAAAGGAAACCATGCCAACCAGCGGAGCTCTGATGTTCCAACAGCACAAAAGAGCAAGTTAAGCACTTTCTGGCAAAAGCTATATTCAGCAGTGAATAACCTGCACTGGGTTAAATGTTTCCCTTTGAGACACACATTGTACCATATCTTTGAAGACTGCCTGAAACAAACTAACAACAATTTAGAAAAAACAGTAACTCTACCAGGACAGATATTTCAAAGGATGAGTTGCTGGGATTCTGGGAGTACTTGCCCTCTGATCAGTTGTCACATTGTGTAACATTTCCCCAGTCACTACTAGTTTAAGAGTGCCAAAACAACCAAGGAGCTGCATTCATTAAGACTTAAACATGGGTCCTACATAATTCCACAGCAAAAAACCAGCAACATATTCAAAGGGAAACAGCATTTCCCTATATTCAGTATCACTGCTCTAGTGCAGGTAGCTATGGAAGTTCAGCAGCAGCCTTGATCACTCCAAAATGAAGAACTGGACAGCTACACCCAAGCTCCTGAGGCACATACAGACATTAACTAACACCTAATCACCATTCATACAAAGTTACCTATCCAGGGCTTCTTTGAAGTACTTCCTCTGCACATCAAACTGGAACACTGTCCTCTCACAGTCCGTCGAGGCATTGTCGCCACCCCCGTGTTTCTTCAGGAATGCATCAAACCCATTCTCATCTGGGTACTTCAAACTGCCCATAAAAACCACTGCAACAAAAAATCACCAACAGTGCCAAGATGACATTTATTTGTTATTCCAAACTGCAGCTATAGCAACCCCTCTATGACTGACCCACAGCTCGAAGGCAGAGGAAACTACTGAATACCAACAGCCTGGGTGATCTGCCCAGTAACTGCTGCAGTTTGCCTCTGACAGTGCCCTCCCAGGCAGGCCTGGTCTCAACCAGGCAAGAGCAGTATTTTGAGACTCATCTGCTCAGAAACTTCACGTGGTTTCTGTGTCTGCATTACTAATTCATCACCCTTTACTAGGAGACAAAGATCTCCAGCGTGGTCTATAAAGCCACAGGTAACATAATTCCCCTCAATTTAATGGGTAACAAATAATGTTGATATAGGCTAAGGCATAGCCTGCCAAAGGGGGAGACGCCTTCCCCCATATCAAAAACTCCTTACTAAGTCAGTATTTGTAGAAAGCCACAAAGTCATGAAAATAAATTCTCAAATAGCCAAATTAGGAAATTATACTAAATACTTCAAAAATGCAGAGCTACATAGCACCCATTTTCCACTGAAGCTGGAGAAGACGAAATAGGAGCAGATACATACTATGTTCCAGGAAGTGTGCTAATCCAGGCAGATCTTCAGGATCAGAGAAGCTGCCAACAGCAACACAGAGGGCTGCTGCAGACTAGAGAAAATACGACATTCTCAGTAAAAGCTGCTTCAAGAAACACCTCAGGAAAATGACAGAAGTACAAGATGAATCAATTGGGACAGGCACAATAAAAAAGTCTCATCCAAATGCCTGATCACAAGGTTTCAGACCTCAAGAAAGCTCACTATATATTTTTGCACCCTACAGCTTTAAGTACATACCTGCTTTTCTGAACAACCTCTCTTTCTTGTCTCTTCCTTATCAGCCAGCTCTTCTAATTCACTGTCATCAGAATCATTGAAATCCTCATTATCTCCATCACTGTTCTCACTCTCATCCCCCTCATCACAGTCCTCATCATCTTCTCTACCATCTTCGATCTCAGCTCCAGAGTCATCATATTCATCACTGCCCTCTTCAGAATCATCATCATCATTCTCCTCCTCCTCCTCCTCTGAAGATGTTGGGGCACCATCCAAGTAATTCAAATCCGAAATCAAAAGTGCACATAAGCCATTCTGCAGTTTGATATACCTGAAAGAATAATTATTTGCAATGAATATGTTCATTTCCTAGGTCTGAATTTTCAGAATTGCAAAAATTTCATTATTTCCTGTAATACTTTGAGAGTGAGTTCCTTGTGAAAATCTAATGGTAGCCAAGACTGTGAGCAGTTTTATAGCAGGAAAGTAAAACACTCTTCTGCTACTCAACAGCTCTAGGAATAAGAAGTAGTTCAGCACAGTAGCAGAAGCCCCTCTCCCCATAAGGTCAAGCTCACTGATTTTGGCTTTTATTTCTCTCTTTGTGAAATATTTAAGCTATTAGCATTCACTTCATGCACTCAGAATAGGCAAACCCAAACTTCAATCATCTTTTAGGCCTGGCAGGCTCTTGGAAACTGGTATGATGTGACAGAATGAAGATCTTAATCTTTGCTTCTAAGTAGGCCCCAGAGTATTTGATTTGTTTTCATCAATGGCTTCTATTAAATGGGGTCAGCAGATGTAGCGGGCAAGTGTTAGAAAGGAGAGAACTCCTCTGCAGGCTCCACAGAACAAGTCACAGGGAATTGGCTGGGTTCCTATCAAGAAGCAACACAGTTCTCTGTGTGTGTGTTTATATATGCACAGAGGTTTTTATACTGTGCGTACATATATATAAATAAAACCCCAAAAGCCCTCTGTGCAGCACCCTTCTACAGCTTTTCATACTGAGGACTGCAAGCACCAATGCTCTGCACTACAAGAACTCTCATTCGTATTCATCTACCATCAAATCTGGAATAGAATCACAATTTGTCAAATTAGCCAGAGCACCCCTCCCAGGAGCTTGCACTGGCTAACACACCAGCTGCAGAAAGATAGGAATGCTGGGTCCAGAAAATACTTCATTCCATCCTATAAACTAGTGTGATAGAGACCTGTGGTATCTGATACAGCAAAAAAAAAAAAAAAACCCAAAAAAAAAGCAAGCTAGAATAAAACAAACCCATGGTCACATCCCACACTCCCAGAAAAATCTGAGTTACAGAACACAGAATCACAGAATAGTCTTTGTTGAAAGAGGCCTTTAGAGGTCATCTAGTCCAACCCCCAAGTTTATACCAGGTCAGAACCTTGCAATGTGGACACAGCTCTTGGACTACCAAGCCTACGAAAAAAGCTAATGAACAAACATCTAATAGTTGTGTTAAGGTTATGACTCATGACCAGTCACCCAAGGGGAAATGACAGTGCTTACTCTGGGCCAGGGTTTCATGACCATGAACACACCCAGTTTCCTTGCTGCAGGACTGCTGAGCAGAACAAATCTGCTCAAAAAAAAAAAAAAAAAAGCAAGCACAAGTGCATTTTGACTCATTCAAACAACAGCACAGTGTGTAACTTGTAGGGATGCTCTGATGAACTACAGAAGGCACAGACAGTGATGGATCCACGCTCATGTCTGGGAACAAAGTTAATCCTCCTGCATTCTGAAAGCACATTTGCTAACCATTCCCATCACGTACACGTGTCCCACTGCACAGCTGCAGCACTCCTGAATGTCCTAAAACACACACTGCACACGTGGGTGCTTCAGCCTCTGGCAGCTCAGAGCCAAAGTTGCAGACAGCACCTTCCAGCACAACCAGCACCTCCTTCTCCACACACAGCTCTGCTCTGCAGGTTTTCACAGCTCCTGGAGAACCCCAGCCTCCCAGGGAGCAGCAGGCACTGGTGGAAAGCAGAGAAGAGAATGGGGCTATTCTTCCCAAGGAACAATAAGCCATAAAGCTGTTCAGCCAGGTGTATCCAGCAGCTCTTGTTGATCCTTTCCACACAGCCCCATTAAGCTAATGGAGCAGATTATACTAATTTTACATTGCTCATCTGGAGGCTCGTGGGTGTTGCACACAGGACAGAGAGCACCCAGCAGCAAGGACACGGCTGAACCATGGCGCTGTTGGAGGCTCTCGGATTTCACTCCAGGATGATCTAAACAGCTTAGGTTATACTGAGCAGAGGCACCACTGACATAGGTGTTCTTTACTTTTTCCATGTTTCAGTCCAATGGAAAAGGACAAATGTAATTAATATCCACTAGTACGCAAAATACAGTACAAAAAATGCAATCACATAAGGTAGAAACAGAAGCAAGCACAGTCCAGTTGCTTTTTTAAAGGACTATGCAGCACTGATGCAAATAAGTCTTAATTATAAAATTCAAATTCTTAAAAATACTGTTTAAAACTCCTGAAAAAGTTTAAACAGGATTGTTCTCACACAAAGTTTTTCTTTGTCAATTGTTTAGAAGTTAATATTGAAATACGTATCAGCTCATGGCAAATGCTGAGAGAAATTCTTTATTTTCCCGAATTACAAGAACCACAAGACCATGAAATTCCATATATGGATGAATGTAAATAAAACATACATTTTTAGTAAATATGATCACACAATTACAGCTCTAATGAACAAACCAAACTTTTATCATGACAAATATTTTGTCCCAACAAACCCACTTCTGAAGATACATCCTGCAATCTACATCAGAGCTCTTTTGGGTTTGTGATCGTTATTTCAGAAGGCAAAATACGACATTTTCCATTAAGTTAAGACTGATGTCACCAGACAGACACACTAAGCCCACTGTGACTGGGCTGCAGCACACATTACTGAGATGTGAAGAGGGGAAAGTGTGTCAGCACCATCCCATCACCTGCCAGGACACTCCCTCAGGAGGTTTGGGGCATCACACCTGGTTCAGTGTGGCTTTGCTTCCAGCCGTACTGAACTTCTTTTCCATAAGGACAATGTCTCTGCTGTGCCAGGCTCACTTTGCACACATGGAAATCAGTCTGAAAAGATGCAACTCTCTTGCTTCCAACTGAAAAATTCTGTTAAGAATGGACAGTAGGATTTCTGCAAGATTTTGGTATTGGTTTATCTTTACATTGTAAGCAAACACTCTCTCCAAATCTCACATGCAGAGGAGGTTCCTGAGCCTCAAAATAGGTACTGAAAGCCTTCAGTGGATTTCCCAAGCTTCATCCACCAGTGTGCTGCTTCAGGTAGCAAAGGCAGTTCCTTGAGCTGACAGCATCTGCCACTGCGAGCTTTGCAGGAGGACAAGCTTGCCACAAACTAGCATGAGTAAAAATGCCATCAGGAGCAGCAGGCAGAGATCCAGAGCAAGCAGCAAGGAAGTAGGGCAAGAAGGGAGGGAGCAAGTTTCTCCCTGAGCCAATGGGCACACTCCTCTTCAGGCAGCCAGCAGGGAATCTCACTGTCAGCCAATGTCACTGCAAACCCAAAATTCAGTTCCAGGCTCAGGCAGTAGATTCTCCACTGGCTGCACAGATTAGACATCATGGAAAGTAAAGATAAATTTTAAAAAAAGCAGCTCTAACAAGGGTTGGATAATCTTCTCTCCTAGAGGAAGAAATTATCAGAGTGTCCCCTCAAGAACAGACTACCTTACAGCATCCAACAAGCTCAACCTCAGCTGAAGTTCTCATCTGAGCCTCTCGTTGTGTCTGGACCACGGACACTGTGGGCTGTGCTCAGGGAAGCTGATCTTTTTCATCACTTTCTGGGGTATTACTCAGAAACATCGAAATAAAAACACAAGCAAAATAGTAGCCAAAAAGCATTTTACCTCAACTCACAGATATTTGTGTTAAAACCCAAAAGCTCATCTAAAACACGAAGAGTAACTGTTGTTAAGCTGGGATCTGCTCTGAAATACTTAAGCCGCACTTTGCACTTAATGCTTTCGGAGAGGAGCTGCCCGGCCGAGGGCTGCAAATTAACGATTAATTGGGTACTGCTGTGGCTCGAGAACACCCAGCACCGACCAGCCTGAGCACAGGGGCCGATCCTCCCGTCCTGTGCCCGCACACACACCGGGCAGCCCACCTTCATAAGCTGGGATCTGCTCTGAAATACTTAAGCCGCACTTTGCACTTAATGCTTTCGGAGAGGAGCTGCCCGGCCGAGGGCTGCAAATTAACGATTAATTGGGTACTGCTGTGGCTCGAGAACACCCAGCACCGACCAGCCTGAGCACAGGGGCCGATCCTCCCGTCCTGTGCCCGCACACACACCGGGCAGCCCACCTTCAGGACGAACACACTCGCGGAATCCTCAGAGATCACAGAAAGGCCTCCAGTTGCCCCGGCCACCGGGACCAGCCCGACTTCCAACCCCCGGGGTCCCAGCAGTGCCCGGGACACGGAGCGGGGAGACCCCGGCCCGCCCCCACCGGCTGGGGCGCCCCGCGGGG